>NW_027527955.1:2303652-2667161 GCF_008692635.1 Crocuta crocuta
ACCAAGTAACACTTGGGATAAAGACCCACAGGCCTGGACTGACATTTGGTTTCAATTCCACTGAGCTTCTTTTCTCTCCGGAATTAATTCAGCATATACACACCCATTTTCAAGTGGAAAAGATAATTTGATCCCGTGTTAGGGGACACTGATTACTCTGAGAGCAGACAGAAAAAAATCCCGCTTCTCCTGGGCACTTCCATACAAGTTGAAAAGTACACAAATCTATGTGACTATTTCATTATGGAAGGGTTTTTCTTTTTTAAGCAGTGGCTTGGCTTTTCTTTTCTTTCTTTCTTTCTTTCTTTCTTTCTTTCTTTCTTTCTTTCTTTATTTCTTTTTCTTTTTCTTTCTTTGTCTTTTTAAACCAGAGCTGTGTGTGCATGTTTGACAGTGAGCTGTTATTCTTAAAGGCAGAAGAAAAGGCAGCATGTTAAAGTTTCACATTAAACAACAAAGAGTTTCAAGGAACGTCCTCAAATTACATTCACGGTTTCAAAGTTCAAGAATTGTGGCAGAGTGCTGCTTACCTTACAATTTCAGGTCCCAAGAGGTCTTTAAGTCTAAAGCAGTACATCAAATGTGCTGGATTTATTTTCTCGCATAAAAGTCTAATGTGTCATAGCACCCTGCTCACCGGGAGAGCCAACCTCTTCTTCCTGAACACCAATGAGGGAACCAGAGGAGCACATGTGGGAAGTGGCCTCGCTGAAAGCCTGTCACAGTCTGCACATGCTCTTTGTGACGGAGGTGCCAAATCAACCTTGGCGTGAGGCTCACAAAGCACTTCATTGTGAGGTCCCAGTTAAGTCTTGGGGGAAGGAAAGAGTTATGTATATATAAAAAAAGAGCTCTAGCCAATCTGTACTTTTCATGCTTTTGTTGGGACGGGCCTCTCATTCATTAAAAATACAGAGAATTATTTTTCTGTTAGCTTCCTAGGGAGCAAGTAAGACTTGTAACAACCCACCAATATCCCGAGATAAGAGGAAAAGCTTATCTCTTGGAATTCTGCTGTGCTCCTGGCTGGTGTGAAGGAGGGCTCTACAGTTAAAACTCCATCTCACCTCTTAGAACAGTGTCTAGTCTGTAAGAACTGACAGGATGCTTTATTGGGAGGAGTTTCACAATTATGAGTGTACAATAATGTGTGCTAACCAGGCCCCGCCAAGCCCAAAAACAAAATGAAAATTTACTGATCTGTGTAATAAAATCAATCTGTGACATAATATTCGAATGGACTTTCTCCGTCAAGCTAACTAGAAGTCATTGTGAAAAGGAAGTGCATGTCCTCTCATGGGATAAAGATGTACAGCGACCTGAAAAACATTCACTTTTACTTTCATGTCCATCTGCTATATGCCACAGAAAAGAAAAGAGGTACTGGGTGAAAAAAAAAAAAAAGTCAAATAATCAAGCCTCTTTAATATCCATATGTTAAGATTTGAGGCATTATTATTTTAGGCTTAGAGTTTAATGCTATTGGGTCTTTCTGCAGCCCTTGCTAGAACTCTAGCCTGAAGCAATTAATCATGGTGAGCAGTTGGTTCTGGGTATAAGGAAGAGAGAAAGACAGCACCTTGAAGTAGAAAGTGGGGCAAAGATCCACGTTCAAGTTCTGGTTCTGGATATACAATCAGCTCTAATCTCAGGAAAATCTTGAGGTCTCCTGGATCTCAGGAGAGATCTTCTGTCAAATGAAGGAGTTGCACAAGTTCAGGAATGGGAAAGTAAATGCAGACTCAAAGTGCAGTTCACTGGGGTGGGGTGTGTGTGTGTGTGTGTGTGAGATGGAAAACACAGGTCTCTATTTCAGACATAGCTATTATTCCACAATAACTGATCCTAATTGGTTATGGGATGAATTATGATAAATCTTATGATTTTTTCTAAGTTTATTTTATTTACTTAGAAAGAAACAGAGACAGTGAAAGTGGGGAAGGGGCAGAAAGAGAGAGAGGGAGGGAGAGAAAGAGAATCCTAAGCAGGCTTTGCACTGCCAGCACAGAGTCGGATGCAGGGCTTGAACCCATGAACCGCAAGCTCATGACCTGAGCCAAAACCAAGAATCGGACGCTTTACTGACTGAACCACACAGGTATCCCCAAGTCTTCTGATTTTTAAAAAGAAGCTAAGAAGATTTTTATGTGAAATTTCCTGAGTTTTACATGTGGGGCACATACTCAAAATGTTTAATGAATTCCATAAATGCCCAGCAAAATATATCTGCTGGTTAAATTTATCCTGTAGGTCACCAGTTTGGGACTTACAGACAAATTATCTTGAATCTTATCCAGCTAGAAAATAAAAAATTTGAGGCAAATTGGTCCCTAAGAGAAATTCTCAGCATGCTTAGCAGTCAAGATAGGATTTAAAGAAGAGACTGCCTAGTATTCCTGTGGTAAAACTGGGGATCCTAACTCCCCTACTTCATGGTAGTGACCAGATGGGTGATGACCTTATGTGGTTGATTTTCTTTGGATAGGCCTGGTGTGGAACCCATGACATAATTAGCATTCTAAGAATCTGATGAGTGAAAAATAGGCAAGAGAACCTGCACAGTGGACAGAAGAAAATATTATTCCAGCAATATCAAAACCAACCAGATCCAATGTTACTAGTCTTATCTCAAGATTGAAATACTGAAAGCAAAAGCAAAAGGTCCAATGGGCTTATGTAGGGCAAGCAAAGGTTTATCGACTTGCTCAATAAAATAAAGATGTTGAGGTGTGGTGGGTGGAGAGGTGTGCAAAACAAAGTTGACCAAATAATTGTCTTCTAGGTCAGTAGACAGAAATAAAATTAGGAGTACTCAGACCTCATGGTCTGACAATCTTTCCTGAGCCATTGGATGAGCTCTGATTGGATGAAGAATCCCTCTTCGTGAGTCCCCCCCTCTTCGTGAATGGGGACTCAGCCTTGTTGAGAGAGAAGAGTGATGACTCATCAGGGACCAAGGCCAGAGCCCTGCAAACCCACTCAAAAAATATTTGCCCTGGCTGATAAGCCCTGGCAAGGAGACTGTGGACCAAAGACTGAGATGGTAGACAAATCCTTCAATCTTTCAAGACTTGGCTGAAATCTGAATCATTTCATCCCAGGAAATTTTCCTCAGTCTCTCAGTCTGCTTTTATTATAGAGTATCTATTATTTTGCTCTTAGGTTAGTAGTTAAATTGAATTTGATTTTTTGGATACTTGTCTGTCTACCTCATTAAACTAATAAATCTCTCACTCACATTTTTATTTCTAGAACCTAGCATAGTCCATGCTTGGCACAGGTAAGAAACTTAGTAAACATTAGTTGAATGCATTAGTAAATAGACAGAAAGCTAATAACTAGGAGAAGTAACATGTATTATAAATGCAGTGAAATTAAAGTGGTAAGGCAAGTCTTTGGAAGAAAATTAGGTTGAGATATATATTTTTGTATGAGGATTATGTTTTCTCAAATGTAGTGTTAATTTTTTTCAATTTCATGCTATTATGGATTTTTAGCTTGCATGTGTTGAATATAATATTTCTTATTACAGTAGCTACTGCCCTTCACCATAATCCAAGCTTTCTAAACATTTACATATCCTATAACCATCTATGGGAATGTTTTGGGACCCTCTATGGGAAAAATGAGTATACACCTGAGAGTTAAGATAATTTGGCCACCTTCAAATCTCACGTTGCTTTCACAAATGCAACAGAGGGAGTGAAGGTAATTCATGTAACTCTGAGCCAGTGACAGTAGTAACACACTGCCCCCAGGGCTCCAGGGGCCAAGGAGTAGAATGGATGGCAATCATTCTTTTATATATAGCTTTAGTACTAACTGGAGACAGCCTCCACTGTAAATTTCAAAATAAAATTTCAAAATAAAATAAACAAGATTTCAACTGGATTAAATTTGTTTTGACCACATGATTCTATGACCATCTAGTCAAAGAGGGAACTAGTGAATCCTTAAAAACAGAATAGAATTAGGGGCATCTGGGTGGCTCGGTCAGTTAAGCGTCTGACTTCGGCTCAGGTCATGATCTCATGGTTCCTGAGTGCAAGCCCTGCATCAGGCTCTGTGCTGACAGCTCAGAGCCTGAAGCCTGCTTCAGATTCTGTGTCTCCCTCTCTTTCTGCCCCTCTTCTGCTTGTGCTCTGTCTTTCAACAATAAATAAATGTTAAATAATTTTAAATTAAAAAAAAAAACAGAACAGAACTGGCAGTTAAACAATCTTTAAAAGGAAAACAGCTGAGAATTTTCCAGACACATTAGTTCTTATATTCAAGTTATATAAAGTTCCCAGAAAGATAAGTAAAAATAAATCCATACCTGACATAAAATCTTGGGTTGAAATCTGGACTCCCTCTCCTAATAGATATGTCATATTTCAAGTTACTTTATTTCTGTAAGTGCCTATTTCTTTACTTAAGTAGTGACGGGACCTGCCTTTAGCATTTTTTTTTAAAGGATTACAAATTCTTTGACAGGAAAAGATGGGGTCCCCTACTCTTGAATCTGAGCCACCTTGTGACTGCTTCATCCAGTGGAGTATGGCAGAATCAGTGCTTTGTGACTCCTGAGGCTACCTTATAAAAGGTCTTGCAGCTTCTGTCTGGTGCTCTTGGAATAGTTGTTCCTCCTTTTGAGATACTACTTCTCGGAATCCAGCTGCCATGTTCTGAGAAGCACACGTCACATCAGGAGCTGCGTGTAGGTGCTCCAGTCATGTCTCAGCGGAACCCAGCTTTTATGTTGTCCTAGGTCAGGTGCCAGACATGTGGGCGAGGAAACATTCAGTTGATTTCAATTCCAAGCTATTAAAGTCGTGCCTAGCTGAGGCCTCAGGCATTGGGAAAAACACCTGCCCATGCTGTGCCTGCTGGAATTCCCTGTTAAGAGTTCACGTGCATAATAAAATGGCTGCTGTTTGATGCCCCTGTTTGGGCCTCATACTGTTATGAAACAGTAGACACCCAGAGCACTACACTGCCGAGCTGTTGTGAAAGAGGACTCACTGACACAATATATATAACTACCTGACACACAATTGCATTGAATTCATACTGGTTTCAAGGTCCCTGAGGGATATCTATGCGGATGTGTCGAACTGTAACAGGATTAGTGGTAGTGATACCCATGAGCATTTCTGAGCACATCTCATGTGCCCAGTACTATTCTAAGTGCTTTACATACATTTCACTCATACAGTCCTCAAAATAATTCCACAAGGAAAACACGATTACTGTTGCCATTTCACCAAGGAGGACATTGAGTGCCACAGAGAGGGTCTCTTGTGCCATTTACACAGCCAGCCAGTGGATGGACTGGTTTCAAAGCCAGGCAGTTTGATTGCAGGGCCATTGCTCTTAGCCACGTTGTCCTCAAAGAGGAGTGAGCTGGGCTGGAATTGATGGGAACCATGGACCACAAGCCTTGGGAGTAAATTTTCTCAGGAGTGGGTAGAGTGAAAAGATAAGAGGTAAGTGTGGGCCTTGAGAAATCCCATTAGCAAAGGGAAGGGCTGAGAAGACAGAGGGAGAGTGATCCAAGAGGGGAAGGGATGCATGGTGCAGGAGTCCAGGGAGGGAGCAGCACTGGAAAGGAATTTGGAAATGTATCCATCCTTCTTCTATGGCTCTCAGTCTTCGGGGGCAGGAAAAGTACAATTACCCCACCCAGGAGTTTGACTTGGATGTTACTAGCATAGAACGGAGCGTAACTAAGCCCACTGCTAAAACATGAAACTCTGCTGACGTATCCAATTAACAATTCTTCTTCTCGTTAAGGGCTAAGATCCTTTTTCCCGGGAGAGCTCTCAAGTTTATTTGCAGCAAGGAGGCACCTAATTGTTTCTAAAAAGTGTAATCTTTCTGCTTAAAGCCCGAGACGTGCCAGACACAGAAAAGCCAATTTGCTCACCTCTTTATCCCTCCAGAGTGATGACCCTAGAAAAGCTCTCTCTAACACACCATGAGCTACACTGACAAGTTTACCATGCTGAGCCTCTCTGCTTTGCTTATTCACACGCAGACTACCTCCAGAATTAGTCGCCCAAACTGGGTCATGTGGTTGGAAATATTTTAAAAAGTGGTATTCTTTTTTTATGTATATTATTAAGGATAGTGTCTGTGACCTGATTCTTTCATCTATAAAAAAGAGAATTCAGTGATGGTGAGCTATAAATGGAGGGTGAGGTTCTGAAAGGAATGTTTGCTGGGGACATGAGAAGAGAACTTACAACCCTGTAGATGGCAGACAGTTTATCAGTTTGGGGTGAGATTTCTGGGTTGGGGACTGCCAGAGGTTAGACATGGGCAGGATATAATTTTAAAACAGAAAATGTATTTATTTTTATTTTTTTATAGTTTTTATTTATTTTTGAGACAGAGAGAGACAGAGCATGAGCGGGGGAGGAGCAGAGAGAGAGGGAGACAGAATCTGAAACAGCCTCCAGGCTCTGAGCTGTCAGCACAGAATCCGATGCGGGGCTCGAACCCATGAACCTGAGATCATGTCCTGAGCCGAAGTCGGACGCTTAACCGACTGAGCCACACAGGCGCCCCAAGAAAATGTTTTTTTTTAAATTTTTTAAATGTTTTATTTATTTCTAGGAGAGAGAGAGAGAGACAGCGTGAGCAGGGGAGGGTCAGAGACAGAGGGAGTCACAGACTGAAACGGGCTCCAGGCTCTGAGCCGGCAGTCAGCACAGAGCCCGACGCGGGGCTCGAACCCACGAACCGCGAGATCATGACCTAAGCGAAAGTCGGACGCTTAACCGACTAAGCCACCCAGGCACCCCGAAAATGTATTTTTAAATGAAAGCAGGCTAAACTTTCTCATTGCTTTTATGTTTCCTTTTTAAATATTGTCATCTAGAAGATGATCATTCAGTGTAAACATGCTTTTCAGGGTCAATGACCAGATACCACTAAGGTCTCCAACCTTCCCCCCCACCACAGACTGTCCTTTCTTCCTAGGCAATTTCCTCCCCCAAATCCTTAAACTCCCAGGCTTTTTTGTCTCTCTGAACAGCTCATTTGTTATCACAAGAAGGTAGATTTTTTTGTCTACAGGTTGCCAGGGCAAAAGAAATATTTAGATCACTTTTCAAAACATAAGCTCAAATTTGCTCTGAGAGTTGTTGCTTTTGCTGTCTTGCATTCAAAGACCTGTATGGGAGCTGCTCCCAAATGTTTTCAAGATCCTGTGTTGCGGGGTATGGTTGAGGGTGTTGTAGTATTCAGCAACCTGAGATTTTACTCTTGTCTGGGGCAGTTCCTTCACCGCTCCAGGCCGTGATTTCCTCATCAACAAAACAAGATGGTAGCATTGACTTCACATGGGCTTTGTAAGGATTTCACCTAATAATGGAAATCAACGGTCCAGCACAGTGCCTGGTGAAGAGGGGGCACTCAATCAACTGTAGCAATTCCTAAATTCCTATTATCTGCCTTTCGTTTTCATCTATCTCTTCCTTTCTCAACCTTCCTCTCTCTTATCTCTTCCTCCCTGACATCAAAGGACAGATACCTTATCATTTCTCCACCAAACAAATGAGCTATGTGTGGGTGTGTAGGAGCAGCTCTCTGAGAGAGTAAAATCAGGAATTTGAAGCAGCCCTTCTCCTGACACCCCTAAAGTTACCCCAGCTTAACTCAGTCCCAGCAGAAGAGGTGGAGAGATTTTGTGAATTAATGTGTCCCCTAGCTCTAGACCTGAAAGGGGTCCCTCACCGGTGTCCCATTTCTGTGATACACAGTCCCTCTGCTATTGAAGCAGCCCTAATAACCCCTGCCTGCCTTCTGACTACAGAGTAGCTAAGTGGATTTGGAGACCTTTCTCTCCATATTTGCATTCATGGATTCAGGTTCACCAAGCAAACCCAGCTGACACTGGGGAAGATACAGTAGGTTTTACGTGTGGCTGGCCATGAAGACACAGAAGCCAAGAGGAAGGTTGTTAGCATTACTTTTTCATTTGTCTAATGAATCAAGAATAGGTGCACTGGTCCAGCCCTGGTAGGATCCCACATGGGGAAACAGCAGCTCCCAGATGTATAGAACCTTGAAAACCCATTGTAGGTCTTCAACCCTTTTGGTCTATCCTAAGGTGATTTTAACACTCGTGTTCTTTTTCTATCACAGGGAGTGGTGATTAGAAACATGTGTTTGGGAACCGAAAGTCTACCTCCCACAGTTTTGAATTAAGAAAATTAGAAAGCTATGGGTACCATGGATTCTTCCGTTGGGACGGTCGCAACCCCACCCAGCAATTTCTGAAATCCAGTGTTATGATATCTGATACTAGTTTTCACTTTCAACATTAGAGCTGAGTCAGTTAAAAATGTGTATTTTTATTCTAAGCATTATATGTTCCACATGTTCTATAGAGTTTGCTGTCTAGGTAAATTCTATTTTATCTAAGCCCATTAGGCACTGGTATAATCAGCCTCAGGTATAACAGTGCATTGATTTTTCTGTTCAAGTTCTCTTTTTTGTTTTTAAATTTCATGGAGGACTAATGTCCCCAAAGACTTGTCTCAAAGTCTTTCATTCAGTTCATTGTACACAAGATTTAACACAGAGAGGGGAAAATGATTTTTTGATATCTCAGTCTGAAATGTAACTGACAGCGGACCCTAACTTTCAATATAATATAATTCATTCCCACAAAAAGATGCTCACCACGTGCGAGGGTATCATGTGTTCAGGTTGAGGAAGTGTGAACTTTGAGCTGTGCCGACCCATTTCACAAGATCCTCTGGTGACCAGAGGTAAACATTTGCAAGACATTTGGCTGGACACTTGTTCAGGAAGGGAAGCAAGGCAACAGGACCATGTAGGACCCCGCTCAGCACCCCTCAAACACTGTGAGCTCATCCACTGGGCATGTGTGTTCTTGCCAAGAGCTAAGTTTTAGGTGACTTCTTCCCCATACATGTCCTGCATCCAACCCCAAGTCGCTTTTTCTGCTGAGCCGTATTTCTTCCGCGCTTTGTATGGCAGCTCTGAACTCAGGCTCTCACTCACCCTTGCCTAATCTAGGAGCAAACCATCTTGGTTCCATTTGCCAGCCACAAGTGCTTCAGTGGAGTGAGCACTGGTCTGCTGGGCATTCTGCCTGCTCAAGACCAGACCGTGACACTTGAAGAGGAACTTGTGATACTGCTCAGGGAAACAGACTTTCAAGCCTTTCAAAGCCAGCCCTTGCTCTGTTTTCAGTCCAACTGGTAAGAAAGGAAAACCATATAATCACGAAATTAAAATTCTAGAATCACTGTGCTGTTGAAGCCCCATGGAATCCTGATTATTTAACCTAGCCTCTGTTTCTTTATTTTTTAAATATAATTTATTATCAAGTTAGTTAACATAAAGTGTATACAGTGTGCAGATTCCCGTGATTCATCACTTACATACAACACCCAGTGTTTACCCCAACAAGTGCCCTCCTCAATGCCTGTCACCTACTTTCCCCTCTCCTCACCCCCCATCAACCCTCAGTTTGTTCTCTGTATTTAAGAGTCTCTTATGGTTTGGCTCCTTCTCTGTTTGAAACTATTTTTCCCCCTCCCTTCCCCCATGTTCTTCTGTTTTTAAGTGATTGGACACTTAAGTATACCAACCTCAAAAAGATGAGGTTCTATCCTATTTTAAAAGGTTCCCAGGTGGAAGAGAGAGAGGAAATCTCTCTACTTTCCCTGCAATTATACTGGGAATTTTAAATTGCTCTAAAAAAAATAAATAAAGCCTTACACACACACACACACACACACACACACACATACACACACACGCCAGGTTACCAATGTGGTGACTAGAATGGAGGAAATAAAAGAAGCCAAAGAAGTAACATGGGGGGAAAAGGTCTCTTAGGATAGGAGTTTCCTTGTTTGCCATGTGACAGACATATTTTATGTTTCCTGGGTTGAACCTTAGTCTCCTCTTTATCTAACTTTGACTCATTCATCAGATCTCAATATAAATATAAATTCCTAAGGAAAACTTTTTGATCCCCATATAGATTAATACCCAAGTCATATACTCACTGTGTCCTATACTCCTTCATACCACTTAACATGAGTACAATAAGATACTTTTCAGACTGTTTGCTCAATGCCCGTCTTCCCCCAAGTACAGATGAACTCCAAAGGGCCAGAGCTAGCTGTGTCTCATGTTCATCCCTGCATGCCAATGCCTAGTGCCTGGCACTTCTTAGGCACTGAAAAAGTCCTTGTCAAAAGAACATGGAGTCCAGCAGACAGAAGAGAAAGAAAATATGGTTATCAGCTGTGGCTTCAGCTGGTTCTTGTGCTAGGATATCAGTGATTAGCTTCTCTGTCCCCTTTCTCAGGAAGATACCTGATTTTAAGCAAAATCAGCACTTAATTCTTGTCACAAAGTGTTCTCCCTATGTGAGTGACTCCTCAGGCTTTGCTTCTCAGACAAAGAATGATTCTGTAATGGCCCATGTCTCACAGAAAAGAGAAGCCCAGTGTGTAGTAAATAATTCATGACATTGGCGATCCAGACACCATAGGAAGAAGTAGCCATTTTAGATCAGTTTATTGGCTCAATTCTAGCTTTTATAAACCTAGATATGCCCTTAAGGCTTTCTCCAATTAAACTCTGCCTGATAAAATGTTTGACAACAGTTACTGAAAATCTTTATAGTTCAAGAACCTCTAATTATAGTCCTTAGATCAAAGAGACACCCTATTGGCATTTTTTACAACATTTCTAGAGCCATGTCTAGAAAGCCAAGTTTCTTGTGTTATTCTAAAACACATATATTTGAGAACAATTTGAGGAATATCTTGTTAAAGCCTGACAGAGATAGATTTGTGATATATAGAGTTTTCCTTTTTTGCACTGGTTGTTTCCAAAATCTGAGTAAGATATTTTAGATTTAGTAGTTAATTGCTATGATAACATTTAATCTGATGATTCTACAAATTGCAGCCAACTATGGAATATTGTTTGTTTCCATGCTTAGAAACTCAGTCTGTGTTCTGAAGTGTATTTTACAACTTATTCTAGAGGTTTTTTTTTTTTAAATTATTATATTTGGTTTTGGTTCTGTAAGTTTTGGAAAAGCCTCTGGCCAAGAGTGATTTTGACCATGACATTTTCAGCCTGGAAAGACTATAGTTGCTTTTCTTGAGGATGAAAAGTAACTTTGTTCTCTCAGAATGGATTTAAGAGATTATTAAAAATTCACCAGTTTTTATGGTATCCCTTTTATTTCCTCTGCATTTCTGTGATCTCACCTTCAGAGAGAGCAAATTCACATCATTTTATAAGATAAAGAAACTCATCTTTGAGGTGAAAAATTATTGCCATCCTAATATTGTCTGCCATATTGCATTTTCCGTGGAGACGTCCAGGGGCAGGCATGAAAGATGTGGGTTTGCTGTATGAAAAAGGGGTATGACCAAATGTAAACCATGTGACATATCCCAGCCACAAAAAGAACAAAGAACATTTCAGTCACATACACACTTAAATTTGTTTGTTTCCTAGGAGAAAAAACCAAACAGATTCCTATCCTCCATGGCTCTGAAAGTGCTGTGTGTATCTCTGCTTTGATATGGCTATAGTCTATATCTTCTGAAAAGCTGGATAACAAGTCTCATTTATTTTGTACAAGACAGAAATAAGAGAGGGGCAGGAGGGACCTTCCACAGAATAGTGGAGAGGGCACAGAAATCTATCCAGCCAAGTCCCATTGGAAGAACAGACCTTCCATATATTTGGAACACACATTTTCTGTATGCTCCAAATACGTGCATTTGATGTACGTGGGAGGTGAGTGTGAAAGGGAGAGTGGATGGGAGAGGAATTCAATGCAGGTTGAATTGCTCTGCTGGGCAGATTATGAGCAGAGATTTTCCCAATGGGAGCGTTTCCATTTCTGGGTCTTACATACTTTGAAATATACATATCAAAAGCATCACAAATTCCCTGTAGCAAACCTGACAGCAAAAATGTCTCCCTTAAATTGAAGCTTTTCACCTCTGACACTAGAAACAGTTAAATCCCTCGCCGCTGCTGGTGTGTTCTGTCCACCCTGGTTCCATGAGTGAGAACAGAAATCACCCACGCTCAGCTCTGGCTTTTCCCAAGGAAACATTAATTCAGACTTTCCCCTTAATTCTCATAAAGAACCATAAAGCTGCCTTGACCACAGAACAAAGAGATGTTCAAAAGCCAAGAAAATTATACTAAAATTGCATTTTTGGGTTTTTTTCCTTTTTCTGCAGTTTTCCAAGCCACATCTCAATGCCCACCCCCCTGAGCTATTTTCCTGAATTATCTCAAGTAAGAACACCCTGTCCTGGCTTTGAACATTTTTCATCAAAAAGAGAACATTTCCAAAAAAAGAGTAATAAATATTCTCGTAGGCATACGATAATGCATTTTTGAAAAGTGAAAGACACACTGGGTTTTATATGTGAGTTTGCTCCAGATTTTAGAGTTCTTCTCCAAGTGAGTTCAAGACGCCATGGCTACGTTTCCATACCAGCAGCTCTACCGCCTGGCTAACGGCATTTAAAGAATAAGGTAGGACAGGATTTCTAGCCTTGGAGACTATTCTGGCAAAAAACTGCATTTGCTTTGCTTTCAGGGACCCAAAGAACGTGATTGGAACTTCAATTTTTTCTTATCCGGTGATTTTTAAGTTTTATAATTTTGACAGTGTATAGATATGGAATACATGTATAGATAATTGGCACTCACATATATTATATATGTAATACACAGAGGGCTGTTACATTCTACTTGAACTGGGTTTTTCTAGCCTATTATTTATTTATTTATTTACTTACTTACTTATTTATTTAATTTATTTCCTTCCTTATTTCAGATATCCAAAAAAATGAAGGATGTCTGTAAATGCATTGAAGGGAAACTTGGTACACAATGGAAATTGCTCAGTGTGTCAGGCCCTGTGACAAAAGTATGTAGACATAGGGCGGTGGCGGAAAAAGTACCAGGTTTGGAAACAAACAAAAAGACTTGAACGGAACCTTAGTCTCTTTCTAGTTCTGTTCTAGGGGTAATTTGTTTAACTTCTAAAAGCCTCAGTTTATTTACTTACAAAATACAGCTAATAATTCTGCCTGAATCATGGGATAGTTACGAAAATTGGAAATAATATTGCTAAAATACCCACCATAGAGGCTGCCACATGTGGGCTCACTAAAAGAGTGGTTTGACCCTATGCTGATGATCAGAGGAGCTCAGCATGAATATGCAAGTGTGAGCGTGCAGTTCTGGTGCATAAAAATATGCTTGTACGTGAGTGACACTGTGAAGGCCGTAGCTCATGAGCAGCTCATCCAAACTCTGAACTTCTGTGTCCTTGAGGTACACGAGGAGGTTTGCCTACCATAGAAGGACAGATTGGTCCTGTCACAGTTGTGACATGAACAGCAGTGGCAAGTGGTAGAGTGCTCATGAAAAGCAGAAACCAATTGAGGTAACTTGCTGATTTGGTCCCTGGTAGTCTTAACCGAGGCCTCCAATTCAAATCCAAATCCAAAAGCATCTTCTTAACCGTGTGATTTCTAAGAAAGATTCCTTCATTACCCCCTACAAGTGATTGACTTTATATGCCCAGGCACTTGACAAACGCTTTCAATTGCCTGTCACCTACTTCTCTATCATGCATAAGGCACCTACACAAATTGTTCCTAGATATTATACTGACCGTCCAACTAGCTAGAGATGCGTCCTAAACTCAAATAGCAAGTTTGAATAGGCACCAGTATCTGAGTGTCCTCTGAGGGATAGATCATGCTGACTGTCACCTTAAGTCTTATTGAGAATGGAATGGAGATATAAATCAACAAATTAGTCAGTTGATCAATCCATACCACCAGTCAGAGCTGAGATTAGATGCACCAGAAGCATCACCTTATGGAACCAGATGAGGAGTGTGAGCAGTCCGTACTCATTCCACGTCTCACAGTCTTGACCCAGTACTTAGCAATGGGCTTCAACCTGCTCTCTATTCCACAGCCCATAGGTCCTATATCATCTATCCTACTGACCCTCTAAGGCTTAGCTAAACCATAGCTTGCTTATCCAGGGCTGTGATATCCATCTAAATTTTTTCAGACCTTTGCAGGGGGTGGATTCCATCTTTCATTTTCTCAATCACTGGCTAGAGTCTGGCTGTGAATGTATTTTTATCCCAGAACCACAACCTGATATTTATTTTATTGTCCACAGTCCCTGTGCCTTCTGTGCTAAATTAGAATTCCTGGTATTAATACTTCCTGAAATAATATCTACTCTTTGGATATTATCTTGTCCTGAGCTTCAACTCTGTTGTATGGAGGTCAATAATTGCAGGTGGGTTTATTCTCCAGGTGCTTTCACTTAACTTCAGTGAGCAGGGCCTTTTCTGACCTCAGCTTACTAGCCCTTCCATTGGCCTTTGGTCCCTGCCTGTCCCCCATAGGTCTGAGCCTGTCCTGTGATGATCCTGGGTGAGTTACATACCTCTCTAACCAGCTATAGATACAAATTCTAATCACACCAGTATCACTTATACAATATTTGGTTTACAAACTCCAGGTAGCTTTCCCTGACCACCAGGACTTCAGATCTTCAGTGATGAGAAGTTAAGTTTCCATCACCAAAAGCTTCCAAAACACAGTTTTCACATCTCTCACTGCATTTCTTCTTTGTTGTATCACTGTTTGTAAATCATTCTTCACAGAGTGTAAGCTCCCGTAGTGCAGGGGCAGTGTCTAAATCATCTTTCTATCTCCAGCTGAAACACACAGTAGGTGCTCAAGACATGCTCACTGAACAAATACACGAATAAGGTGCCTTTCAGCTCTCAAATTCTGTAATTCTGGAATCTATCAAATGACGCATCTAATTCTAAAGTCAGTAAAATGCTAATTGGTAGTGCAAAGGATTATATGTACTCTGTCTCTTTATTCCTAATGTCTTTTCCATGACAATGAGTGGTTGCTCTGTTTTATTAATTTTAACGACAAAAACAAAATAGATGCAGCTGCCATTTATTGAGCATTTGCTTTCAGCAATGTATCATGCTGGGAGCTTAGATACGTCACCTCAGTTAATCTTCTTCCACATTCTCCATTATCTCCTTTTTAAGAAATAGAAACCAGTGATGTTTGCTTTCTATCCATGCCTGAGAATCGGAGCTTATTAGGTAAGGGATAAACATTCTCTTTCTCCAAGAGTCCTTGTGTAGAATTTCTTTTTCAGTTGTTATTTTGGGCAGAGCTCAATCCCTGAGTACTCAAAACTTGTTTTCTCTTTCTATACCAGAAACAAACCAGAACTGAGAGATACAATCAAAGTATGGATCTGGTTTTCTAACTTTATGGCAGATAAAATAGGAATTCTGATCCTACTAGTATCTCAAGCCACTAGGCAACCTTCCATAGCCATCAGCTATAGTCACAATTCAAACCTCATCATCAGCACATGTAGAATGTTCGGCATACAAACTGCAATGATCAAGAATTGCTAACTCTTTCCCCACCCCATCACCACACACCTCATCACATTCAAAATCCATTCATAGCATTATGCTTCTTCCCTAGAATTTTGTTTTTTTTTTTATTAAAGGAAGCCAAAACACTGTTTTACTCAATTCCAAAGATGATGTATAAGCCAAATGAATGAATTTATCCATGCATGTGGACATGCTTTCTTACATATGGAAAGCAGTAGGCTAAAACATACTCATGCAAACACATTGCAGTTGTATTTCATTTACAGTAAAATTGGACTCAGCATCTAAAAGCTATATTAAAAGAATTAAATATGTTAAATAACTTGAACAAAAGAAAATGCCTATTTTCTAGGAAGGAGACAGGCTCAAAGTGGAGTGAGGTTTCTATTCTCTCTGCAACATGGCAACATTTCAAACAAGAAAATGCCCTTTCTTCCCCTTCAATAAACAGCTATCAGTTCGTGAGTCACTCTGTAAGCATTCAACAGCTGGGCTCATAAATACCACACACCATCTGTTGCCCAAATTTATGAAATCCTTGCCAACGTCACTTCAGGACTAAAAACTTTGACCTTTTTATTTTCCTCCTCTGGAACAAAACTAAAAAGGTAAGATGCTTGCATAGACTTGTAGAATTTTATAACAAGGACAAGAGCAAACTAAAACATCTTTGTGATAATTTATTCTCAGCAGTTGTATTAATAACTTTTTTTTCCTGGTGAAGTAACAATGATTATGCTTTTCCAAAGAAAAAACTCAACAAACCTTTTTTAGTCCCAGTTTAACCAAAATTATTTTTTATCTGAGGCAACTCCAGGTAATTCACTTAGATTTATCAAGATGTTATACATATGTGTGCACTTATAACTATATGATATATACTTTATATGTGTATTACATATAACTACATGCCACATGGCACACACACATACAAATAGTTATATGTATATATAACAGTTGGCATTATATATTTTTAAATATTTTTTAAGTTTGTTTATTTTGAGAGAGAGAGAGAGCAGGGCAGGGACAGAGAGAAGGGGGAACAAAAGATCATAAGCAGACTCTGTGCTGACAGCAGAAAGCCCAATGTGGGGGTCAAAAGCTGAAGGTAGATTCTATATTTAATGAAAATATCCACGACTCTATATGCAACTAATTCAGTTTCTTATTTGGAATGAATGTGATTTTTATGGGAAAAAATATCAAATCATGGCAGAAACCAATTTCATTTGCTCCCTACTTGACTGTTTTGCCTTGAGCTGACTTCGGTTNCAGGGCAGGGGCAAAGAGAAGGGGGAACAAAAGATCATAAGCAGACTCTGTGCTGACAGCAGAAAGCCCAATGTGGGGGTCAAAAGCTGAAGGTAGATTCTATATTTAATGAAAATATCCACGACTCTATATGCAACTAATTCAGTTTCTTATTTGGAATGAATGTGATTTTTATGGGAAAAAATATCAAATCATGGCAGAAACCAATTTCATTTGCTCCCTACTTGACTGTTTTGCCTTGAGCTGACTTCGGTTTTTGGAATTCAACTTGATTTGAAGCGTTGCCTTATGCAAAGAGCATGGAGTGACCTTGCTCCATGATTTTTAAAATCTCTTTGGAAAGCGCTACCCAATTCCCCTGGTACTTAAGAACGACTCTTTCTTCCCATATGTTGTATGCGTCAGGTTAAGTTTAACTGAGGAAAACAAAATATGAAAACAGAACATTCTTAAAAAAAAAAAAACTCATCATAAAGATTCTCCAATCTGTAAGGAACCAGATCACATCTATTTTGCAACTCTCTCTGCCCCACGTCTCAGCCACCCAAAGTGGACTCTCAGTCACAATTTAAAAAAATAACTGCTTCATTATAACTCACATAACAAAACTCACCATTTCAAGGAGCACAATTTAGTGGGTTTTAGCATAACAGTTATATGTCCATCATCACAAATTTTAGAATGTTTTCATTACAGCAGTTAGCAGGCACCTCCTATACTTTCCTCTCCTTGGCTACTAGTGATGGCTAATATACTTTCTGTTTCTATGAATTTGCCTATTCTGGACATTTCATATAAATGGAGTCATACAATATGTTGCCTTTTCTGTTTGTTTCTCTTACTTAGCATAATGTTTTTAAGGTTTATCCATGTGGTAGCATGTATCAGTACTTTATAACGTTTTTATGGCCAGATACAATTCCATTGTACAACTATTCTGTTTTTCCAGTCATCAGCTGATGATTATCTGGGTCATTTCCAATCAGACATTATGAATAATGATGCTATGAACATTCAAGTACAAGGTTCTGTGTGGATATATGTTTTAAATTCTCTTGAGTGTTTATTGAGGAATAAAACTGCTGGGTCATATGGTAATTCAATGTTTAACATTTTAAGGAACTGCAAAAACTTTTTTCCAAAATAGCCAGATCCTTTTACTTTCCCACTAATGTGTGAGGGTTTCAATTTCTCCACATCCTCGCCAACACTCATTATTGTCTATCTTTTTTAATTTTAGCCATCCTAGTGGGTGTGAAGCAGTATTTCATTATGGTTTCGATTTGCATTTCTGTAATGACTAATGATGTTAAGCTTTTTTTCATGGGCTTATTGGCCATTTGTATCTCTTCTCTGGAGAAGTGCCTGTTCAAATTCTTTGCTCACTTGTAAATTATGTTTCCTGGGATGCCTGGGTGGCTCAGTTGGTTGGGTGTCCGACTTCGGCTCAGGTCACGATCTCACAGTTTGTGGGTTTGAGCGCTGCATCGGGCTCTGTGCTGACAGCCAGCTCGGAGCCTGGAGCCTGTTTCAGATTCTATGTCTCCCTCTCTCTCTGACCCTCTCCTGCTCATGCTGTCTCTCTCTCTCTCAGAAATAAATAAAACATTAAAAAATTTAAAAAAATAAATTATGTTTCTTGTAGTTTTACTGTTGAGTTTAAGAGTTCTTTAGATTGTCTAAATACAAGTCCTTTATCATATATATAATTTGTAAATATTTTCTTCTATTCTGTGGGTTATCTGTTCGCTTTCTTCATGGTTTCCTTTGGGGGCACAAAAGATTTAAATTTAGATGAAGTCCAATCAACGTATCTTTTTTTCTTTCATCACTTCTGCTTTGGGTGTCATATCTAAGAAACAATGGCCTCACTCAAGAACATTAAGATTTGCTCCTACGTTTTCTTCTAAGAGTCTTAGAGTTGTAGCTTTTACATTCAATTCTATGATCCATCCCTTGTTCACTCTTATGAGCTTAGCAAACTACACCTATTATTTCCACATTTCTCATTATCTAAGTTCGACTTTGCTGATTAGGATGGTCAGGCATTCCTGGTTTAACGATGCTATGTAGTTCGAGTCACTACCAATTTAGTTCTGCTTTTAGATTGCCCCGTGTCCTGTCAGTTCCATGAACGAAGGCAAACCAGAAGTGCAAACCCCCAAATAAATGTTTTTTTTCTTTTCACAAAACATTCTTCCAAAGAAAGAACTATTCTTCTTTCTCTCCTAGATTTTGAAAACAATGAAATGTATATATGGCTTATAATATCACCACTAATTATATTTCTACCCTACAGCAGTTTAAGGATCATGGAGTTACAAAATTGGGGTGGGCAATATTTTAATCCTTCTGGATCCCTACAGCTAAAACAGGAACTGCAAATACAAAGTATTGGAATATACTCATGGTATTCAAAACATCACATAGTTTCACACCAATTAGCTGGAAAATCATTTTTTCCTTTTCTATTTTTTTGCTTTGCCAGAGATCCTGCTAATAAATTACTTTTTCCTGTCCTAGTTTCCCTATTGAAAATAAAGACACCGATATTTATTTCTTCTTCATCTTAGGGGACTAACATAGTGTTTGAGAAGCATAAGCATGTTTTGTCTCAGAACCGCTAGAAAGGGACACCATGGATGCCCAGAGCATCACCAGTGCAGGGAAGATTCTCCAGTGTGTGTGGTGCATGTTTTGATAATAAACAGCAGACTACTTTTTCCAGTGCAACAACAATATCTGAGAACACTATGTCGCAGAGAGGGATGTTAATCAACTTCTCTACCTTACTTACCTTACAAGTCAATACAGGATCTGCTTGGAACTAAGTATTCATTGGAACTACAGATCATCACAAAATCTTACCTTATGTGTGAATTCTGCAAATTGGCAAGTCATTGTTACATGTTATGATGTCTCTCTGCTCTGCTCCTGAGAAAATGCTCTTAAAACTGATTCAAAAAGTCATCTTTAAGGGAAGAACTCCTTGGCCATACTCTTGATGATGAATGCATACCACAGCATGGCAAGGTCTATAATTTACTGTACGATAGGAAAAAATAATATGTATATATTATACAGATATAATGCATTTGATCTATATTACATATAGATTATTACATATTTATTTACATTTAAAAATTTTAAATGTTTTTATTTATTTTTGAGAGAGAGTGAGAGACAGAGCATGAGCAGGGGAGGGGCAGAGTGAGAGGGAGACACATAATTCAAAGCAGGCTCCAGGCTCTGAGCTGTCAGCACAGAGCCTGATGTGGGGCTGGAACCTGTGAACCACGAGATCATGACCTGAGTCAAAGTCAGAAGCCCAACTGACTGAGCCACCCAGGTGCCCCTATTTAATTACATCTCTAAAAAAAGAGCTATTATGATGAGATGATCCATTTTAGGTCTGATTTGATTAGAGAGACTATGAGACTGGAAAACTCTATATTTTCATTGTTGTGTTTTTACATTGCTTTCCTATTTTCCAGCAGTTGAAACTATAACAGCAGAGAGATTGTTGATCTTGTTGATCTCATGAANTCATTTCATAATATATATAGAAAGTTTGCTGGGCTATATATTTTAGACCTGGAAAATCTCCTGAATTTCTTTGAGGTAAAGTTGCTGTGAACAATACAAAACAGATTTTTTTTTTCTGTCATCAGGTGTATCTTATAATCCTAAATTCTATAAAAAGAACAAAAGAAGAAAAATATTCTAACAAATAAGTTTCATGTAGTTCAGGAAGATTGCTTAATGTGAAATACGTGTGGAAAATACAGATGGTTTGTGAAGTCTGATCTATGCCCCATCCCTAAAAATGAGCAGGCTTGTTTTGAGAAGTACAGCTCTTACAGGTAATTCTGGTGATCTGAATTTATTTTTGGTTCTAACTGCTGAGAAATATTACTGGGATTTAATTTTTAAATCCTTTTATGATTTTCAAATACCAAGCTTAATTTAGTTTAGTAAACATTTACTGTATTTAGAACTTACATTGTTTAAAGTTCAAGTTCAACCGTTGCATTTTGGTTTTTAGTCTCCCCTTTCTGCCACCTTTTGGTGCCATAGTCCTATTTCTCTAAGATGCTCTTTGATGTTTCAGAGCAAAGTGGAGTTGTATATCTCCAAGCGCTAAAGGAGGAGTATTTCTTGTTCTTTCAGCCCTCTCTGGCTTCATTTTCTGTTATCCAAGGAGAAAGCCATCAAAAATTAATGTTGAGAGATGACAAGTATCTCGGCTATTCAAGTCAGTAGCAAAAATAATAATTTTTTCATGGACTTTGTACTTTCATAAGTGTGAATTATTCATGAAGTGCCAGTTTGGGTAAAAGTCAGCTCAATGATAGATTTGAGCCAGCACCAGGAAATTTACTAAGGAAACTGCTATAGAGTAGAAGCTCAACTCTTAGTCATGCATTTAAAAAGCATCTCTACTCCTTTACTCTTGAATTCAAATTCTAAAGGTT
The DNA here is from genome assembly GCF_008692635.1 of Crocuta crocuta. Classification (NCBI taxonomy): domain Eukaryota; kingdom Metazoa; phylum Chordata; class Mammalia; order Carnivora; family Hyaenidae; genus Crocuta; species Crocuta crocuta. The sequence continues at coordinate 2,324,890 of NW_027527955.1, forward strand.
GGTAAGTTAAAATTTCAGTGCGAGTCAATTATTTTCTAAACTGGAAGTGAACCTTAGTTTTGAATTATTAAAGATGGTAGCCCCTAGGGATCTACCAAGAAAGAAGAATGGCATTTTGCCCGAGATTTAGTTCACTTTTATTTTCCAGGGAGACAGACAGAAATCCCAGGGCAAGCACCAACTCAGCCTCTCAATGTGCGTTTAGCCCTACTCCGAGAAACAAGGAAAGGGAATAATCAGTGTCACAGTGGGCATATTCCTGGGGTTCCAAGGAACAAATTAGTGACAGCCATTCATAATCTCCTCCAGAGGATGCCCTCCATTTAGTATACTCACATTTGTATAGCAAATATCCTATAGAACCTTACTTTGTCCTTGGCCCAAGGCCTTGAAAGGAAAAGAGCCACCACTAAAAGTCCTATGAACTGGTTATTCCCTTGCAAGTGGTTTCTTAGAGATAACTTGGATCTCATTGATCTGACTGCAGTGGATATCTTAAGCAGTCCAGGAATAAAACAATCAGAAACTATGAAGAGTGGATTTCAGTAAGCCAGTTCTAAACAAGGGTTATGGGATGGTAGAAATAAGGAAGTACAACCAGAAGCACTAAAAGGAAAATTCAAGCAGATGAAAGAAAGGGAACTAAAGGAGAAAACTCAGTTCCAGGTTTTCAACTCTGAGTCATGATTGATGCACGTGAAGACATAGTCTGGGAAAACCTGTATAGTTCAACAGATGAGGTGGGAGTGGGGAGTGTCACAAAATGTTTCAAAATACAGGTATGTTCTGTATGAAACACATTATACAAATCAAGTTTAAGTAACTAAACCTGCATCTCTGCTGTTAGAGTCTCTCATTTCAGTGCTTATTGTTTTCCTTTTTCTTTTTTTTCTTAGTGCTTATTTTCTTTTGTTATTTTAAGAATTTTCCAAATTGTTGTATTATGATTCCCAGACATGCTTGGGGACAAATCTCAAAGAGAGGAAAGCTGGAAATAAATAAATTAGTCTAATGCTTTGGTTAGTGTCTTTTACACTATTTATAGTCTCTTTGGGGGAATAAGAGTAGATCGTTTGATCAAGGGACTTGGCTTTTTTTCTCTCATACATCAAAGAGGTCAGAAACATTTTGGACATTTCTAGAAACGTAATATAAATTAAACGTGTTTCCACTTTTGTGCAAAACCATGATTATACATACTTGCATCTCAAGTAAGACTCACATAAAGAGTCCAAGTCCAAGACTCCAAGACAAAGACAGCTATAGAAAGACAACAGAAGAGAACCCCATGTGGTCATGAACCAAAACAAAACCTTCTAATTTAGTCTTATGAAGGATGTGATAAGAGTCGATATAGTCATAAATGATGCTTTGGTGAGTAGGGGACAACATTCTCCATACCAAAGTTTACATCAAGGAAGACCACCTCGCCAAGACTCAGCTCCTCTGTATGGCTTTCAAGATCCTTTCAAATCTGGCTCATCCCTCTCCAGACTCAATGCCTCATTTACTGGCCCTTACTTCACACTGACTGTACCTAACTTCTAACGGTTCCAAGCTTCCTTCAGTTCTCCAGATGTGCCATGCTGTCCCTAGGCTTCTGACAACATCATCTCTGTCAACTCAATTAGTTGCTGGTTCCTCTATGACACTCTCTCTGATTCCTCTAATCAGCATACAAATCGATATTCCTTGAAGTGGACTTAATTTAAGGTGTCTTCTCAGCCCATGGGGGTGCATGAGCCACACTAGACGAGTCAGATTCCCATAATGCATTTTAGTTCATATTAGAAATAAGAAGAGAAGTAAACCCAGCTGGGTTGCCCATGTGGGGCAACCACCATATTCTGCCAGATGCATGAAGAAATAATGATAATAATTAATAATAAAGACCAGCTCCAGAGAATGAAAGAGACACCCAGAAAGAAACAAGTGTGTAGGATCCCATGATCTCAGGAAGATGAAGAAGATGCCAGCCATCTTCCTTCTAACAGCTTTATTTCCTACCTGTTTGGCTTCTTAGGAATTACCTCTACCCGTATATTAAATTATCAGTTTTGCTACCCTTAGTTGATTTCTGTCACTCGCATTCAAATGGTTCCTGACTTAACACTCCTCCTGTGTGTGCTTATAGCACTCTGTCATTTTTCTAACTTTGTACTTGTCACTTCTCTGCATTTGCTTATTTATTGACTTGCATTTTTCACTGAGCTTTGCCTCCATTAGGACAGACTCTACATATTAGGGTCACAACATGCGGCATAGTGGATTGAATATGGAAGGAGATAAATATTTGTTGAATAAATAAATTATTTCTTAAAAAATAGGGGCGCCTGGGTGGCTCGGTCAGTTGAGCGATCGGCTTTGGCTCAGGTCATGAACTTAGGGTCTGTGAGTTTGAGCCCCACATCAGGCTCTATGCTGACATCTCTCAGCTTGGAGCCTGCTTTGGATTCTGTGTCTCCCCCTCTCTCTCTCTGCCCCCCCTCCTTGTGCTCCTCTCTCTCTCTCTCTCTCTCAAAAATAAACAAACATTAAAAAAAATTTTTTTAAGCCCTTCTGATGCTACTTGGCTTGTGAGGACCATAGAACATTCTCAATTCTCTCTCCTCTGTGGCTATCTAAGGTTTCAAATCATAACCCTGACCGTAAACATATGTCCAGTGCTTAACAATAGGAACCAGTTCTTCATATAGGGAGTTGTTGTCTAAGAATTCTTAATGAATTTTGTGGAACACTGGCTTATAACACATTAGAAATCTATGCAGACCTTCAGATTTCTCTGCCAACCTACAGATAGTAAAAATAAAGACCAGTCAGATTCTGACTGTGAGAGGGATTCATCTGCAGTTGCTGAGGGCAGACCACATGGACAGCACGGGAAGGATGCAGGCAGCCTCTCAGAGCACAGACTGGGTCCCAGCTGACATCGAGCACAGTAATGGGGACCTCTGTCCTACAACTGTAAGAACTGAACTTGGCCAACAACCTGAAAGAACTTGGAACTGCTCTATCCCCAGAGCCTCTAGAAAGGAATGTAAGCCTTGATTTAGGCCTTGCAAGATTCTAAGCAATTGAGCCATACTGTTGCTGGACTTCTGACCTTCAGAACTATAATATATATATGTGTTGCTTTAAGTGGCTAAGTTTATGGTAATTCGGTACAGCAACAATAAAAGAGTAATATATGCAATAACTTGGATGACTCCCAAGGAAAGTATATTGAATGAAAAAAAAAAAAACCCATTCCCAGAAGGTTACATACTGAACTGTTCCACTTATATAATATTTTTGAAATGACTAATTATAGAAATGGAAAACATTACTGGTTGCTAAAGACTAGGGGGGTGGCTGGATATGACTAAATGGATAGCACAATGGATCCTTGTGGTGATGAAATTATTCTGCAACTTGACTGTAGTGGTAGTTACACACATTTACTCATGGAATAAAACTGCATGCAACTAAACACACACACACAGACACAAACACACAGACACACAAAAGAGTGTATACAAAATTGACCAAATCTAAATAGGGTCAGTGCATTGTATCGATGTCAGTCAGTGTCCACATCCTAGCTGTGCTACTGTAACCTATAGCTAGGCTAGATAAGATCATTGGGAGAAACTGGATTAAGGATACATGGGATCACTCTGTATTACTTCTTACAGCTACCTGTTAATCTACAATTATCTCAAAATAAAGAAGGTTCACTTAAAAAGGATTTAATAGCTAGAAGATGCATATTTGAAAAGTAATATTTGATTATTTTTATTTTATGTATTCATGATATAAAAACAATCATCTTCACTTAATTATTATAGCCAAAGCAGAAAGATGTAAGTATATTAGATCATCACTGCTTTGACTTCGAAATGAACTGAAAAGTAAGGTGAAATTTGGTGTTCACTTGAGCTTGCATTATTAAGGCTGTCTTTCAGCAACATTTTTTTCCTGCAGAAATCTCTTTAGAGGACATTTGTCCATTTGGTGGCAATTAGTTTCCTTAAAACTAGATAATGGTACATACAAATCCACTTAAACACTTAGTTTCCTATTGCCGCTATAAACAAATTACCACAAATTTAGTGCCTTAAAACAACACGAATTTAATATTTTACCATTCTGGAGGTGGGAAACCCAAAATGGGTCTCACTGGGTGTGAGCATCTTTCACTGTGACGCTCTTGCCTGCCTAGTTCATTTATTGTAAGGACTCTGGCAATTACAATGGGCCCACCCAAGTAATCCAGGATAATCTCCCCATCTCAAGGTCCTTTACTTAATCACATCTGCAACGTTCTTTGGACCTCGAGAAGTAATATCCACAGGTTCTGGAGGTTAAAACACAGACATCTTTGGGGGCCATTTTCTGCCTGCCACACAGGACACACACAAATGGCAGCATATTGCAATGTGCAATGCGTGTACAGATGTGTGAAGACTCTGCTGTCACTTCTCTGTTGTGGCATCGGCACTCTCTGCAGGAAACGCCATGTTCCATTTCCTGTGGACGCCTAGAGAAGGCACCGGCTTTAATTCCTGATTTAATAGCATGAAAACATAATACCCTTTTAATTTTTTTTTTGTTGTTGTTTAAACAGTTACAGATAGAAGTTCTAACATTCTCTTTCCATGCCTCACTTGACTGCCTTGCACTCCTGATGCTGGGCCCCCCGCACTGGAGGCCACTGCTTTCAACAACCAGTATTCAACAACTCCTCACGTCAGTGCAGCAAGGCACAACTGACTGCAGGCTGTTGTCATGGTGTTTCATTTCAAGGAACTGTTAATTCAGTGCCAAAAGTGGCTGTGAGGCAGATACATTTTCCATCTTATACCTGAGGTTTCTCTAGCCACAGAAGTTCAGGAACTCCATGAAGGGCGAAGCTAAAAATCTGCTGACTGAAGAACTGCAATCTTACATGGCAGCTCCCGGTTCCTTCACAACAGGGAGAAAGGGCTCTGGGTGAAGGAGGAGCAGGGTTTTCAGTGTCCAGGGAGAGAGCGTCCTCGGTCTTTGGAAGCCGGCAACAGTAATGTCAGTGAAAACAGATAGCCTGGTTCGAAACGCAGGATAATTTCGCTCTGGTTGCTGAGACAGCAACTGATTTCCTCACGCTCAGACCCGCTACGTGACCAGGACCAAGTTCAGAAACAGAAATCATTGGAGCTCAAAGGAGTCAGGACTGCACGATAAAGAAAAGCTGTATTGTTCAGGGTACATTTTCTTTTCTTTTGTATTTCATGAGGTCACAAATAGTTCTAGGATATTTTACCCCCTTGTGGCTCTCTTTTGGAAAGGATATTACAAATGGTAGTGATTCCATGACAGGCATTCTTTTTTCCTAAATGGCTCAGAGAACTCCAGAGGACACAAGGCTATTTTTATTCAATGGGGCTTGGGAGTCAAAGTAGAGAAAGAGCTGTGTGCTGGTGTCCTTCTGATAAAGGGAACAAATGCATTTGTGAGTGATCTTGAAAGGATGACACAAGCTAATGGAAAATCAGGGAAATGCAGATGTAATTATACAGAGAATCACAAGACATGGATTCAGAGATAATTTGGAACAGCATGACTGAGCAGCAGAAGAATATGGAAATCTGTAACTGATAAACAGCAGTAGCTTGCCCAGATTTAGAGAGCTGGTTTAAAAGGTCTAATGAACAGAGCACCTAAAAGGCATTTTAGTGGAGCTTAGCTCTGACACTGACTTGCTTTCGTATTTAACTAACTGCTAATTTTGGCCCCATGCTTCATTTTATATATTCAATCCATGGGGCTGGAAATATTGATCTTTAGATTGTTGTGGAACAAATTAATTAGACCTGTAAATGGCTTTTAAACTACAAAAAATGAGAACCAAACATTTGCAACTGACACAGAAACTAGGGCTTGCAAAAAATATATAGGTTTCCGTTTGTGGGGATAATTACCCAGTTGTGAGAGTTGCACGTGCAAGCCAAACCTCCTAATTGATTTACTTCGAAAATAACATTGAGGTCACATTATATTAGCAAGGGAAAATGGAAAGCAGAATTAATTGCTTTGGTACTATAAGCTAGAGTAAATAAATGTTGCTTCAATTGTCTGATTCTTTCAGATGAGACTTTTGGGGTGTAAATGATCTGAATTGCATTGTTACTGAATTTCACATTGCTGAATTAGACAGAGTCTGAAAGAGTAAGAAAGCCAAATCCTCCTAGAGGACTTTTTGTTGAGTAACTCCTACACAGCTGAATTTGCCAGGAGATGTCTTTTATATACTGGCCAAATATTTGACCAGCTTCTTAACTTTCCAGTTTTATAAGAATAAAAACTGAAATGATCAAAATATTATTTTCATAACTGTCAACCAATTCATAGTTACTATTATACAAAAATAAAATGCCATGTAGGAAGCTTGCTGAACACATGTACTATTATTGGATTTTTCTTTTTAGTCACAGCAATAGTTCTGGCCCTCCCAATTTCCTGGATATGAAAAATTTGGAAAACATTTGGTTTTAGATCATTACACAACAGATTGCTCAAAGGCTGGGAATATCATTCAAGAGGAAGTTACTTTGGACCTGGGAAAATTTACTTTTTCTTTTTTGAAGGCTTTTGAGTTTGGGATGCCTGAAAATTTTAAAGCTAAATGGCATTTAAGAGTTATTTGATCTAGTGGTATCTACTCACCAGCCATGAGTCCTTTGCTGGGCTGCCTGCCTATGAATTGATTGGTAATTTTTCAAACTTAAGACAGGAAAGGAGTTTTCCAGGGGGGAAAGCCTTCAGTTTTTCTTGTTTGTTTTTTAAGTGCAATTTCTAGGTCCTGTCCTAGATTTTCTGATGGAGTTTTGTAGGTGTGACCCTATCTTAAAAAAAAAAAAAAAAGCATCCCAGGTGATTCTGTGATCCAACTATTTGTGGAAACCACCGATGCTACTTCAACCTCTTCTCTTTGCAGAGGCCCTCTCTGCGGGCTGGCTTGTCCTGAGTCAGAGGAGGGAGGGGACTCCAAGCCCCCAACCCCTAGACATGCTTGCTCCTCGCCAAGCAGGGCTGCTGGTGAAATCCCTCCCATCCCCTGGGATTGTGAATTGAAGAGTGAGAGGAGAGTGAGCAGGTGCTGGACCCTTGCCCCAAGCATAGAGGGAAGAATGGAGGCACTAGGGATTATTAACTTGCCCCCTTTCCTTCCCTGGGAAACTTTAAAACCACTAGAAAAGTTTAATCGGCTGATAATTTAATAAAGGAAATCCTGTCTGAAAATAGGGGAATGGGTTAGATAATATCTTAATGTCAAGCCCTTAACATTCTGGGCTGCTGTAATTTAGCCACAAAAGGAACCCATTTGCACTTTCACTTTCTTCTGCTAAAATGCTTTTCCCAGAAGCTTCCACAAACGGAAGAAACTCACTTTCCACCTCCTCATTTCTACTTAGCTTTGCTTATCTGAAAGGATAACTACAGTGTAAACACTTACACATACAAAACCTAGCCCTCCCTGCCTTTGGCCTTTAACGCTTTGCATCACATCTACGGAGAGCCTAAATTGAACGCGCTTGCCGCTGGTTTAGCATAAATGCAACAGCACCACCTTGTGTTGAGTTCCTGGGAGAATTTACCTCAAGCCGGACAAAAGCCCGGGTCGGGTGGGCAGGGTATAGCAGGCAGGCCTCTGTTTTCACTACTAAAAGCAATACTGGGGCGCCTGGGTGGCTCAGTCGGTTAAGCGTCCGACNTATATATTTTAAAATATATATTAATAAAAGCCTAAGCAAGCACAATGCTATAATCAATATTTTAGATGGAAAAGTTAGTCAATCTTAATTTCAATGTACTTGAGGGTAATGCTATGATAATTTCACACTTTCTTTCTAAAGACTTATCCGTATTTAGAGAGGTTGCTTTTAAATAATGTATATGCCTATTAAACGCAGAAAGAGATTTTTCACAAAATCTCTCTCACAATAATTCTGTGATGGGTAATACAGATAAAATAGTCCTATTGTGGGTAACATCTCTGTTTCCCAGGTAGTGTTGTAGAGTTTTATTTATACTTAATTTTCTCTATGGGGCAAGTTGAGAAGTTAATATATGGATATCAACTTGAGACCGAAGGACTATACTTTAAAAATACCAAAATAGAAATATTGCCCACCCAAACATTCCAGTTTCAATATTTTTTTTCACCAGGAACAACCTGGTTAATTAAGGAAAACTGTTTTCAATTGTGTTGAAAATGTCAAGATCAGTATAACAAAGTAGCAATTCTCTGCCCATGAAGTCATCTGGAAAATTGAGTCTAGTCTCACAATATACACATGATTGCAGGATGAGAAGGATGAGAAGTTAGAAGACGAGAAGGGAGCAAACTCGGGACCTTTCTGGGACTGGCCGTGCAGAAACCCTTACCCAGAAAGCCCGGTCAAAGGCTCAGTCATGTCGCTTTTCAGCTTTAAGAGGAGGGTTCTGTCTTTCACGTTTGTTTGCCATTGTTGATCCAGTCCTTACACTGTACATTTACTGTGCTGAGATAACTTTGAATAAAGAAGAAGGAAAGAAATCTTCCTCAATTAGCCATGTTCTTTCTGGTGAAAAGATCATAGAAGTGGCATCTTTCGTTGGGCAATATTTCTGTTTTTTGGAGAAAAATTGTTTATATTGTTTACCCCAGTTAAATCATAATCTGATTTATAAAAATAGGGAATTTGTGGCTATAAGGGCACACTGCAATTTTAGGGCACACTACAATTTTAACGACACACGTAGTATGGGCGTATCAATCGTGAACTTGGTGGGCATCTGGAAATGTGATGACTGCACAAATATGATGAAAATGCTTGTCTTCCCTTAAGCAAAGTCACCCTCAGAAACCCCCAAGGGCTATTCCTTGGTCTACTAAACACAGTGTCTTGACTTGTCTTCCTAATCACTGTTAGTTCTCTGCGAAAAAAGAAAGGTTTTACCCCTTCCCCCAGCCTTTCATTCAGGGTGACTCCCCACACCTAGAACAGAATGATGACTTCACAATCTCTTCCACTAGATTTTCACTAAAGTTTTATCTCATGTAAATGCCTTCCTTTCTTAGCTGCGAACTACTTCATATGCCCCACAGGATCCATTTACAGTCAGCTCTCAATATTCATAAGTAAATGCTCCATCTTGCCCATTACCTGCAGAAAGCAGGCTTATGTCTCCATTACCCTGTCAGTGTGGCTCAGTGAGCTCAAATTTTAAATTTTTATTAACATGTATTTATTTTTGAGAGACAGAGCACAAGTCGGGGAGGGGCCACAGAGAGAGGGAGACACAGAATCCGAACCAGACTCCATTCTCTGAGCTGCCAGCACAGAGCCTGACACAGAGCTCAAACTCACGAACTGTGAGATCGTGACCTGAGCTGAAGTTGGGATGCTTAACTGACCAAGCCACCCAGGTGCCCCACATTTTAAATGAATTCAAGTAAAATACTAATAGGGAAGGAAATCTTAAAATCGTATAATGTATTCCAAAGGGAATCTTTTCTTTATTTAGTTGTTTTGAATTATATTAATTTTGCCTTTATCATAGTCATTAGCTGGTTTATTCTTATCCAGATACATCTTGAAAAATTTTGAGGGGGTCCCAAGGAGATTGCAGACTTAATTTCTAGGATCTCTTAGTTCTATACTGCCAGTTACATGGCTTCCCACTTAGGGGACAAGAAATTACTGTTGCTAATGGAATAATAGTAATTTCCTAGCCTGGTAGACTAATTTTGGAAACTGTGGGTGTTTATTAATTGGATGGTGCGTTAGTTTGCTCAGGCTGCTATAACAAAATACCACCGACAGCATCACTTACACAGCAGAAGGTTATTTTCTCACAGTTTCTGGAGGTTAGAAGTGCAAGATCAAGGTCCTGGCAGGGTTGGTTTCTTGTAAAATCTGTCTTTCTGGCTTGCAGATGACCACTCACTGCATCCTTACATAGCTTTTTATCTGTGTGCACATGGAAAGAGAGACTGCTCTGGTGTCTCCTCTTATAAGGCCATTAGTCTCACTGTATTAGGGCTTCAACATACAAATTTTAGGGAAGCACAACTCAGGCCATAACATTTCCTTCTCTGGCCAAAATTTGTATCTTTTTTGTATACAAAACACATTCACCCCCTGCCAACAAATCCAAAAGTCTTAACGCATTCCAACATCAATGCCAAGTCCAAAGTATCATCTAAATAGCATCTAAATCAGGTATCAGTGAAACTCAAGACAAAATTCCTCTCCAGCTGTGAGCCTGTGGAACAAGATAAGTTGTGTACTTCCAAAATAAATTGGTAGGAGAGGTGCAGGACAGGTATCCGATTCCAAAAGCAAGAAATCAGAAACAGGACATTAAAAAAAAATTAAAAAAAAAAAAGAAATCAGAAACAGGAAATGGGTGATGGGTCCCAAGCATGTCCAAAACCTAGAAGACCAATTCTGTTAACAGGGCTTGAGAATAATCCTCTTTGGTTCAATGCTCTTCCTTTAGGCCCACCGGAGTGGTGATGCAGCACTTGAACAGTTTCTAGAATATAGCAGATTCCTAATACCATTTTTCCCTCTTTCTTACTAAGTTTTATAGAAAGACCATGGCTTTCGTTTGTCTATAATCTTTAATTCTCTAAACTAATAGGCTTATATCTACATTAAAGTAGTTCACTGTGGGTCGTGGCAAAGAGTTCAGTGTCAGCTTGTTGACCTCTACTTTTGATGAAGAATGTGTCACCCACTCTGTAGTGAGCTGGTGACTTAAATAACTATTATATGGATGTCCGATTTAACCAATGGCTGAAACTCTAAAAACAAATCCATGCAAATCAAGGAGATGGTAGTAGAGCCTAAAATTCACTATAGTTTGACTAGTGAATAAATATCCACAACATTCTTTGGAATGCTCAGACAGCTACTAAATATATTCATCAAGATCGTCAGCAAGTTTGCTAGAGAAAAGGCAACCTCCCCTCATTTGGCCCAGAGGTTTGACCCGCTTTTCTCCACACCTAAAGGTAAACGCTCAGTAAAGGCACTACAACACAGGTAACTCCTTTATAAATCATGTATGACACAAAACAGCTTCTTTGCGTGGATTGTATTGTGTAGAGTATGCTCCTGGGGTGCACTGAGCTAGGCATCCAGGATGCAGTGAAGTGCAAGTCAGGAGAAAATACTGACAGACTATCCTTACTTTCAGTGAAAACTGTGTGTTGAGGGGAGCCCTTTACAAAAATTTCCATAGCCTAAAGTCTGCTTTTGAGACAGGCCACAGATCCATGGCAAACTTCCATGGAGTACGGATTGAAAATTCGTATGTAGAAGAATAGCCTGCTTGTGTTCAGGAGAAAGGCAAGAGAAGTGTCTAGAACCACACCCACTAATGATATCAACATTTTCCAGAAAGCTTGCCCATAAAAATGGTGCCCAGTTGGCTGCACAGAGAAAGCATAATCACACATCCGCCTCTGATGTCGACCCTGTGCCAATAGCATGCAGAACCTTTCTCCCATTTACAGGATGGATTCCAATCCCCTCACTTCCATTCCCCCAGCCCAAACCCTAATGCTAACTTTGACCTTCATTTCTGCCCCCAAGGCCGATAAACCCCACTACTGCTGCAGAAGAAAACTGGATCATTTCCAGGAATAGCTTCAGTCTTGCTCAGATGAAAGGCGCGATGCCAGGGTGAGGCAATCTCGTTATTAATCAACCTTGATTTGCAGAAGATGACACAGTTGCAGGGTTTGTACTCTAAGCACCCTTTCAACAGGGATGAAAGTCAAGCATTATTCAGCTAGCTTCTAAGTGCACACTTTAAATCATGCTAAAGTCTGTACTACTTCAGCGCTAGAGGCAAGGATTAAAAACAAATAATGTGCTCTCGGTAAACTGCAGTGAACTCTGTAATTTTGAACCCTGAACAGCTTTTCATGCTTATAAAGTGAGAGTCCAAGTCGAGGAAGCTTGGAGCTATTGGAATGTAGTGGGGCTGATTCCTTCCAATTTGACTTCAAGGGCATTTAATTGAAAATTTGCTTTAAATGGTCAAGGCTGAAGAGACAGAAGACCTTGGAAATCTATATACATCTAATTCCTTGGGAAACATTTCTAGCCTCACAAGTTGTAAAGTACTTTGTCTATCTTAAACAATCACTTGCATAAATGATGCTTTTAGGCCATTCAGGTCTCACCTCTGCATATAACCTTCACTATTGCCTTTTGTCTAGGTAGATGCCCCCTCTTTTTCCTAAGCTCCCCTAGCACCTACATGTCTGCTCAGGGAGTACACAGTTGGACTTCTATTTATAACGTCCCATTTAGTTTGACATGTAATTAGAATCATTTTATCCCTTCAGAAATTGATTTTACTAATGAAAAAATTTTAAACACTATATGCACATTAATTTAACTGTGAAATATTGAGATGATATTTTATTTGTTTTCTATTCCATCGAGGAATGGAAAGATCATGGGCTGTGCTGTCAGGTGGATCAGGATTCAGATCGCAGTTGGGACACATATGAGCTGTGCTATTCTTTTTTTTTTTAGATTTATTTATTTATTTTTATTTTTTAAATAGTTTATTGTCAAGTTGGTTTCCATATAACACCCAGTGCTCATCCCCACATGTGCCCTCCTCCATGCCCATCAACCCCTTCCCCTCCCCCCCATACCCATCAGTCCTCAGTTTGTTCTCAGCATTCAAGAGTCTCTCGTGGTTTGCCTCCCTCCCTCTCCTCCACTATTTCCCCCGCTTCATCTCCCCCACTATCCTCTGTTAAGTTCCTCCTAATCCTCCTATACATGCAAACATATGGTAGCTGTCCTTCTCTGCCTGACTTATTTCTGAGCTGTGCGATTCTGAGCAGTGTGCTCAGAATCTTTGGACTTCAGCTTCCCTCGTTTGTAAAAGTGAGCGATTACAATGGTGCCTTGCATAATGTAAAGATCTGATGCAGGAAGAGGCTGGCTGCCTAGCACAGTCCATCTAAGGCACTCAATAAATAGTAACCAGCAGCAGCACAGAATTGCAGCAGCATGAATTTTATGCACAGTATGTTGCCTCCCTGAAAAAGCCTGTTCTTGAGAAAAAGGATCACATCGTGTACTTCTATGGTATCTCTCAGCACTTCTAGCATGGGATACAATCAACACTCAGTTAGTAGCAGTTGAAATGTGCTGTCTTGAATGAGTTGGGCATCAATATATTTGCCCAGACAGAATAAGGGGACAGAAGCCTATGTTACCAACTATCCTGGAGAATGAAGCTGTTACACAGACAGAGTGCTTTATTAGAGATGGAGAAATAAGAACTTTCATTTTCACTAAGTCTTTGAGTTGCATTAAAAGGTGGGGGTAGGGGGGAGAGAAAACAGAGGGAAGGAAATCAAGCCAAACCGTTACAACAAGGGTTGAAGAACAAGTCATAGGGAACAAAGAGAAGGAACTCTCGTATATGCTGAGCACTACACATTAGCACTTTATACACATTAGCACTCCATCCTGAGATGTAAGTCCTGTTAGCCATGGAGAGTTTAAGCAAACTTGCCCAAGTTCCCATAGCCAATAAGTGGGAGAAATGAAAACAATACTCTGGGCTGTCTGCCTTCAAAAGGGGGTTCATTCACAGCTTTGTGCTGCCACTCTCTTGCACCAGAAAGCTAAGGATTATAACTTTTGCCACGTCATGCTTTGTCACTCTGCCCTTGCCCTTCACACAGGGTGATGCAAAATTTATCACTCAAAATAGAACACATTTGAGAATGAATGAGGGTGCTGTTAATAGTTCATCCAGGGCAACAGGCCAAACTGGAAATATCTTGGGTAAGATTGGACATTTAGTGACACCAACTCCAAAGAGTTGTCTATACCCTCACTTCCTCAGCTCTCAAGCACTAAGAACTCATGCTATTCTTTTCCTATTCATGCTATTCACCCTCTAAATGGCTCTTGGTAAGATCACCAGAGACCTCTCTATCCCTAAATCACAAAGTTTTTTCTCCCTTTTTGTAGTTCTCATTTCACTTGGCATCTCATTACACTTTACACTTTTTTTCTAGTGGTGATTTCCTTCTTTCTGGTAAACTTGAATCCCCTTGGCTTCTGAGGTACAACAGCCCACTAGTTATCCCCTCAGATGTCCAACTTTTCCAACAGCTCATAAAGTACTAGAGTGCCCTAAGCCTTGATCAGAGGCTGTCTGTTTAAATCTAATTTCTGTTTTCTTTGTTTAAATCTAATTTCTTTCTATATGCTCTCCCTAGGGAACCTCATCTATCCTGATGGCTTCATATAACATCTTTAATTATCATCATATTTATATTCCCAGTCCAAATCTTTCTTCTGAGCCCCAGGCCAGTGGTTTAGTCAACATTGCTGTGTAGGTATTTACTAGGCACCTCAACATCAGTAAGCCCAAAACCTATCTCTTCTCTCCATCCCCAGCAACTCAATTTCCCCCTACTGACCACGAGCTCAGTGAATGGAACTGCCATCTAAGTGTGTAAGTCAGAAACATCCTCCTCTTCCTCACCCACAATATGCAATTAATCATTAGTGTTAAGTGTACCTTCTAAATATCTACCTCTCTTCAACTCTTCTGCACCATCCTAGCACAAACCAACATCATTTCTGTACCTAATTATAATAATGGCTTCTAGACTCTCTCTCCCATGCACTCATGCTTCTCTCTAATTATCATCCTGCAACATCTGAATCATTATTGCTTAAATCAACCCTCTTTCCTTCCCTCTCTCTTGCTTTACTAATCTATTGAATCCTTAAACATTCCATGTTCTTTCTTGCTTTAGGGGCTTAGAACGTTCTTTTCTTCATACTGGATAACTTATTCATCCTCTGGATCTCAGATTGGATGTCCTTTCCCCAGAGAATCTTTTTTAAAGCCCTTGGACCAGGTTGAGTTTCTCTACCAAGCGTTTACATGACTGTCCGTCATTTTTTTTTTTTGAGGTTTTTATGAAAACAGTTGTCTCAATCTTCCCTTGTAGCACAGCATAATTTTATTAGATAGTGATATTATTCTAATGGTTTTGAGCAGGTTTCATAGCATCATTTAACAGCTGTCATTAACATCCTATTAATAACAGCCTATTAATAGACTGGACCAGAGGCCCACAACTTTATAATTTCACTTGCTAACTTATTTTGAACTCCATGTGTGAGACAATGACTTGCAGTGGGGCAGTCTGATGATCGTACATGGGGCAAGAGGAAGAGAAAAATGCTGTGAGGCTCCTTAAATTCCAATCCCAAGCTTTCTGTCTGGTCAGATGAAACAGAAGCATATAAACACAGGGTGCTGGTAAGGCAATGAGGAAGGCAGAAAGAAGCATTTTACTCACACTGAGTAAAGTGAGGGAGTAAATGGCAATGCCTTGTGCCATAATGGATGGTAGAGGTATGAAGAAGTGAAAAAGGTGGCTATAGATATCAAATTGTCTTTGTCACACACAACAACATGACTCTGTACCATGCTTAAAGAAAACTTTTTTATTAGTAGTATTTTTAGAGAGAAAGAGAGTGTGAGTGGGGGAGAGGAGGGGCAGAGAGATAGAATGAGATAGAGAGAGAGAGAAAGAGAATCCTAAGTAGGCTCCATACTCAGTGCAGAGCCCCAGTGTTGATCCCACAACCCTGAAATCATCACCTGAGCCAAAATCAAGAACCTAAGCTCAACTAACTGAGCCATTCAGGTGCCTACTTAAGGATACCTTTTAAATATAAAAAGTAACAATGTGCTTATACAAGATACAACTTTAAAGTAATAAAACAGGGTCCATACCCAGTTTGGTAGAATTTTGTCTTAATACTATATAGTTACTCCTTATATAGTTATTGCTATTTAAATTATTAGTTTTAGCAGCCTACCTCATTGAATCATTTGCATTTTATGTTCCTTATACTCCTAAGTTCTTTAAAAACTCATTTGTAGACAATTAAAATTTACTTTTATATTTGTAAATTACATATTCTATTTTTTTTTTTACATATTCTATTAAAAAACACTTTAATCTAAATGTAGTGATATGCCATAAAATGTTCTATTTGCATGTCAGGTTTATAGCTGTCAAAACTTGCTATGGTGTATAAGTTGAGCTTTGCTTTGATATCAGTGTTCTTTCCCCCAGAGTTTATTCTTCTGGGATACCCAGCAATGTTAGAGGATTTCTGTCTACACTTCACTGAATCCTCTCTAACACAGGAGCACTGGAGATGAAGTGAGATGGGAATCATGGGGTTCCAAAGTGAGAACCGTACTGCTTGGCAGATTTGAGAACCATAGGGCTGGAGCATGGTAAAATGAAGTGAAATGGGCCCCAGGAAGAGGTGACTGAATATGATCATGTGAGATGAAGTATGGAGATTATTCCCCGAGTTGGGTTTTCTTTGGAACCAAGTGTTCTGTGAAGGGTAGAGAGTTGTTAGTGAGTTTATCAGATTCAGCCCTAACTGGACCACTAATATGTTAACTAAGGCAAAGAGACCTTGGAGAAAGCAACAATTCATTTTATAACTACTGAACTGAAAATATCTGTGGAGGTCATTTTGTTCACTCTCCCTTGGAATATAGAGCGTATAAAAACTGGAGCCAAGGTATATGAAATTATCTTGGCTCTTGATGGAAGCCATAGAGAGATGATTTTTTAGGAGATGCTCAAAGATGACTAAAACACTCAGTTGAAGGAACTGATATTATTTAAATAGGTAAAAAGAAAGCTGAGGGATGATCTCATTTCAATTTAAATGATTCCAATAAGTGATGTCAGCAATTAATGACACATATAACACATAACTATTTTACTGAATAAGCTTGATTTAAGGGGACACAAGCCAATTTTATTCTTTATCACCATTCTCCTTTCAACCTCCTGCGTCAAACGGTTCTTTACCTACCCCCTAGATGAAACTACAGGAAATTACCATAGTTCTTCCCATCCAGGCCAGTCCAGTGTAATAATCATAAAATTACAAACTCTCTTCCAGTGTAAAATATTCCCTCTCCTCCAGCTTATGCTGGCCCAGGCCATTTCTTCTCTTCCTTCTCCATCTTTCCAGGGTCAGCAGAGGTAGGGTGTGAGGTAGATAAGGCACAGAATGGTCTAGCTTGGTTGATACGGTTGTGATCTGGTGTTGGTACTTTCCAAAGATGGCAAATTCCAAATTCTGATTCTTCCTTTGTGGACTGCCTGGGGACCCTGGCAATTGAGATCTTTGGCAACCCTCTCCCCCATGACTGGGGCCCTCCCTCCTCCAATCCTCTGCTGTGACTGGCCCTTAATACCTCTCCCCTCTGTTACCTGCTTCCTCTGCTGGGCCATCTCATTCCTTTAAAAAAGTGCTCTTGGGCAGAGTCCTTCTTAAACGTGCCCAAGATTGGCTGTGTCCTGCAAGTGCACTCCTGGCCCTTGGGAAATTCAAGGTGTCTTTCCTTGCCCCACCAAGCTCTGGAAGTACAGCCTCTCATCTTTAACTTTCTAGGCCTGAGTGAGATACCTCAAGTTCTAGGGCATGAGTATGAAGCTCTCAGAGTGGTTGTCTTGAAACAGCATTGCCTCAGCTGGAAGGGGAAGGAAGCATGCCTTTCTCCTTCTTCAGGGGAGTGGGTGAGCTCAGAGTGCATAACACACTGACAAAAGTCTCTCAAATAGTCCTCACTGCCAGCCAATTCTTCCATAAAGCAGGAGTGGGGGGGGGGGCTAATGTTGGCTGAACAGATTTGTAATTGCTTAGCATGTGGCCAACAACTCATTAGGATGTGGGACAATTTGGCATCTACATTTTTGTTCTCCATCTTTAGGGCCTCTGTTGAAACTTCAAGACTGCAGAAGAGTTGGTTTAACACCCTGTTTTACACAGATGGTCTGAAGCCATGTCCCTCTCATGCTCCCTATAGTAGCAGAATTCTAAAGATGTCACCACAAGATCCCCATGCTCTGAATATTCAATCAAACACAAATCTAGGTGCTGCTATGAAGGCACATTGCAGATGTAAGTAAGGTCAGTTAACTTTTTTTTAAAAACATTTTTAATGTTTTATTTATTTCTGAGAGAGAGAGAGAGAGAGAGAGAGAAACAGCATGAGCAGAGGAGGGTCAGAGAGAGAAGGAGACACAGAATCTGAAACAGGCTCCAAGCTCTGAGCTGGTTGTCAGCACAGAGCCCGTGGTGGGGCTCGAACCCAAGAGCTGTGAGATCATGACCTGAGCCAAAGTCGGCCGCCCAACCGACTGAGCCACCCAGGCACCCCAGTTAACCTTTAAACAGGGAAATTATCCTGATAGACACATTGTAGTCAAAATAACCCCTAAGACCAGAAGAGGAAGGTGGAATAGTTAAAGAGACAGAACAGAAGAAGAGAGCAAAAGACATGTGGTAGAAAGCAAGGTCAGAGAGGTTCAAAGCATAACAAGGACTTCACTCACCATTGCTGATTTTGAAGTTGAAGGAAAACGGCCTTGAGCCAAGGAATGAGGGCAGCCTCTAGAAGTTGAGAATCAGCCACCAGTCAGCAAGAAAATAGGGACCTCAGTCCTACAACCACATGGAACTGAGTTTTGCCAATAACCTCAATGGTCCTGGAAGCAGATTTTTCCCCAGAGCCTTCTAATAGAAGCCAAGCTGGGTGACACTTTGATTTTAACCTTGTGAGACTTTAAGCAGAGAATCCAGCCCAGGCAGTCCAGATTTCTGACCCACCGAAGTGTGAGATAATACATGTATATTGGTTTAAGCCTCTAAGTATGTGATAATTTGCTGTAACAGCAATAAGAAATTAATGCACACCTTCACCTCAGTGTCACTGGCCAAATGCTTTCAGGATCCCTGACCCTCTTCTTCCTCATAGCTGGTGAGAGCCGAGAGACAAGTCTATGATCCCTTGTACTGGATGTGTCTGGGAGAGGTGTAAAGGGAAGGAGGATTTCATATGCCTCGACACCCACACAGTACACAGAGAAGACAATGCTTTATATTTCTCTTATTTAAAAATGACTGGCTGCTTCCTCTTGAGTTCTCAAAACAAAGCAAACAAACAAAACTTTTGTACTCAAAACTTTCTCCTTCCTAGTTCAAATGACTTGCTAAGGATTGTGCCCCTTTACATCTATCTGATGGATCATTATATTCAGAGGCAGAGAAAGGATGAAGGGGGCTTTCTTTGCTGGAGATTTGCCTGAGAGCCTCAGAGTTTTACAGGAGAGAAGAGCTAGGATTTCATGGGAAGGTCAATGGCTTGTGGAAAGGCTTCCCAGAAATGAAGGTTACCTAAGAAATTATTTCTTCCCTAAACTGTTTTACATACCGTGCTACCCAATTTGAGACTCTTAATCCAAGCCCTGATGGCATCCTAACAGAAATGACCATTTAATCTGAAATCCATAGGATATGGCCCTTGGAGAGGTATCTCACCAGACCCATGTGCCATATGAGCCCCGTGCATCTTTTAGTGACATGGGAAAAGCAAAGCCATCCTTACGCTCTACAAACATCTGGTTCCCTCTGATGTGGACCGGTCTCTACACTTCCTGTGGCGCAGGTTGTTTTCCTTGGTCAGACATTGATGAGCCTTAAGTGATAAGTCAATTTGGCTGGAAGGGGATAACATTTTCAAAGCTTTCTTATACTTTGCTTTGGGCTAATTAGTAGCTCTAAGATTACCTTCCTCTCCTCCCAAGTAAGACACCTGGAAATGTGGAAATAGATTAGGAAGCAATTTAAAAGTTGCCAGGGAGCTAAAACTAAGTTCTTTAAACAAAAAAACATAAGTATTTCAAAAGAAAATATGTGAGGATTATCTTGTTGCTAATTTCCTATTCACGATGTGAGGTGATACTAAAACACCATTAAAGGCACAGGAACTGGGCAAATTCTCTTGACAGTTGGTTTGCACCTGAAGATTATTTTCACAGTTACACCAAAAGATTTGCAAACCCAGACTGTCTGTAGCTTCCGTATCTTAATTAAACCCCTGAAACTTAAGCACAATGACAAAAATAGAAAATATTAGAACTCAAAGGGTATTAACTGAAAATGCTAAGGAGAAAGAATCCAGAGGATAAGGCATGCAAATAAAAGTCAGAAAGAGGAGTGAAAAGAACAATCATGACATTTTGATTCATCTTCCACTGTAGCGTTCAGTGGTTATAATTCGGCCACCCATGCCGTGAAAGTCTCCACAAGGAGCTTTTATAGAAAATAAAGATGGAAAACAATGAAGTAATCCTGCCTACTCGCCTTTATAATTTAAGATTGTTCCCCAAGTGTGTTATTGAATGTTCTGTCCAGCAAAATTTCCTATGACTCAAACTATGGGATTATTACCACTTCCTCTGGAAAACTCTTTGCAGAATAATAGCCTTTATTATTAGGAATGCTTTTTTGAAGGTCAGCCAAATTTTCTCATTGTACAACTGAATCCAAGATTTTGGCTATAATTTTCCTGACCACCCCCAAACAAGTGCTTTCTTTCAATACATGTGGATAATATTTCAAGATTCATCTAGCACTTGGAAAGTATAGATTCCAAAGAATTTTGGTTGAATGATGTTTCTAGATGAATGAATGGATGAATAGGTGAATTATTCCCTAGTCTATGACTTAGATTCCTCAATCTGCTTTCTGAACATCTTTGGTAGAGACAGGTTTTTTGGGGGGTAAAGGAGGTGAAAAAGAGCACCTCCGTGCCTGTCCATTGTCCTTCAGCAGGGATCCTGTTTTGAAACAATGATGGTATATTAGCTAGGGCTGTTGAACACAGACACAAATGGTGGCTTAAATAATAGAAATTTATTGCCTCATGCTTTGGAGGCTGAAAGTCCAAGATCAAGGTATGGTCAGGGTTGCTTCCTTCTGAGTGCTATGAGAATCTGTTCTATGCCTCTCACCGAGCTTCTTGTGGTTTGCCGGCAATCTTTTGGCATTCCTTGGCCTACAGATGCATTGCCTCAATCTCTGTCTTTATCTTCACATGACATTCCCCTTGTGTGCATGTCTGTGTCCAAATTTCCCCTTTACAGAGATACCAGTCATATTAGATTAGAGGCCTACCCTATACTTCAGTATCATCTAACGTAGATCAACTAATTACATCTGCAACCTTATTTCCAAATAAGATCACATTAAGAGGTACTTCAACATATAAATGGGGGGGAAGGGGCACAATTAAACTCATAACAGATAAGAATCATTCTTGATACCTCCTTCTTCTTTTCTCTTCCATGTTCTGTCACCAAAACAGTCCTCCTAATTATTTTTAGGGTCTACTTACTTTTATCCATCTGTGCTATCACTTCTCTAGTCCAATGTATCATATCTTGTCTTGATTACTTCAATAGCCCCTAATTTACCTCCCTGCTTCCAATTTTGCTAGATTCCAATCTACTGTTCACATTCTATACAAAGTGATATCTTAAAAAGACAAATCTGATCATGTCATTCATCTCTTAAGTCTCTTGATGGGGGTATCTGGGTGGCTTAGTCAGTCGAGTGTCTGACTCTTGATTTCAGCTCAGGTCATGATCCCAGAATCATGGGATTGAGCCCCAAGCTGGGCTCAGCACTGAGTGTGGAGCCTGCTTAAAAATCTCTCTCTCTCTCTCTCTCTCTGTCTCTGTCTCTCTCACCCACTTGTGCATGCTCGCTCCCTCTTTCTCAAAAAAACAAAATAAATCTCTTGATGAATTTGTGTTGGTCCTACAAGTCAGATGTTATCAGCATCACCAGCTTCATTTCCTATCTGTACCTGCTCATTGTGTGTTTTCCAGTCATACTGGATCTTCTTGCATTTTTTTCCAACAAACTAAACTCCAACATATGTCAAGGCCCTGGCACAAGCAGTTTCTCTGCCTGAGATGCTTGTCTCCTCTTCCTGATTTGGGTAACTCCTTTCCCTCCCAGTTTTAGCTTAGATGTCACTTCCTTCGGAAAAGATTTTCTACTCCCCACAACAGGTTGAGTTGCTGTTATTTAATTTCATGGTACATTGTGAGCCACCATTTTAGTACTCGCCAAAAATTTAGCTCATTTCTTAGTATTTGTTTAGTTAATTTCTTGCCATAAGTTAAATGTTTCTGTACCTCCAAATTCATATGTTGAAATCTAACCCCTAACATGATGGTTTTTGGAGGTGGGGCCATTGGGGTGATTAGGTCATGAGAGTAGAGCCCTCATGAATAAGATTAGTGCCCTCATAAAAGAGGCCCCAGAAAAACCCCTTGTCTCTTCCACCAAATGAGGACAGAGTGAGAAGATGGCCGTCTATGAACCAGGAATCAAGCTTTCCTCAGACACTAAATCTGCTGTTCAAGATCACCTTGATCTTGAACTTCTCAGCCTCCAGAAATAGGAAAAATAAATTTCTGTTGTTTATAAACTACCTGGTCTGTGGTAGTTTTGGTACAGGAGTCCAAACAGACTAACACACTCTTCCATTAGACTCTAAGCTCTCCGAGGACAGGTATTGAGTCTGTTTTTCACCACTGCATTCTCACTGCTTACCATTCAGCTTGGTATGGAGAAGGAATTAACAAATAGTTGTTAAATAAGTGTATAAATGAATAGAAGAATGAAGGCATTTTCTTTCCCATTATGTATTTTCAATGACCTATTACTGCTCTACCTGTCACCTCAATGAACTACTATTTTTACATTAAATACTTAATATATTTTCTTTCAGTTAAAAAATGGGTCATCCCTAAATTGTCTTGTTAGTTAAGAAGTAAAGTGAAATCAGCATCAAGATTAGCACACTATACACACTGATTGAACTGTTCTATACTTGTTTGCATATATGAATCCAAACCTATCAATAAAATAAATCTCTAATATAGGCTAGCAGCTTTAATAAGTTATTAATTAGTTAATGTAGTCATTAATCATCTATTTATTGATCCCTAGTTATATGTAAATACTGCCCTAAGCATTAAAAATAGAATAGTGATCAAGTAGGATAGACTGCAGGCCTCAGGGAGCTTACATTCTACTGAGTATGACAAACAACAAATGGGAATAGAATAGAATGTCAGGCAGTGATAAGTACTATAAAATATATAAGGAAGCAGGGGAAGAGCCTAAATAAAGAGACCCAGTGGGTGTAATTTTATTTATTTTTATTTTTATTTTAAAACATTTTTTTGATGTTTATATATTTTTGAGAGATAGAGAGATGGCGCGTGAGCAGGGGAGGGGCAGAGAGAGAGGGAAACACAGAATCTGAAGCAGGCTCCAGGCTCCAAGCTGTCAGCACAGAGCCTGACACGGGGCTTGAACCCATGAACCGTGAGATCGTGACCTGAGCTGAAGTCGGCCACTTAACTGACTGAGCCACCCAGGCACCCCAGTGGGTGTCATTTTGGATAGCACTGGTCATAGAGTGCCTCTCTGAGGAGGTGAAATCTTAATAGAATCCTAGATCTAACCAAGGAATACTTAATAAGGAGAAGAAATAGAATAAGAGAGTGTGTGAGGCAGGAATGCTTGAAGCAGCAAGGATCCAGTGTGGCTGGGCAGAAGAAAGGGGAGAGGTAGTGCAAGCTGAGGGCCAACTAATAGGACCTTGGGATCCAGGTTAATGCCTAAGTTTTATTCTAAATATGACAAGAAGCCAGTGGAATTATTGAGAAGGAATCACTTTGTTTTTAGGTTATTTTGGCTGCCATGTGGCAGAGATTGGCAGGGAGGAAGAGTGGAGGGAGGCAAGCCGACTTATTCAAGGTCTCTTGCTGGTAAATTGTACGAGGTGATAGCGGCTGTCAATCTTATTGCAGGCTGCCAATCAGAAACACCAAGCTAAACCAAGCTCTGCTCCTTCTGCATCACCCAAGCTTCACCGCACAAGTGCTACAGACACTCCAATGGGCTGCTGGAAGTCATCTCCTCCACAGCCTCTGGCCTTTTCAAGTGGCTCAGATCAGTAACTCATCACATCCCTGTTCCTTCTCCCCCACATGCCCCACAGCCCAGTAAAGCAGTCTCCACACCCACACCCCCAGTTATCTAGGTTTGCATCATCTCATTAGTCTGCGTGTGGGGCCACCCCTGCCCAGGTAAGGACCCTGGGATGCTTGGGACTTGTACTGGGTATTGGTGATGTGGGCACTGCTGGAAGGGGAAGAAGAAAGCCTGGAAATCTGTCTTGTTGTGAGTTCTTAGGGGGTGGGGAGGGGAGGCGAAAGGCATGGGTAGGGAATTGTAAACTCATTATGAACTCGAGTGTCCAGGAAAGTGGTAGTTTCATGAATATTTGTTGAGTGGGTAAATAAAGACATGATGGAATGTGTTTGGGGTCAAAAACAGCCATACAGAAAGTTCAGGAGTTCACTGTGAAACAGGACAGTTTGAGAGAGGAGAGACATGTGTGGACTGCTCCCCACACCTGTAGGGGCCCATGTGTGTTTTGAATGACATTCACCCTCAACAGACTTCCCCTCATTCCTCAAAATTCATGAACAATAGAAACTACCTGTAACTGGAAGATCTTTGAAAGAACTGCGAGAGAAAGATAGAGCTGTAGGGACAGACTTGGGGATAGCTCAGCGGAGCTCAGCCTCACTCCCACCCAACCACCAGGGCGGAAGTTTCCATCCTGCAGCAAGAGTTTATTGCTGAGAGTCATTGTACAACCCGTTTGGACTGATCCCTAGAGACGGGTGCAGAATGACCTGTGGTCCCTCAGAAAAGATGGGGACCTCCAACACGCCGCTGATTCTTGCTGATACAGCTTCCTCATCTGTATCTACCTCAAAGGATTATTGGCCCAGTCAATGGACACAGTGTAAACTGAGGTAACTGAGTTGTTTAAGAAGAGGTAGAAGAAGTGCAGGGAAAGCCTCAAGCACCACCAGGAGGCCTGGAGGCAGGAGCTGGGTGGGGATCAGCACAGCTGCATAGAACAGGGAAGTCCCCCAGGGCAAGGGAGCTGCTACAACTTCCAATTGGGAAGATCCGCTAAATAATGGATTTTTTTCCAGATTTCGCTACTCATAAATTAAAACAAACAAACAATGAGGGAAAAGTAATGCAATCCTGCAAAACTCCAGTTTTCTTTAGATACTCCCCCCCCCCACCCCCCATATTCCAAATACTGGTTGTTGCTTTCAAGGAGATGCTTGAAACAGAGATCTTTTCATGGGCCAGTGTCTGCATAGCCACTGTCCCTATTGGCAAGGCTGTTGAATTAAAAATCTTCCATTTTTTAAAAAATTCAGACTCTGTACTATTTCCTGATTTACAAAAAGTTACATTCAGAACTTTTGTCTACTTCCCAAGAGGGTATCTCAGGAGTCAGCAGCTGTATAAACACACTCAGTTAAGTGACATTGGGGATTGATGATATGTGCTACACATGCATTTTAATCTTGTAAAAAAAATACGCATAAGCACAAGTAGAAAGAATTATGATGAGCCACACAGTGCAGGGAACATGGTGACCCAACATGACAAAAATGAGGTACTCTTGCATAACCACAGGTCAGCGGCCTCCATGGGAGGAGAGCATTTCGAAGATGTGACTGGGAGAAAGCCTACTGTTATCATTTCACATAAAGGACACTGGTAATGGACCATTGGAAAAGAAAAATCACTGCTCCATTGTTCCTTTATGTGGACATGAACCATTTATTACAAATGTAACCAGCCCACTGCCAGCCTGCCCAGCAGACCCAAGGAAGAATTAGCCCTAGAGCCCAAGGCATGCATTTGAATAAACCAGTCCTGTGGCTGATCTGGGCAAACGTGCTTTCCACACATTTTGCACTAACACCACTCTCTTTAAAGCAGCTTCTCCTTAAACCCTCACTTCTTCACCCTTTGGGGGCTTAACACTTTTTAGCTGTCCTGTCTCGACTTCAGGTTCTCGAGGGCAGGGCCCCACTGCACAACTGCCTTCACATCCAGACATGGAGCATGAAGTCCTTAAACAATGGATGCACTTTCCCAGAAACAAGTTCTTACTAAATGCTGCCATTTCATAAGAGGCCCTAGAATACAACAGTGTCCTATGCTGAGTTCTTGGTGTCAAACTGCCAGAGATTAAACAAAATTAGAATAGCCAGCTTGGCAGTCTTGGAGGGATTTTACTTTAGCATTGCCGGTCCACAAAGCAGTTCTGAGATAGTATTAAAAGCTTTAGAATTAGCATTTCTTTTTTTTTTTTTCAAACACGAAAACCAGAAAAAGGAAAAGAAAAAAAAGAGAAAAAAAGGAGAAGAGAGAGAAGCATGCGCACAGGCGGAAACGACAGCCCTGGGGGGCCAGGAACCCCGTGGCTAGCTTTAGGTTGTGGTGGCTCATGCCCGGGTGGCAGTGGCGTGCACTGCGTGAGCCTCCAAGCCACCCCCACACCTGTGAGACGACACGGCACCTGCCCCAGAAGGGACGGGTAGGCCTCCCTTACCTACAGGACGGGGCTCCAGGCACTCCACCGGCAGCCTAACCGGAGGGGTTCACTGGGAACAGGAAACGCCTCCACTGCTCACCACTGCTCCAAATGGGGCACCTGGGAGAGGACCCGGAGCCTTCCAGAGAGCCGGGGTGAGCAGCCAGGGCCCTGCGGCCCTCCCCGCGGAGGAGAGAGCTCCTGGCAACTCGTCAAGACGTAGGTGAGTGCCTGCTGTATCACAGGACCCCTGCCCAGGCCTGGAGACAGCGGGCACAGGGCGGGGTCAGGTCCGGTCCCTGTGCAGCCACTCCTCCCGGTCCCCTCCACTCTCGACACACCTCGGAGGAGCAGAGAAAAGAGGAGCCCCACTCCCACGAATGTCAGTCCCTCCTCTGGCTTGGCTTAGGCCCACCCCGGGAGAGGAGCGGAGGGTGCCATCACAAGGATAAACATTAACATAGTCTAGGAACTCTAAAACTTATAGCCACGGATTTGTTCTAAGACTTAGCCACAGAGAAATTCAATGCAGTATTGTTCATCTTTTTAGAAAATTGAAACTAAACAAAATGCCCAACATTAGGAGATTTGTAAACTGAAAGCATACATCTTTGCAAAGGAATACTATATAGATACTTAAAATGATGCAAAGGGAGAATATTTCTGTATATGGAGAGAAATATGAAAAGCAAATTATAAAACACAAAATGTCCAAAGTTTCCTTTCTATTTATTTTTTTTAATGCTTATTTATTTTTGAGAGCGAGAAAGGGTGCAAGTAGGAGAGAGGTGGGGACAGAGCGGGAGAGAGAATCCCAAACAGGCTCCCTACTTTCGGAGCAGAGCCTGACACCGGGCTGAAACTCACAAACCATGAGATCATGACCTGGGCCAAAATCAAGAGTCAGACATTTAACTGATTGAGCCATTCTTTTTAGGAAAAAAAAAAAATATACATATATATATATATGGGATTTTGGAGACTATGCATAATAGTACTTATTTGTGAGTGATAAGAATACAAGGAGTTTTTTCCTTTTTGTTTGTCACTATCTTACATTACCTTATGAGTACTCTAAAATGAATGTATGTTACTTACGCAATAAGGAAAAACACATTTTTTTTTTGATTTTTTTTTTAATAGTTTATTGTCAAATTAGTTTCCACATAACACTCAGTGCTCATCCCCACAAGTGTCCTCCTCCNTTTCTCTTTCTGTTGCTTCATTGTTGGTGTATAAAAATGCGGAAAAACACATTTTTATTTGTTTTGTTTGTTTTATGAGGACCTGCACTTATACTTCAGCACTGCTAGACTCTCAGACACTTCCATTGGTCCAGACAAACATTTAGGCCTCTGAAGTCTGTCCAGATAGGCACTGCCTTCTCTAATGGTTCAAAGGGCACTGTTTTGCTATATCACCCTGCAGAATAACCTGATTTCCTAGCTTCTTATAACTACAAGTATCAGAAGGCAAATGATTAGGAAAAATTGGACCCTACTGCTGAAAGGTGTAAACTTAAATAAAAGTTGATCTGACTCAAGGTTTATTTTTGTAGTGTGCTATACAACAATACCATTAAATTATGTATTTTCATTCACTATTTGTTGGCAGGTTGTCCTATTCAAGAATTTCTAAGCTTCTAAATAGCCTTGATGTATTAAGATTCCAAGTCAAAGAAAAGTTTACCTTGGCTACTTTGTGCTCCAGGAACAAAGCAAAGGTCAAGGGAGATGCCACACACACACACACACACACACACACACGTATATCTATAGCTATATCTGTGTTTATATACCTGTATATCTATACAGATACAAATATTGAGAGAAGAGAAAGTTGGTGCTCTCTGTTAATAAACATCTTGTATTGAACACATAAACTTACTCTTTGGTGGGTATTATAAAGTATTTCTTTTTTTCTGTAGCCAATTTTTCTCTGTAAATTTAAACATCTTTAGAGTATTCTTTTGCTTATCCTGAGAATAAGATTAAGCATACATAGCAGGCATGAAAGAAATCTTGTAGTTAAATACGTATGTGTATCTGATTGAATTATAAAGAAGTCAGTGATAAAACATGAGATTCTGAAATATATTGTAAATATTTTAGACGAGGCCAAGTGAGATTCAAGTCTTTGCAAATAGCTTTTTTACTGATCCCCTTCTCACTCGGGAATACCCTATGTTATCTAGTGGAGAATGAACATTTTTGGCAAAGCATTTAGTCATTTTATTGTCTACATATTTACAAGAAGCCTGACATTTTAGACTTTTGTCTATATCTTTATTATAAGTAACAATGCCTTGCACATCATTGCTTTGTTTATTTATAGACTTTTTATTGTCCTGATTGTTTCACATGATAAATTGGGTTCTCTAGCGTGTGCAGTAATATAAAGCATAATCCAACTTAACTGAAAAAGACTTTCTGTGTCTAAGGCTGTGGAATCTAATTCTGACTTTAGCAGTTCTTGACAGGATGATCCTAGCCAAGGCTCATAGATTTTGAGTCTCCCTTTCCTCGCTTATAAGACCAGAAAGTTGTCACTGGGTGATCTCTAAGGCTCCTTTCAGCTTTAAAAGTCTTGCAGTGAAATTACATGGAAACTTTCATTTGGAATAATTTATCACTACTTTTCAACGATTTGGGGTATAGATCAAAGCTTAGAGTGACAGCAATCTTCTGATGGAGGAAAAGTCACTTGGCATAAAATGCACTGTGTTCTGCCTCCCGGAGGCCAAGACACAGAACGAATGCAGCTTCCTCAGCAGAACATGTGGCTAAATGCACAAACTCCTAAACTAAAACGCTTGGGCTTTGAAATGGGCACTTTCCACAAATCACAATTGATCAAACCACCTAAATGGAATGGTAGGTTTTCTCCTGCAGTGTTTTTCTCCTTCTTCCATTCCACAAGCTGTAAATTCAAGTCAGCCTGTGCTGCTTGTGTTCAGCCTGGGAAGATCTCCAGTGACTCAGCCCCTGTAATGTATCTCCTAGGTGCAACTTTTGCAGAAACTGATAAATCAGTGGTTGACATACACTTCTCTTCCTCTGGGCTGTGCACTAAGCATCCTCTACAACCCTTGGGTTTAGCTTAAAAGACACTGATCTTAGAGAAAGGATTACTTTAATTTCAAATAGATAGCAATTTGATGTCTTTACATAGGAGAGGAAAACTATGCTTGGTTTATTTGGAGTTTTACAATATGTAGCTGGACAATATTATTTTCTTTTTTTATATAAATTTACTTATTTATTTACTTAATGCTTTTATTTATTTTTGAGAGAGAGAGAGACAGACAGAGACAGAGACAGAGAGGGAGGGAGAGCATGAGCAGAGGAGGGACATAGAGAGAGGGAGGCAGAGGATCTGAAGCAAGCTCTGCACTGAGAGCAGAGAGCCTGATGCAGATCTGGAACACACAAGCCAAACTGTGAGTTCATGACCTGACATGAGATCATGACCTGAGCCAAAGTTGGACACTTAACTGACTGAGCCACCCATGCCCGCTATAGTTATTTTCTTTAAAAGGCACTGTCATGGTTGTGTTCTGTTCATCACAGTCCCTAGATAGGGACAGCTGTCTTCACTATGTGTGCTTTAGCAGGTGCCAAACTCAAGTAAGAGATCTCTCATTATATTATTAGAGAATTACACAGGGTAATGCTCCAAATCTGCTAAGTCCAACAAAGAGTATAATATTAAGCTCTTTGAGGATTCCTTCAAAATCAGCTCCCCTATTCCTTCTGGAAACCAGCAGAATAAAACTAAGATATTTTAAAATAATATTTTGTACTTGTAAGACATGATCTTCAAATGTTACCATGAGGAATATTATAGGATTAATCTCCATGTCAGTTTGAGAGAGGAAGAATGTATTGATGTCATTATTTTATAAAGGTCAAAGAGAGGTTATATATCTTGTCTAGCAATTTACTGTAGATTTGAAGTAGATCAGGAAAAAGACCAAGTCTGGCCGGTTGTAGTGGACATTGTTATTCTTCTATCAGATGTTTTATTTCTATGTCATTTGCCCATCCATCAACCTTTCTATCCAGTATCTATTCAACATCTTCTAATATAAGACACTGTAGTAACTATGATTCTGCACCCAAGTCCAGTGTGTGTTTTTGTAATGACTACAATCAACATCAGATGCCACAGGTTAAGAGCTAAGTCCTACATGTGGAGAAACAGGCACCCTACTACACTGTTGGTGGGAATGTAAACTGGTGCAGCCCCTCTGGAAAACAGTGTGGAGGTTCCTCAAGAAGTTAACAATAGAANATATATATAAAATAAAGAGCTAAGTCCTACAAGACACCGCCCTCTTCAGATGCCAATCCTAAGTCCAGCTATAGGTCAAAGGTTCTCCTCCTCAGGTTTGATTGATTTTGCTACAGCAGCTCCACACACCTCAAAGAAACATTTTACTTGCCAGATCACCAATTTATTATAAAAAAGATATAACGAGAGCAGGCAGCTGGAAGAGACACACAGGGCAAGGTATGGAACAAGGGCACAGAGCTTCTGTGCCCTCTCCAGGCATGCTGTGTTCACCAACCCCAAAATTCCCTGGACCATGACCTTTTGGTTTTTTATGGGGGCTTCTTTACACAGGTGTGATTGATTAAACTTTTGGCCATTGGCAATTGAATTCAATCTCCAGCCTCCCTCCCATTCTCTGAAGTCCTGAGTGGAGCTGACAGTTCCAACCCTATAATCACATGGTTGTCTCCATTGGCAACCAGCTCCCATCCTTCAAGGCTTTCCAAAAGTTGCCTCATTAACATAACAAACAACACTTTAACCCCTCCAGAGGAAATTCCAAGCGTTTTAGGAACTCTGTGCCGGGAACAGTGCAGACCCCAAATACATATTTCTTATTATACATCACAACAGCACCATAACCAATGTTTATTGAGTTTGTTCTATATTCAGGGCACTGTTATAACTACTATAACTGATTGAAATCGCTTCACCATAATCTTCTAAGGTAGATACTATCATTACCCTAATTTTAGGGATGAAGAAACTGAAACACAGGTGCTGAGTAACTTAGTCATTATTTTATATTTTCACTTATATATTCTATCATGATTCTGCTGGTTAATGACAGAGACAGGATTTGAACCCAGGTAGTCTGAGGCCAGAGTCCATGCTCTTAGTCATTCACTATGCCCTCTCCCAATCACAGTGGGTATTTCTGGGGTGACTAGTACACTACAGTGTGCCTAGATAGCCCAAACTCAATGGCAATGACAATGCCATGGGAGAGACGAAATCCTGGTTGCACTGATGTGCAAAGGAACGAGGGAAGAAGGGATGATGGTTATGGGAAGACTAATGATTGTTATATTATGGGAAATTGGCCTTTTCTTATTCTCAAAGTATCTCTCGAGTATTTACTAAATTTGTATTTGATGATATTTACATGTAGACACAGTGAATGTTATCTCTATGCCAGTTAAAAATAGATTATTATCTCATCTCTGTCTGTAGAAACACTTTGAAAGACTATTCTTCAGGGCCACATGAGCTCAATAACTCATTTTGCTTCAATGATAATTGTATTTTTTTCTCCAATTGACCTAATCTTTTCATGAGTAAAATGACTGCGTTGCAGTTTGATTTATAATTAAAAATTGTGCAAAGGCTGTAAACTGCTCCCGAATCCACTAAATCTTACCTAGTAAAAGCAATACTCAATGACTTATGTGCATACCTGTCAGAATTAATTGGATTGTTACATGAACGTTCATGAAATGCCATTTATGGCCTCTTAAAATACTCATAATTTCAAGTTTACATCTTGATGTGTCTTGTCTCCTCCTTGAGTGATCTTTTTCCAGAGTGAACTCTCACTTCTCTGAATTCCTATGACTCTTTCAATAAATGCCTCTTCCATTAACTCTATCTGATAATATAGGTTCTCTGGCTTTACTTTTAGAAGTATTAGGTCTTTCTAATTAGTTTGTCGTCATCTGAAGTATCATCATCTCAGGTGAAGTAAAAAGTGTCTTCTAGTTTTTACTGTAGTCAGTTTCAGATAGCTTTGAGCATGCAGAAATGAATGCCACAGACTTGACTTATCAGTGCTTGTCAGTGACCTGCTGATGTTCCTAGGTGTAATTTGATCTGATAGTCAGGCCCCTGGGCAAGAAATCTGGAGGCTTGGATTCTATTTCCCATTTTCTGTGACTTTCAATGCTTCGCTTAAGCTCTAATTTTCTCCACAAATAACTTGAAGGAAGAGTCTGTCTAGACCAGTGGTCCCCAGTCTTAACTATACTTTGGAACTGTACTAATATGGGCTTCTACCTCCAGGAAGTCTAATTTCATGGGTCTGGGCTTTGGAGTTTTAAACAGCTCCTTAAGTGTTTCTTTTGAGAAGTTGCAGTACAGAAGAAGTTGTCTAGTGAATTTCAGAAATGCTAATAGGTACTTTTAGCTTCGTGTAATTTTCACCACTACCCCAGATAGCTTTTTTCCAAGTTCTGCTGATATGCCTGTTAAACCTCCCAAAGTCCACCGTTCCCCAGCATTCCTTTTGGCACTGTCCAGCATTTTTTTTTTAATGTTTTATTTATTTCTAGGAGAGAGAGAGAGAGACAGCATGAGCAGGGGAGGGTCAGAGAGAGAGGGAGTCACAGACTGAAACAGGCTCCAGGCTCTGAGCTGGCAGTCAGCACAGAGCCCGACGCGGGGCTCGAACCCACGAACCACGAGATCATGACCTAAGCGAAAGTCGGACGCTTAACCGACTGAGCCACCCAGGCGCCCCCAGCATTTTTTTTTTTAAACTTTGTGCCTTATTATCTTCTCTTTCTCTGATCCTCCTCCTGTCACAAATATGGTCTTTCTAAAAGACAAATATGAGTGTGTCTACTTCATGCTAAAACTCTTGATTGTATCATTGAGTGCTAGCTCCTTAGACTATCAGACAAGACCCTACATAACATCACTTTGCCAGACTCTATAAACACATTCTCCAGCACATCCCCACCTTGCGCCTTTTTGTCTCTGTCCATGAAGTTCCATGCCTCTGCTTGTGCACACGCTGTTCTGCCCCGGATGATTCCCTCCTCCTCCTTCCCAACTAATCGCTCATTAAACATTTACTACTCATCCTTGAGACCTCAGCTGTCACCTCTACCAGGAAGTCTTTTGGACTTGTTTCAGCAGATTTAATCCTCCCTTTTCTGTGCTAAGTATGTATTTTACACATACATTATTACTATTCTCATACTATATTATAATTATTTCTTTGCACATCTAATGTTTGAGGGTAGAAATTGTGTCTAATTCATCGTTTTCTTAGCACATAGCGCAGAGTAGGAATTCAATAAAGCTCATGGAATTAAACTACACTAATGTTAATAAAGAGTTTAGGATTCCTCAAAAATCAGTACAAATATACCTGGCTTTAAGAAAACAATGTGGGGAGCCAGTGTGGCTCAGGCGGTAAAGCATCTGACTTTTAATTTTGGTTCAGGTCATGATCTCACAGTCCTGAGATCAACCCCCTGCATTGGGCTCTGCACTGGATGTGTTGTTTGCTTACGGTTCTCTCTCATTCTCTTTCTCTGCCCCTCTCCTGCTCATGCATGCTTGCGTGCTCTTTCTCTCTCTCAGAAAAAACCACAATACCTCTCTCTCTCAAAAAATTTTTTAAAAAAGTGCAATACAACCGGAAGACTATTCGAATCAAATTTTTGTAATATAATTTTAAGTATATCTATGTGCTACCAAGGATTTTTTAAAGTCAATTGACGCCCTATTTTGCTTTTGCATAAACGCAAGTTATGAATTGAACAAATATTTGTTGAGTTCGTTCTATTTGCTATGGCACTACTGCTGTCCTCAAAGAGCTCAGTGAGAAACAGACAAGTCAAAATCAGTTACGATTTTAGAATGATCAAATCCTATGACAGAGATTGCACAGACTTACCTCCAGGGTCAATTAACCTTGCTTTAGAGACAATCCTCGTATAATGGCTAAAATTTTACTTCTTTCTGTTTTACTTAAGAAAACACGGCCAAATGCAAATTAATTAAAGGGATGCATAGTATTATAGGAATAATCTTGCATATACTCAAGACTCTGAGTTTCAATACATCAGAAGCAAAGGGTTTTTTTTTAAGTAAATAATTCACAAACCTCAATAATTTAGGAATTATAGTAACAAATTCTTTGTGACATATTTTAGAAGTAACTGCTACATACAAGTGTATCATACTATTCTGTGGGGAAGAGGAACCACTTCCTTGTATATATATGATACATTTAGTCTTGTACAAATTTAGATTACAGATAGATTTTAGGAATGTATTCATGCATGTTGTAACCAAGAGAAAGCTTGGTCCCTTAGGGAATTGGCAAGAACTCAGATTTAACTGGTATCACTGATGTAGGGTGAGAGAACACTTACAATTTTATGTCTTTGATGCTAATTCTGTATTCTCCCTTCATTTCTTTTAGTCAATCCAACTTTCTGAAACAGGAATCAGTCTACCATAGATTTATAAGACATCTAATTTAGACTAACTTCCTTTACCAGCTCTGCATCTTAGCACATTTCCTTTTATTTCCCTAAAACAGTACCAGTGATTGATGGGTGATAATGTAATACATATACTACAATATAAATGACAACACCTGCATTAATCAGAACATGCCAGATATGAATGAGCTGAGGTCATTACACGGAGGTGATTTCATTTAATCTGTAGGGTGGGTCAGTTATGTCATTAGTACTATAAATCTGAAAGGGCATGTTAGAGACACATGCAGCTTAGCAAACACTTTTTTATAAGACTCCTAGATCCTAGCTCTATCTAAAAAGTCATCACATCATAAAAATTAAAAATCTAAAAAAAAAAAAGAACACGAACATGTATACCAGTCAGAGGGATGTAAGATGTGAAACTCACAGAATGCTGGAACCTAGGAATGCATTGTGTATTGTGATTTTTTGAACTCTCATTTCTTTATTTGTTCATAGGAGACTGTGCTGAAGAAGAGTATAAGTGATTACACGGATCTAGTCTTTTAGAAACCAGCATACAATGGGGCTCCCTGTAGTATGGTCCTACCTTGATTAGCAGAACCAGATTCCTTTTGTAAAATTCCTAAACCTATAGATCTCATTTTCTGGCGCCTATTTGGAGCTAGTTTGGACATTACTCATTAGATAAGGCTTCCAGAGAGTTTAAAGTGAATTTCTAACCACTGGATGATGACTATCAGACTATCATTGTACTCCTTAAATCAAACAAAATCTATAAAACTGTTGCTGTTGGATGTTTAATTGCCCCTTTAATTTTATTTGACCCCATTATAAGTATTTTATTAAGCTGAAGGCAGTAGAGTTCTTCATATTCCATGACCCCGGTAGTCCTAAAGAACACACTGTGATATACCACTAATTCTGTCTATAACACTGAATGTTAAAAAGAACATATATATTAATATATGCATTATATATATAACATGTTTTATGTGTACACACACACACACACACACACATTATTTCTCCCAGCCAAGAATATTCCAAAAATAGAATATTTTTATTGGGTAAGAAGTCAGTTTCCTTTTATTACAATAACAAATGTAATGTTCCTCATGGAAATAAAATATAGTTTCCTTGAGGAAAAGGACCATTTCTTTTATTCTTCAACCTCTTGTATTATCTGATTAAAAATATTTCATGAATTTTTGGCAACACTGATAAGAACAGCATAGGCCCAATGCTATTGGTGCCCAATTTAAGGCTAAGGCTGTAACCGAAATTCTGTAGTATTTAATCTTAAAAACAGATATTTGTTGACTTGAGGTTCAGTTATTGAGATTCTCCGTGGCTTCTTATGTTTTTGGTATGTTACATTTCCCCATTTTCCCTGTATCAGTGCAGTGAGCCCTGACTTATATATCGATTTGAATGCCAGCCCGAAAGCAGTGTTCTAAATGGACCACTATTCTGGGATCGGGCCTATAAAGCAGTCTTGGATTACCTTTTGGGGGGAAAATTGTTACATCAACTGATTTCATACCACCAATATAAAATTGAATTTTAATAATTCAAACCCAATTCAAAGTTTACTTTTGGAGATGAATTGACCCTTAATATAAATCTTAAAGTGAGTCCTGGGTTTATAGAGCAGAGCGAGGTATCACTTTCCTATTTCTGACCAAATGAATTTTGTCCCTCTTCTGGCACGGCAAGCCCAGTTTTTCTCCCGGAGCACCCTGATCGCCCTGTAACAGTCATTTTTAAACTTGCAAGGCAGACAGTGAATAGGTCCAAAGGTCTGTTAGCACAGGCCGTATCCACTTCTGTTCAGTGACAACTTTGGCTCAGCCAGCACAGAATGGTCCCTCTTTCATCTATTTAGCGTGTGGGTTGTGCTGGTCTATGCTAACTGTGGGCACGTGATGCTGGGCCAAAGCAGATAGGGTCCCTGTTCTCCTGGAGTTTACGGTCAACTGGGGAAATGACACATTAACCAAACAATCACACACATAAATGAAATGCAATGTGTTAAGCATGAGAAGTGGGTACCTGGTTCAATGAGAACATCGCTGGAAAATTTCACGTCTTTGAGGCCAGCTGAGATTTCTTAAAGAAGTGAGGATGGTGCCAAGATTTGGAGAGCAGGGTCCTGAACTAAAAGGTCGAGCAGAAAGCAGAAATAGAATTCCGGGCAATTAGGGTCTGACCTCCTTGGTTATGTCTACTCTCAGAAATTTTACTTTTGTTATCTGGGTAATTTATTATCTCTTCAAAAGAGTCTGAAGAGTCACTATTAAGTGGAGAACTTTCTTCAGTATTTTAGAGCCTCAGCTGCCGGGAGCCGCACTGGCCTCTATGGATGGCAGTCACAGCAAGGAAATGGCAGTGTTTGTACAGCTCCNCTCAGCCATTTTTTACCCAAATGTGTTTGCCTGCCAAAAGCAGCAAGATGATGAAGATGTAATGGATGACATCCAAGCATATGGCACAGAGGTCACCATCAGTTATTGCGTTTTTGTGTTTGCTCTTTAGATGAGGTTCTACCTGCTCTGTTTGTTTTAGGGCACTTTCTGTTCTAGTCCGAAAATACACAAATTCCTCTGGAAGCCAGTGGTCTCTGCACCCTACTGCACTGCTGCTCAGCTGAGGTAATCCTTAGCTCACTGGCCTCTGGTCACACATGACCTGCTGCTTAACTGCCATGGCTTTTCTGTAGCCTTTTTAACCACCTCAAGGTGACCTGATAGTACTATGGTGTTGTGGAGTAATGCCATAGCTAATTCTTTGTGCTTTGCTGTTTTATTGATTTTTCAGTATTTTTCAGGATGTGTTTGCTTAAGGAAACACTATGTCCATCCATGCTTGGGTCAACACGCACAGTTAGGAGAGAAGCAAATAGCTTGTTAGGACCTGAGTACACACGGCTAATGTGGCCAACATGTTTTCCTTTGTTTTGGACCTAGCTCCCTGACATCTGGGGCAGGCAGCAGAGGCGGGCAGTGACTGACATTTTCAAAGCACACCTTTAAAGGTTTGAGCAGAGCATACTTCATCAATGAGCTGGAAATAAATAAAAGGCATAATAAAAGGCATAGAGTTAGAGCTTCTGAAATAGAATGTTGCTAGTTTAGATGTGTCGCTAGATGGCAGTGTTTCTGAAGTTCATTCTGAAGAGGCCATATTTGATGTTCTAATTGCTGTTTTATTGAAAAGTCAGAGCAATAAATAATGGCTAATATTTATCAGTGACTTATTATGTACCAAGAGACACAGCAAATGTTATGTTCACATCACATAATAAGATAGGCAAAAATAATGATCTCTTTTTACAGATGAAAAATGAAGGTTTAAAATAGTTAAATAACAGTGGGGATCAGGAACCTACCTATGTATTTCTCAGGTATTACATAGTTTGGTTCCCAGTCTCCTTATATTGTAGGTGTTAATGTCATCCTCACTTCGAAGATGAGGAAACTGAGGAAAAAAGATGTTACAAGCTCAAGGTCACATAGCTAGGAAGCCAAGGAACCAGGATCTAAACTCCAGAGCCTGTATTCGTAAATAATCTTTCTCCTGTTTTGCCTGGAAAAGAAAAGGGTTAAATATACACATTTTTCTATGCTGCCTGGGAATTAGAAACTCCTAGAGTGTGAACCTAAACTGTCTATTGCAAGTTATCTCTAGTGATGGTAGTGGGAAGGGAAAATTATCAAAAGGCAAATGCTGTTATCCTAAACTTAGCTCATAACATTTCTTGAGGATTCAAGACAATTTCCTCAGAATATGTAAATAAAACCCTCCATTCTTTAATGGAATGACTTTCTAAAAAGCAAAACAAAACAAAAACAAAAACAAACAAAAAAAATACTTCATCTCCCCCTTGAAGATGGGATTACTGATCTCCCTTAGATTTCAGACATGAAATTGACAAGCAGTCTGCACCCACAACTCTTGTCCACATTTGTGGTTCAAATCAAATTTCCAAGAAATGGACACTGCCGTCTTGATGGCACCTCTTATCACACATTTTTGGCCAATATTCTTTCAAAGTCTTAATCATGACTGGAAGCCACAGAGCCCATGGTTTCTGGAGTTTTGTTTCTATTTTTCAAGTCTACCAACAGGAGATGGCTTGCCGACATTCTGTTCAATCATGGTGAACACCTGCCGAGCAATGCATTCGTGGGGAGACAAGTTGCCCCTAGAATCAAGAGTGGTAAAGGTATAGTTAATGAAGGTCTTAGAGAAAGACCTGGGAAAGGATGGTGAGGCAACAGAAGAAATTTACCCACTTGGACACACGAAGTGTCAATTTCAATAGAAACATTCATATTCCAAATTTCATTTTTCTCAGATAGTCCCAATTAATTAATTAATTAATATTTTCTGGAAATTTGATTCTTCATAGTGTCTGGTTGCAGGCACCGCTGTGTTCCAGATGCCTATTAAAGAGGTAAAGAAACTAAAGTCCAAGAAATCACTTTAAACGTTACCCTCTACCTCTACCACAACTAAGATATTTAAAGTCTTCCAGATTACGTAACAAATTAGCTATCGCCAGCTACCAGGTTAAGATTGATAGCCAGCACATTTAGTCAACTAGATGACAAAAAGGAGGAGTAACACAAAGCTACTTGCCATTTATTTAAAATGGCACCCCCTAACTGAGCCTTCTCCATCTTTAAACCAAAGAATAATTAACAGGTTAGTAAAGATTTTAATTCATTAGAATTTGTTACTTCTTGGATTCCTTATGTATGACACTGTTTCTTTATTTCTTTGAATGTTTATTTATTTTTGAGAGAGAGAGTGTGTGCTCACAAGTGGAGGAGGGGCAGATAGAGAGAGGGAGACACAGAATCTGAAGCAGGGTCTGGCTCCAAGCTGTCAGTGCAGAGCCCAACACGGGGCTCAAACCCACCAACCATGAGATCATGACCTGAGCCAGAGTCAGATGCTTAACTGACTGAACCACCCAAGCACCCCTGTTTTTTAAATAATTCTATATACCTAGTTTATTATTTTTGATCCAGCATAAGAGTAAACTTAAAATGGATGTCTGATGCCTGTTTGCACCTGCAATGAAGGAAGTAAGGCATTAGAAACTCTGAGATGAAAAAGCACTTTCCTTTCACTACTGGTAGTTTCTAGGAAAAACTCACTGGTTGCCTCTGAGTATCTGTCTGAAATAGCAAAAGACTATTACTATCACTATTACTGTTACTATTAATTATTATCACTGTTACTATTACTCTTATAGATTAATGCTACTTACGTTTCTCTCTTCTACTAGAAGTACCAGAAGCCTTGTACTTCTTTTTTTTTTCTTTTAAGGTTTTTTAAAATGTTTATTTTGGGGAGAGAGAGAGAGACAGAGAGACAGAGCGTGAGTGGGAGAGGGGTAGAGAGAGAGGGAGACACAGAATCCTAACCAGGCTCCAGGCTCTGAGCTGTCAGCACAGACCTTGATGCAAGGCTGGAACTCACGAACTGCAAGATCATGACCCAAGCTGAAGTTGGCCACTTAACTGACCGAGCCACTCTGGCGCCCCTATACTTCTTCCTTTTTGGCAGATAG
This sequence comes from Crocuta crocuta, assembly GCF_008692635.1. Classification (NCBI taxonomy): domain Eukaryota; kingdom Metazoa; phylum Chordata; class Mammalia; order Carnivora; family Hyaenidae; genus Crocuta; species Crocuta crocuta. Next base: position 2,365,390 of record NW_027527955.1, read on the forward strand.
CAGATGTTTTTAAAACTTGTCCATATTGCTTAAGCAATCAGATGGTCAAATCAAAGAAGGAAGTTCTGGTCAAAGAGGAAGATTATACTTTTCCAAAGTTTACACAACATATGTGTAACTTTGAACACAGTGGCAGTCACAATGTCGTTTCCTCCTCAATTACTTTGAACATTAAAGCTCTGGCTCATTACTTCTCATCTGGATAACCATAAGAAATACATAACAAAAAGGGTTCCTATGTGTGTGATCCTAGTAAATTGAACTACTAGTAGAATAGTATTTGCAGGGACAGCCAACAGATGTTTGCTTCAGGCAAAGATTATTCTTCCTGAAGAAGAGTAATTCACAGGGTATATATGTGTATCTCAGTGCTCTAGGGATGGAGTAATTTTATGGGCCTTTATGCCTAAGAAATAAAGAATGATTTTTTTTTTTTTTTTTTTTTTTTTTTAGAAGTCTTCTNACGATCCGTGAGATCATGACCTGAGCTGAAGTCAGACGCCTAACCGACTGAGCTACCCAGGTGCCCCCAGAAAACTTTTTTTAAGTGGTTTATCTGTTAAATTTGGCTACTAGTTTTTTTTCAATAATTTTTGACAAGTGAGCCTGCCACTGAAATTTTTACCTTCTTGTCATCTTCAAGATCCTTTACCTACCAGCCCTAGGCCAATCTGCTGGCCTGTTGTTTGTTCTTACCTGCTGCCCCCTCCAACTAACTCCCCCAAATGCAAAGGATTCTCTGTCCTCTCCTCCAAATATATGCTTTCTAAGTGCAAGTCCTCCCTGTATAGCTGTGGAATATACCACGGAATCGCCTCATACTCAGAACCTCTTCATGCCTTCCCAAGCTCCCAGAATGGTCTCTTGCAAGTAATTAGAGAGGAAAAGTGTCCAAGGCTAGCCCCCAACATGCTCCCCACATGCTGCCTCGTAAATAAACTACACCCGATGCATTGCTTCTGCACAGTGTAAGTGTACATTTGAGTGTTTGAAAAAGCTGGGTGAACCCTCCTGTCTTGGTGAAATGTAATTTTTTGTTTTTATAAAATAATGATATGCACCTAGTGAAAACAATTCTAACAACGTAAGAGACTATAACATGGAAAAGTACAAATTAACAAGTCATCATTTTAAATTAAAATTAATCATTTTAGCTGGTAGCAATTCTGGCAATTACCTCTAAGACACCAAATAAGATGGAGACATCTTTACTTCTTGATTAAAAAATTATCAGCAGCATCTTTTGTCTCACTGATTTGAAAGGAGAATGAACTCTGCTGCCCCTAAGTTCTAATGGACGCCAGAAGTTTTGATTCTTCCGGTGGTTACTTGTCTGACTCTGAGCAATACATGTAAACCTCTCTTTCTTGCGTTGCCAAACTCTGACTTGCTGATTTAAAATGTGGATATTTCGGGGCACCTGGGTGGCTCAGTCTGTTTAGTGTCCGACTTCGGCTCAGGTTAGGAATTCACAGTTCATGGATTTGAGCCCCCCTTCATCGGCTCTGTGCTGACTGCTCAGAGCCCGGACAGAGCCTGCTTCAGATTCTGTGTCTCCCTCTCTCTCTGCCCCTCCCCTGCTCATATTCTGTCTGTCTGTCTGTCTCTCTCTCAAAAATAAACATTAAAAAAATGAAAATGTCGATGTTTATAATCCTTGTACTTCCCCCCACCTTCTTGTGACATCTCACTGACTCAAGTTTCTCCAAGTTATGTTTTTATTTTCTGTGGGAAGACAGGCCAGGCCAGACGGCTCATCACTCAGATTTTTACCTTCTTTCTCTTGCTCTGTATTTTGGAAGGTTTCTGCAAGGGCATCTCATAGCACTTCTATTGATTTTTTTTTCATTTTGGGAATCATATTTTTTAATTACCAAGAAATATCTTTTTCTGTGATTGTTCCTTTTCATAGCATCCTATACTGCAGTTTGTTTTATGGTTTTAATATCTTCTCATATTTCTCTGAGGATATAAAAAAGAAAATGTAAAACTCCCTTATATCCCTTGAGTTATACGTTTTTACTGGAGTTAGATGTTCTACTTAGTCATCTTGGTTCTTTCCCTTTGTGCAAATATGGTCTCTCAAATATCTGCTGATTCTTTTTTTGTCTGATATTATTTTTGAATGAAGGGCAACAGTTTATATAGCAGTGGTTTAAAATATTTAGTGTTGGGAAAAGTAGGAAAGCAGAGTTCTCATACATCGGTATGGACTTACTGAGGAAAGTTGAACAACATATATCAGCAAACTTAAAGTTACTCATACCCATTACATACATTCCAGCTTCCAGGAATCCACCTTTCAGAAATGGCAGGATTCTGCAAAATACATTCACATTAATGTAAATAAATGGAAAACTGATTAAATACATCTGTGGAATATTATGCAGTGTTAAAGTTGATGCATAGGATCTTCATAATGTAGAAATGTTAGAGGCACCTGGGTGGCTCAGTTGGTTAAGAGTTCGACTCTTGATTTTGGCTCAGGTCATGATCTCTCATAGTTCGTAGGATCGAGTCCCACATGGGGCTCTGTGTTGACACTGCAGAGCCTGCTTGGGATTCTTTCTCTCCCCGCCCCCCCCCCCCCCGCCCCCCCCCCCCCAGTCACATGCATACGCTCTCTCTCTCACTCTCTTACACAATAAATAAAAAATAAACATTAAAAAATAATGTAGGAGGGGCGCCTGGGTGGCTTAGTCGGTTAAGCGTCTGACTTTTCGCTTAGGTCATGATCTCGCGGTTCGTGGGTTCGGGCCCCGCGTCGGGCTCTGTGCTGACTGCCAGCTCGGAGCCTGGAGCCTGTTTCAGTCTGTGACTCCCAATCTCTCTGACCCTCCCCTGCTCACGCTGTCTCTCTCTCTGTCTCTCCTAGAAATAAATAAAAATATTTAAAAAAAAATAATGTAGGAATGTTATACATACATGTATTTGTGCCTATGTACATATACATTGCTTGTTTTCCAGTTTATCTTTGCAAAATTGTCCACATGCAAATATAATACAAGTTAAATTTTAAACATCACTTAAAATAAGTAAAACCAGCTGGACTAGAGCAGAGGGGACAAGTCCCCAGGCCGCCCACTGCTCCTCTCTCTGAGTTTTCTGAACTCCTTGCTCCTGACCACTGGGTCGGCTGCCCTGGTCTTGTTGTGGGAGGACTGACTGACTAAGATGGATGTGGCTTCATGCTCCAGTCCCAGTCCAGTGACTCACAGCTTTGTCATTGCGCACGTATGTGTAACATGTACACCGATGTCTGTGTCTCGGTGAGTCTATGGTGTAGCTGGAGTGTGTCTGTATGAGTGTGTGTGCGTGTGTGTGTGTTTGTGTGTGTGTGTGTGTGTATGCAACTCCTCTGTCCCCTCCTTCTGTTTGACTTAATTTTTACCCCCGATGAGTCTAACTGGCTTTGTTCTGGGGACCCCAAATCCTATGGCATCTTCCTTGAAGACATGGTTCAACTGCTTCTTTCTCCAGGGCCTTCCCTCTGCCGCCTTTCTTCTCCCACTCTGCCTGGTCGTAGCCTGGAAAATGGCAAAATCTAAACTAGGGGAAAAGGTGATAAAGTTGGAAGGAAAGAGGACTTGTAAGTCAGGTCCCACTTGCTACACACAGTGAAAATTCACTGAAGGCGTGTCACACTGCATTAATACGATTAATGTGGTAGTTTTAGGAGAGTTGATGGATGGATGGATGACACTGTATAAAATAACTAAGTAGGAAGACATTGAAGAGTGGAAGAAAAATTAAGGCACTGTTCTGGCACTCCAGGTGTGAAGCAATAAATGCCTGAACAAGATTGAAAGAAATCTCAATTAGAGAGGAAGGCAGGGACAGAAGGGAGACTAAGGAAAGCTTTAAGAACTTGGTAACGCGTGAGTCAGAGATGATCCAAGGCTTTTAAAAAACCATCTTCTGACACACTCCTGTTTATTGCAGCATTATTCACAATAGCCAAGGGATAGAAGCAACCTGAGTGTCCATCAATGGAGGAATGGATAAATAAAATGTGGCATATATACTCACAATGGAATATTGCTCAGCCTTAAAAAGGAAGGAGATTCTGACACAGGCTACAAAGTGGATGAACCTTGAGTACATTACACTAAGTGAAATAAGCCAGTCACAAAAGGATGGATACTCTACGATTATGCTTACATTAATTACCTGGAGTAGTCAAATGCTTAGAAATAAAAATATAATTGTGGTTGCCAGGAACTGGGAGAGGGGTGAAGAGGGGGAGTTGTCCGATGGGTGTAGAATCTGAATTTTACAAGATGAAAAGGATCTCGAGATCTCTTGCACAATAAGGTTCATACAGTAAACACAAGTGTACCGTATCCTTAAAAATGTTTAAGATAAGATCAAATAAATCTTTCACCTTTACTAAAAGAAGGATTAAGATGGTAAATTTTATGTTTGGTGTTTTTTTTCACACAATAAAAATAACTGTAGTCTGAAATAGTTCAGACTTACAAAACAGAAATTAAAATTACATTGCAAACATCAGGCACTCTCCATCCAGAAATGCAAATGTTATCAATACAATTGTAGCTTCTGAGTAACTCCCCCAAGTTTTAAAACTTTTCTTTTTTCAGTAATTACTTTTTGAATGCCTATTATTTGCAGAAATTCCTGCTAGGTTTTGAGATGCACCAATACACTTCTCCTCCCTTGAGGAGACTCCAGTGGCATGGAGAAGGATCGCCTTCCTTACAGATGTAGAGAAAATTGTTTTGGTAGGTGATGATGCAATTTGCAATTCACAGTGTTATATTTGGGGTGACCTTTGAATTGTCCATACTTAGCTACCCTCCAGGAAGTGTAGAAAACTGCAGGAAATCAATAAAACATTGAATAATATTTTAATAATAATACTGAATATACTGAACTTCCATTAACAATCTCACGTAAAAAGTTCATTGAGTAATGACTATTGTGTAGGTCACTTTGCTAGGCAAGAATATTTCAGGGGTTTCACTATGTGCCATGCACGGTGGCGGATGTTCTCTAGTGGGGGAGATGGGCAAGAGGTGATGCAATTTCATAATTTGACAAGGGTTTTAATGAGCACAGAGCTAGTGCTGACCTCACACACAATGAACCAAAATTTACCCTATCGTGCAGAAAAGCCTGAGAGATGATAAAATCTATAAAAAAAAAAATAGTAAGATTCAGTTTTTGTCCTTGAGGTTGTTCTGGCATACCAAGGAAAAGGATGCAAGCCAAACCCAACAGTAGATGCAATAATGCTTTTAGGTATAAAGTACAAATGAGAAGAGTATGGACAAGTAATGAGACCGGATAGGGTGGAAAGCCTTGTGATGAATCTTTCACAGGTCAAGATAATGAATCTTTCACAGAATCTATATTTCCTAAAATCATAAGATCAAGGTCATTTTAGGTAGAAAGAACAGCAAGAACAAAGGTACCTAGGTTAAAATCTATGATCTCAAAGGACACTCATGTCCTTCACTTCATCCCTAGGTGTGCTCACTTAACTCTACTCATTGTATCCTATAACTTCTCATTAGAAAAAAAAAGTTCTGCTATGCCTTCAAACATAGAATAGTCATCAAATATATATGCAACATTATAATAATGCAAATGTAAAATAATAGATGAAATACTAGATGTAAAATTACCTTTAAGTGACAGTGTTCAAGTAGTCCTGGTTTGGTCATTGCTGTGAAAGTGATAGCAACACAATTGTTTAAATGATCTTTGGCGTGGAATTTTGTTAGATATTTTTGAAATCCGAAGTAATGTCTTCTAGATGTTTTTGTCTGCCCTTAAGATTAGATCATTCTGTCTGCCCTTTGAGACGTGGGTTCTTTATTTTAACATCGGTTGTCTCTTTCCCACATGCGGTGGTGCTTGTATCCAGTGATCTGACATTGAACTTGTGTGTTCTGTAATAAGTACTAGTACCCATAGTGGTGCTATGGGTGAAAATTCAGAGGAAGTCAATTTTGGCTCAGTATTTGGAAGAACTTCCTAACGTGCCTGCAACAGACTGAGAAAGATGTGGTTAAATAAACTTTGTTTACATAGTTTTACATAAAACTAAATTCATTTGATTTATAAGCTACCCCTTTATTCTATGATAATATCTTTTCAATTTCTTTGGTACTAGAATCTTCTCCCTTTTATGAATTACACTATGACTGAAGTATAGTCATTTTTTCCCTGTCCTTACTCGACAACATCAAGGCTGGAAACACATTATTTGAAGTTTGATAGGCCCAGACTTTCACAAAGCCTAAGAATTTCAGTTCTCCTAACTCCCAAACTCTCTTCCAACTGTCAAATTAAGTCAGATTCTTCAAGTTATCTTGTTAAAAGATAAGACGAAAAAGTTCATTTGAATAATATCAGAAGTTTTGCATATGTTGATTTTAACTTTCTGCCTTACTTGGATATTCTGTCTTTCCTGAGAGGAGGCTGAGGGAACGCACTAATATGTTAGGATGAGTCAGGAGACCTAGAATCAAATCCCCGCCTGTGCAACTAACTAGAGGTCTTTGTTTATTCTGCTTCTTACTTAGTCTTATAGTCAGAAAAACAAAGTAGTAAGATTCATTTCAGTGTTAAAATTCAATTTAAAAATGTATCTATAAATAGGAGTATATAAATATGTATACATATATAAATGTACACATACACATATGCCTACATATACATATACCTACAACATTGGATTTTGTGGGAAAGTTATCATTTTTCCTAATAAAACATCTTTTGATCCTTGTTTGAAACTGAAAAGCTTATGGAGGATTAACACTTCAAAGAGTAAGTTTATTTGGAAAATATCCCCCAATACTTGGAAATTTAAGGAACATATAAGAATATTGCCAATATTGAAAAGGTGAAAAGAAATTGGACTATAGGCTATGATTGGAAATTTTTTATAAGCACCAATTTTTTGATGGGCTAATAAGCATTTACATTTGCTGATCTTGTAGTTAGGTGCCTAATTAGTCAATTTGTACATGCAAATGAAATCGTTTGCGTATAAATGCACGCAGGTGCAAATCTGCTCGAGTGGTGCTAGGGTGTCTTGAAACTTGGTCACGATCCTTCATTTTTCCCTACTTGAAAAATCAGGCTTTCAAAAATAGTTCCTGAAACAAAAAGTAAAATCTATATGGCAAGGTCATGTTAAAATCATGCCTGTTTCCTGGTCTTCTAAAGCTATTGCTTTGCAGCGAGTTTCCATAGTTTGGAAACTAGTGTGTTACACTTATTTCTCAACTTGATTTTGGGGAGAGAGGGTCTAAGAGACACAAAATCAAAGACATAAGAAAATGATTAAATGTGGAGCACCTGGGTTGCTCAGTTGGTTAAGTGTCCCATTTCGGCTCAGGTCATGATCTCATGGTTTGCGAGTTCAGGCCTCCCACATCTGACTCTCTGCTGTCAGCACAGCCCACTTCAGATCCTCTGTCTCCCTCCTCTCTGCCCCTCCCCCTCTGGCACACTCACGTGCACTCTCTCTCCCTCAAAAATAAATAAAAACATTAAAAAAAGATAATGATTAAATGCAGTGAGAAATTCAATTTGCATTTTCTAGATTTCTTAGAACTTTGCTGTTGTTGTGGTATGCTAACTTGTTAAGCTACCTACTACAAGTCACTCAGTGGTCACTGTTAGAAAAAACTTTTAAGAGAATGTAAAGTATATACCAAAGGACTTGGTACTTATAATAATATTCAACGGTTGTATGGGACTGTGAAGCTTACAGAACACTTTTTTACCTAGATTATTGTGCTTGATCCTACAATACTCCCATAAATCTAACCCTCATTTTAGAGTTGAGAAAACTAAAACTTAGCAAAATAAAATTAATGCTGTGATTTCACAAGTACTAAGTTACATAACAAGATCTTAAACCTAGGGTCCTCTGTTTTAAATATTCAGCTCTTTCAATAACACTACATTGCTTTGCTTCTGTTGTTTGCTCTTGGTTTTGCATACTAATTTCTGTGACCTTCTTCCCTTCACAACATTACATAATTCTTCATCTCAAAGAGTATGATGTATCCTTCGGCATTTCTGCATGGTGCTCAGCACAGTTTTGTACGTAACACTAGGCACCCCCTCCGCCACATATTCGATGATTGTTTATGGCTAGGGTGGTAGAGATCTGGTGGCTAGGCAGCGAAGTTTAATTCATAAATTGACTTTAATGAAGTTTGGTATTGGAGCTCAGCCTGTACCGGTGACCTCATGCTCTAGGGAACGCAAGGGAAAGCAGTAGCAAAGTCCTGGCGCAGTACGTGGTGAGGGAGAGCTGGCGGGGATGGCACCAGATCGGCATTTTGGCAACGCACAATATACTTAGGAAATGATAGGGCAGTTTCATTTCTGTGACAGATATCCAGGTATCATCTTGTTAATAAGACTGGCATGTTTTTCAAAATAGCAATCATGGAAGTTAACCACTGAAAAACTCCGGAGTGCTGTCAGGCATCACACGTTTCCATCCACAAACGAACTTAGGATTCTTCTATTGGAACAGGGGCCTGACACACCTCCATGTCTCTACTCTGAAGAAATTCTTCACTTTGTTCATCTGCTGTGATTGTCCCACTACTTTCACCCCGATCCCTCCTTCCTAGTTGTCTTCTAATAGTCAAGATCAAATGACTGACTGGTTTAAGCTGTTTAAGACACTATTTCTGGAGGGAATAAATATTCTCAGATCTTGCTAATAAAGCCATTTTCATTGTACTTGTATTTAAAACTTGGTTTAACACTCAAGGCTTTACCAAATGCCTCTGCAGAGCCCAGAATGAGGGAGCAGCATAAAAACCTGGCTCCCGATTCAGAACGCGAGCACGCTGCTGGGATGGTTTCCATACATGCACAATCAGGATTTTATGAGAGCATCTGTCTAAAACTTCTGGGCATTTTCACTTAATCATTCAGGGACCTGAGAGACTTCCCACTGGGCAGGTGGACAAGGAAAGTTGGGACTGGCGTTCTGTCTTCAGGACCCTTGTGGTTTCTTTCCTTAGCACATTTTAAGGCTCCCAGGGGTGGAGCTTTGCTCCAGGATCTCCAGTCTATTTGCCATTGAGGTTAGTTGGAGGGATTTATAGTGAGACATTGAATTTATCCACCTGATACTAAAGCAATGCTATGCTAGGAAACTGCCAATAAAAAAATAATGATAATGGCAGCAGGCATTGTGTTCTGATACTTATTACACTCCAGACACTGTGGTAACTACATATTATTTAATTCTCACAGCAGCCATTATACAGGTAGGGAAACATACATTTAAAGATTTAAATAACTTTTCAGGATATATACAGTAGACGCAGAATCGCACTCAGACCTGCCTAACTCAAAAGCCAGTGCTCTAACCACTAGGCAATTGTGACTCTGAGTTTTGTAGAAAACCTTGTTTGAAGAGAAGAAATCTATTTATTTGGAAAAAAATAATTCTGCTTTTAATATTCAGTAGACTTTTCTATCCAGTAGGCACAGCCCAAAGGAATTTTCAAAAGAGAGAGGGGAAGATTTGGATAAGCAAAGGTCTCTTGGTCCTCACGCCAGAAACGCTGCCTGTGTTTCACCTCCCGCATTCTTCTGTCAGATCTCTGCACCCCCTTCCTCTGGGTGCCAGCAGCCTCCAGATGCTGCTGCTCATAGCTCTGCGCTTGTTACCCCCTGCCCCCAGAATGCACACCCATGTTCTTGACAATGAGAGTTACTACAGATTCTTTGGAGTCCAGTTCTGACCTCACCTCTTCCGGGCAGTCTCCAATGACTACTCCAAGTGGGTGACAAGTGCTCCCTCCAGAACTCTTTTCTGTCTCTCTTATGCACACTTGTCATTGCATTTATCACACTGTGTGGTCACTTCTTTATCTCTCATAAACCAAAATGCACAGGGGTTGTGTCAAGTTTTATTCACCTCTCTCTGCTGCACAATGTGAAAATATAGGTGCTTCACAAGTGTGTATAGAGTTGACTTGAAAACTCTTCTATACTAAAGCCATGAGGTACTTCAATAACATTGCAAGATGAATGAGGTTAGTACCTTGATAGCAGTGCATTGTGCTTTTCTTCATCTTCACTTGTAAGTGTATTAAGGATGAAAGATGTGTTTGTACTTCTGCACATGTTTCTGGAAGTAGCCCAGAAAGGAGGAATAAGATATCTAGCCCACAGCTCACCATTACGGAGGCCTTCGGGTTGGGAATTGTTTCTAAGAATAAGAGCAGCATTTGATTGATGCAAAAATCACCCGTTTCCCTATGTGTTGTCATTAAGAATTGTGGGTGTGTGGCTTTTTATTTTTTATTTTTTTGCAACACGCAAAGGGTTTAATGCTACAAAATGATGTATGATTTGTAGTGGTTCAGCTGGGTAAGCACTGTTTGCTTCAACTCCTATGAACTTATTTGTTCATCAATCATTCTAACATTGTGCTGCAAACCAGGAAATAGGTGGTTTAAAAAGAATAATACCTTGACAGAATCTGCTCAGAGCCCTCTGATGTTTGTAAATCCTCGACTACCTACTTTGCAGGTTGTCTTAAAGAGAAAGTTCACAGAATTTGAAATTCCAGAATTTGGATACTTAATGCAAGACAGGGGCTAGGTATTTCCAAATTTGAGGAAATTCTTACCTGAAACTGAGAAATTCTCACCTATAATCTCTCCCTATTTGCCCTTATCCTTGCAAACCTTTTCTAGAGACAATAGGAGCCACAGGAAATAAGTTTGAGTTCAGAAATATAGAGAGAACTGCTAACATTGCCAGCAAGTGTTGATAGAGTCTGTGCACTTTACTGCCCTCAGTGACATTGGGCAATTACCAACACTTCTTGGAATCTCTGTCCACAGTTGTAATTTAGGGATAATATGTGTCCTGATTATATCTCAATGAAAAATGAGTTTCTGAAGAATGTGACCTTGAGGTCCTTAACCAGGTTGCAAATTTAACTTTTGACACTTGAGATCTGAGACCTTTGCTCCCAGGCTGTTTGGAATGAATCAGAAGAGCCTGAGAAGAATGCCTGTTTCCTGCTGAGTCAAAGTGGAGAGATGTGTGCAAACCCATTTGCAATTCACACATATTTAAAAAGCATGGAAGTGAAACACAAGGCAGACTGATTATAGGAAAAAATGTTGATTTAAAACTACCCCCAAGTTAGGTGGTTTTCTTTGGTTCAATATTTTTGGCTTAAGTAAGGCCTTGATTACTCCTATTACTGGATATCTCCAAATCGCAGGCTGCCAAAGGTCACACACTTAAGTTATGGGGTGTCACAGTGAGTAACTATCAATTTACAATTGTCCACAAAGGGCCCATGACTTGAAGACACAGCATTTATTGCTTAAGTCAGTAGCAGCTCAGTGGCCTGGGCTGACTCTGACTCATGTTGTTGGACCATTCCCCCTCTGACCCACGGCTACCCAGGAGGTTGGCCCAATTTCCCTGGCAGGGCTGGGTTGTGTTCAGGCTTTTTGACAAACTGTCTTTCATGATAGTTTTGGAGCATCTCTTTGTCCCGCCCTCTGCTCCCTTCACTCACGGTCAGCTGGTCATCTTCTCTTCTGGCTTTCCTTGAATGCTTTAGAGGATAAAAAAGGGAGGAAGAAAACCAAATGTGATGAGGATTAGCTAGGTGTGAAAGTAGAAATAAAAGTCATATACAGTGATCATATTTCATGAAACAAAAATTGTGCTTTGTGATCTGAAATTAGGATAGAATATTTAAAATCCAAGCTATCTTAGAAGACTAGGACGTACAGCTTTCTCATCGGCTACAATTATAGTAAGATGTCAATATATTTTTTAAAGGTAGTAGCAATAATTAGAATGGTTTAAAAGAAACGAATGCCTCATTGTCAGAAAGAATTAATGCAATAGGTAAAGAGTTGGACTTGCTGACTCGAGTTTTGTTCTAACAAACTCATTTATTCATTTATTCATTCATTTATTGATTCACTCAACAAACAGATGTTGAGTATTTACCACATGCCAGGGACTGATGGAATGAGGTTTAAAACTTAACGTGAATTTTAGAAAATAAAAGGTTACATCTTTTTAACCCGAATTTATGACTGGGGTATATATTAGTTACCTACCATGGTTGGGAAGAGTCATTCATATTCTGTTTCTAGAGAATAGTGTGTCCAATTTGCTTTCAAAACTTTAAATCAGATATTTTGGCAATGATGATAAACATTTCTAGACTAGGAAAAGAATGATTATTGAAGATAGTAGAAATGGTTCACCAAAGGATTAATGACAGAAGTAATGGAGAAAGAAGCTACGATTTACCAAGCACCTACCATGTACCTGTCACAGACTAGGGACTTCATGGAAATGATAGACTCTCTTCAGTGGTTTCCAGAGAGGGCAATACAAGCACAATATTAACCTTGCCAGGTTTCCTTAAAACTTCTCAAAGGCTCGTAGCAAGTCATGAGAGAAAGAACCTCTCCACAATTTGTTAAAGCTAGATACTAAACTCAGTAGATGCAGCTGAAAACTGGACAGTTCAACACATAGAATGGTACATGAAGTTCAATGCTTACTTTGGTGTAATACACACACACACTATTGATTAGAGTATATATAGATATGGAACTTATGTGTCTCCTAGTTTTATCGACAAACTGCTTTTCCAACCTTGACCTTCCACCGCTCCTCGTCACTGACCCTAAGCTTTAGCAAAGCTTAACTACTGAACATCCATAACTCCACGCCTTTATGATTCACTTGCTAATCTTATTGCCTAACTAATTCCTTTGATCACCTAGCTCCATGTTGTCTACTTTGAGATGTCTCCATGGNTGCTCCTCATCACTGACCTTAAGCTTTAGCAAAGCTTAACTACTGAACATCCATAACTCCACGCCTTTATGATTCACTTGCTAATCTTATTGCCTAACTAATTCCTTTGATCACCTAGCTCCATGTTGTCTACTTTGAGATGTCTCCATGGCTTCTTTAGTTTCTTTCCTTGGCATTCTATAACACTTTACCTGTCCTCCTATAATAATGACCTTGTTTCCTTTTGAATTTTAATTACATTGTATCTGGGTTCTACATTTTCAGGACAACTGTTAGTCATCATTAAGTAAATAGATCCTTATTTCTACATCAAGGAGTCCAAGTGAGCAGCAGCTCTGTCACAAACCCACGCTTGCAATGTAGAATGTCTGATGAGTTACACTGTGGGACTCAAATCTGAAATCTCTGTGTATAAGTGATATTCATATTTCTCTTCCCATTAGCAGCCTGTGGGCCTCTAGCTCCCCTTGGGAGATGTCTGTAGTATCAGTTAGGGTTCTTTGGTTGGAAGCAACAGAATAGTTGCTGAATGTATTTTTAAAAATTATTTGGGAGAGAGAGAAAGAGAGAGAGAGAATGTGTAAGTGGGGGAGAGGAGCAGAGGGGGAGAGTGAGAATCTTGAGCATGGGGCTGGATCCCACAACCCTGGGATCATGACCTGAGCAGAAATCAAGAGTCAAATACTCAACTGACTGAGCCACACAGGCACCCCTTGATGGATTTTTTAAGGTAATTTATTAAAAGTCCATAGGAAAACTTACAGAGTCCCATGGAAGACTGAAGAACCAGGCATAAAACAGAGACCAGAAACTACTACAGATTTCATTGCCCGGAGAAGCCAATCACACTCAGAATCCACCACAGGATGAGCCAACTCCAGTCACTTATTCCTTTTTTGTATTATTCTGTTCAGGATTCAAAGGCTTGAGAGAAAGAGGCTATCTGTTCAATCTTAGTTCACCTGTCTGCCTCTGGCTGCTCTCAGAGATGGGGGGCACTCATAGGAGGCTCTTCAGCATCTGTTGTGAGAGAGCGAGAGACGTCGATTTACCATCTTGCTAAGATTGCATGCAAAGAAAAGTAATGCCTCTCTCTATAAAACAAAGTACTGTTAGAAGCTGGGTGGCTCCAAATAGCTAATATCTAGGAAGAGAGCCTATCTGGTTGAGGGGTTCTCTAAGGTTCCCCTGAGTGAATTTCCAGTGTGCCATATAGTACATATTTTAACTTCGCACGTCCCAAATATGCTTTACAAATTTGGTGAAAACTGTCCATAAAAAAGCTAATGTTGATTACTTAAATGAAATATTTTTAAAAGAGATTTTGTGTCTGGTTCAGCTTTGTATCACTCTTAGTGTCTAATAGACCTTTGTACAGAATTGAGGCCCCAAAAATATTAATAAGTGAAATGTAGACATGACACACTTAATTTTCAAAATTGAACATCTCTATGTGTATGATTATTATATGAATGAATGATACATGTTCACATATGTTAAATATCTGTATGCATGATCATGCAAACAAGGTTTGATTTGTAGCACCAGGATCCTGTCAATGATGATAGGGAATAGGTTACATCATTAGCTGTTAGCTATTTATAGGCTTTTATTATTCCATGAAAGAAAGTTGCTCCCTAAGCAATCCATTTTTCTCTCAGAGAATATTTTGTTGTTTTCCCTTCCTTGACTCTTGACTGAAGGGACCATGTCCTATTTATCTTGACTTCTAGGCCCTAACAAGCACTCAATAAATGTCTCATGAATAAATTATCACAACTTAATATTTGCCCTGGTAATGAGGGCTAAAACCCCCTGTCAAGATGTGAGGCTAGAACAATGATACACTAGTCAGAACACCGGTTTTGATGAGAGGTGACCATGGGTCATGGGGAAAGGGGCATCCTGAGCTCATTTTGGGGCTGATCCCAGATCAGCCTTTATTCCACATTGTTCTACCAACACTTGAAAGCTGGCAAGAAGAGATGAAGTAGAGGGTGGAACAAGATCAGTCATGACCTATGACAGGCAGAGGAAGACGCAGCCTCTCTGAAAGACAAGGGATCCTTCCTCACCTAGTGAGCGGGAAGCTTGACCAGATCGTAGGTGCTAAAACAGCTGGCATGTTCTGTTCTTCCAGACTGATGTTTCAATGAGCGGAATAATAATTATGCAGGTATTTTCTCTAAAAACCTGTCACCGACTCTACTTTCACTGTCCTTTCCTCACGTAATATCTTCGCAGTGTTACACCTGACAGCAGTGTGTGGCAGAAATAGGAAATGTGTGGAGAATGGTGCCAAGGGATATTTCTCAACTTTTATTAAAATCTTTAATTATCAACAGCTTGATATCTGACTGGCTCTGATTTATTCCAGGTTGTGAGTGCTTGTTTGCATGACTGTCACATAGCATTTTTCTTGACAGTTGTAACTATGCTAGAATTCTTGTACTCCGAGTATCTGGAGGATGGAAGATGTGCTTTATTTATCTCTGTATCTCCAAGCTCTAGGACAGCTACTTGAAATTATAAATTCTCAATAAATATTTATTGTTTAATGCAAAGAACAAAATAGAGGAGGGAAAAAAAGGGAAAAAGGAACATTGCCATTGTGATAGCCCTTTAATACACTCGTTGAAGGCTTCCAAAAGCTCTCCCATGCCCTGAGGGTTTCTGCTGAATTTAATGTAGGATTCCTGAAAACAAAGTCAACCTTGTAGTTCACCTGAGAAATCCCTTGAAACACCTTTAACCAAGCAAAATGATTCAGTCCTTCCCTAGGGGTCTGTGTCTGTCTTAGGCTGGGCCTTCTGGGACGGGTTATTTTAGCAATCAGTCTTGAGGCTAGAAAGTCCTCCCGTGCCTCACATTCCCATCCACAGTGTTAGAAACCCCTTTGAGCTTCCCTCTTTTCCCATAATCTCACGCCTCCCCAGGCTGCTGGGTGAACACTTTCACCTGGGTCAAGATCGTATTGCTGTTTGCCCTACCCCTCCCTTCTCTTGTCTTGACTGACACCTGACATCCCCTTGAAGACACTGGATATGAACTGGCCCTTTTAAATGGATTTGGCTTATTCTTCTAACCACACATAGATATGGGCTAAGATTTAATCTCAGCAACTTTTTATACTCCGTGTCATTTTTGGATCATGAGTGCTTCATCTTCATGTAAAAGTTGTGGCTCCTTGAAGCCTGTACCTCTACTAGTATCTGTCTATCTATCTATCTATCTATCTATCTATCTATCTATCTATCTATTTATCTATCTTGATATCTATCTATACTTGATGGTCCTTATTTTACTTGTGTTTTAAAAGTAGCACTTGACATTGTTGCCAACCCCTCCTTCTTCCTCTGGCCTCCAGCACTTCCAACACAGCAAAATCTATTTATTGTTCTACTCTACCTCCTCTTCATAACCTCTGAACTTGAAGCTTGTTTCCTCTGCCCGTCCCTTACATTTATGCATTTCTCAGTGTGGTTGACCTGGGGACATGCTATAGAAAGGGACTTGCTACCATAACTGCTGTGAGTATAGACAAGGGACTGCCTACAGCTCAGCCTTTTGTGACCTCAGCTGCAAAGAGGGCTTTCATGCAAGGTTCACCCTGTTCTCAGGACACATATCCAATGGTTGCTGAGAGAACATGAAGGCCTCGTTATTTGGGCCAAATGTAGGACAGCTCTGACAGGTCATTCCACCTGGAGAGAGCCTCTTGGGGTGGCATTGCAGCTCACCTTCTCCTTCTGCCTAATCCTGCTTCCTCCAGGCCTTTTCTGTAGGTGGAGATCCCAAGCGCACTCCAATACACATCCTGAGCACAAAACTCTGTGTCAGAGGCTGCTCCCTAAGAAACTCAAAGTCTAGCATACATGGCTCCCATCTTTACCTCCTGTCTTGTCACACTGCATGGTTTCCCTTGGTGATCTCATCCAGTGTGCCAACATCACTCACTCTCTGTACACTAAAGTCTGTCTTCTGTCTAGACATCCATTGTGAACTCTGGGTGTGAATGTGCAAGCTTTTCCTTTACACTTCTACTTGGATGGTCCATGAACACCTCAGACTCAAGGGACCCAAGACTGAGATCATCTTAAATCACCCCAATACCCTTCCCCCAACCTGCTATTGTCTGTCCTGATTCCTACTGTTGATGAGAGAAGCTGCCTGGTAAAATAATTCTCATGGGGCTATAAGGAATTGTTTGAACACAGGGAACAATGTTAATAAAGAAGGAATAATAAGCAAAGAATTCTACTTTCTAATTCTGCTTCCCTGATCTTCCTTACAATTACTACTCAGTACTAGCCTTATGAGTAACACTTATCCTACCCTGACGCTAAAGTAAATAGATTTTGCAGTTTACTGTTAATATCATGGAATTAAGGAGCTATTAATTACCTTTCTTATGTTCATAAAATATGTGTCATACTTTTACCCTATTCAGATCAAAGAATCAAAGAAAGAAAGAATCAAAGAAAGAAAGAAAGAATCAAAGAGAGAGAAAGAAAAAGAAGATAACACAGGAACTCTATATAAAAAATTTCTAACAAATAATTTATTCTTTCTTTGAGTCTTCATGATGCTTATTCTCTAGTTCATTAGTTATATATCTCTCTATCTCTATCTATCAGTGGAGAACAAGGATGATTTCCTTCAGGTTGGATTACTTGGGCAGTAGAATAATACTTCATAAATAAATTTGTTGTACATGCTTGTTGGTGATGTTATGGTCTCCTCATTGGCCATTCCCAAGGAACTGCTTTCTTATGTACTAAATAGCAATGGTAGCAATTTATTCCAGGTCTTCTGTGCTTTGACTCTATAAACAAGTTCAAATTCATTATTGATTTTTGGGGAGAGATGTATAACCAGAATAGTTTGGTAAAATGTTTAATCACTGTAACGTTTAAATCCATGCTACTGTTGTTGTTAGCCAAAGATGCATGTTCTGAGAAAGTACTGCCTTTGTACAGATTCACCCATGTTTTTCAACTGTTCTACCTTATGACATTTGTACCTGGTGCACTTGTGTCCTGGGAAAGAATACAAATAAACACGTGCACAACAAACTACAATTTGTTACCATGACCTTAGTTAGCAACCAGGTAGTTGCGCTTTATTGAGAGTACAACAGCAGCTGTCTGTGATGCCAGTAAAACATAGAACCCGATAATATATGGAAAACAAATTCCCTGGACAATAGTGAAAAAATAGTTGGAATTTAATACTTACCTAAGAAAACTGCCAAAATCTGCAGCCATATGGAGTTTCTTTCTCCTTGGAACCCTCCTGCCTTAGCAAGTCCTCTAAAATGACCAATAACTGTCCTCTTCCAGCCCAACCTTTAAAGAGAGTATCTGTCTGTCTCATGGCTCCCCTCTGACAACCACACTATATATCTTGTCAAATTCTCTCCTATGGCAAGAGTCCATTTTTTAAAAGTTTAAATTTTATTGGCCCTTAATCCCAATCAAAATTGCACCAGCATTCTTCTCAAAGCTAGAACAAAGTATCCTAAAATGTGTATGGAACCACAAAAGACCCCAAATAGCCAAAGTAATATTGAAGAAGAAAACCAAAACAGGAGGCATCACCATCCCAGACTTTAGCCTCTGCTATAAAGCTGTCATCATCAAGACAGTATGGTACTGGCACAAAAACAGACACATAGACCAGTGGAATAGAATAGAAAACTCAGAGTTGGACCCACAAATGTATGGCCAACTAATCTTTGACAAAGTGGGAAAGAATATCCAATGGAATAAAGACAGCCTCTTTAACAGATGGTGCTGGGAGAACTGAACAGCAACATGCAGAAGAATGAAACGATCATATTCTCACACCATACACAAAAATAAACTCAAAATGGATAAAGGACCTGAATGTGAGACAGGAAACCATCAAAACCCTAGAGGAAAAAGTAGGAAACAACCTCCTTGACCTCCACTGCAGCAATTTCTTACCTGACACATCCCCAAAGGCAAGGGAATCAAGAGCAGAAATAAACTATTGGGACCTAGTCAAGATAAAAAGCTTCTGCACGGCAAAGGAAACAATTAATCAATAAAACTAATAGGTAACTGACGGAATGGGAAAAGATATTTGCAAATGGCATATCAGATAAAGGGTTAGTATCCAAAATCTATAAGGAACACAACAAACTCCACACCCGAAAAACAAATAATCCAGTGAAGAAATGGGCAGAAGACATGAACAGACACTTCTCCAAAGAGGACATCCAGATGGCCAACAGACATGAAATGATGCTCAGCATCCCTCACCATCAGGGAAATACAAATCAAAACCACACCGAGATACCACCTCACGTGGATCAGAGTGGCTAATATGAACAAATCAGGAAACTCTAGATGCTGGTGAGGATGTGGAGAAACAGGCATCCTCCTACACTGTTGGCCTCCCTCTAGAACCACCCTCTAGAAAACAGTGTGGAGCTTCCTCAAAAAATTAACACTAGAACTCCCCTATGACCCAGCAATAGTACTGCTAGGAATTTACCCAAGGGATACAGGAGTGCTGATGCATAGGGGCACATGTACCCCAATGTTCATAGCAGCACTCTCCACAATAGCCAAATCATGGAAAGAAACTAATTGTCCATCAACTGACCAATGAATCAAGAAGATGTGGTTATCTATACCATGGAATACTACATGGCAATGAGAAAGAATGAAATCTGGCCATTTATAGCAACAAGGATGGAACTTGAAGGTATTATGCTGAGCGAAATAAGTCAGGCAGAGAAAGACAGATGCCATATGTTTGCACATATAGGTGGATTAGGAGGAACTTAATGGAAGACCATGGGGGAGAAGGGGAAAAATAGTTGGGGAGAGGGAGGGAGGTAAACCATGAGAGACTCTTGAATGCTGAGAACAAAATGAGGGCTGATGGGGGTGGGGGAGAGGGAAAGAGGGGTGATGCGCATGGAGGAGGGCACTTGTGGGGATGAGCACTGGGTGTTGTATGGAAACCAACTTGACAATAAACTATTTTAAAAATAAATTTTATTGGCCCTTAAAGCTGTTTTATAGGCATGAATGATTATAATTTTTAACATTTAGTAGCTAAAGAACTACAGATAGACAAAATGCCCTTTATTTTAATCTCACCAGTCTCAGACACCTGCTGTCTTGAAGTATTCTAATTAAACTTTCATCATCTTTGTGCTTAAAGGAAAAGTCCTATTCCCAATGTAGGCGGTTTGCATTTATAAGTTCTGACAAGTTGCTTGGTACAAGACAGCCAAAAGTGATGAATAGTCTCAGCAGATTAAAATGTAAATTTGATTGAAGAAAACAACCTACAAAAATTTATGCTTCTGTATAATCTATGTGATTAAATGTTACTTGTTTCAAAGCTAATGTTTCTGACACTTTCAATTACAGCTTTTAGAAATTTTATTCCACATCATTTAATCTATTTTAAATAACTCTTCCTTTTAAGATTCACACACAGTGATGCATGTTTAGCATCAATCTCCAATGCAAATTTGGAAATAATCTCTGTCCAGTCTGCAACAAAATTCATTTTATATGGAGATTACAGGGTTTAAAAGCTAAACCTTCAATCCTTTTTCTTATAACTAAGAAAATATTGGGTCTCAGCATAACTAGCATGTCCTCTTTTAAAAATTGTGTTTAGAAAACACATACCATAAAATTAACTACCTTAACCACTTTTAAGTATATGGCTCATTACTGCTAGCTATATTCACATTGTTGTGCAACAGACCTGTAGAACTTTTTTATCTTGCAAAAGTGAAATTCTATATCCGTTGAACAAAAGGCCCCCATTTTCATCTTCCCTAGCCCCTGGAAATCACCATTTTTGTGACTGACTTATTTCACTTACATAATGTCCTAAAGATTTATGAGAGGGTTTATAGCATAAGGCAGGATTTCTTTCTTTTCTTAAGGCTGAATAATATATGTTGTGTGTGTATATATATATATACCATTTTATTTATTCATTCGTTTGTCAATGGACATTTAGGTTGCTTCTATCTCTTGGTTATTGTGAATAGTGCTGCAGTGAACATGTGTGTGCAAGCCTCTCTTTAAGAACCTGCTTTCAGCTCCTTTGGCTATATAACCAGAAGTAGGTTTGCTGGATCATATGATAATTCTATTTTAACTTTTGGGGCAACCTCCATACTGTTTTCCATAGAAGCTGCACCATTTTAAATTTCCACCAAACTATTGTCCATATTATGACAGATAATATTAACGAAATATTGGGTGATATTAGTAATTATTAAATACCCATAAAATGCCAATAATACAAGATTATTGGACTATCATATAACAGCTTTCAGGAGTTTGCATTAGTTTCAAGAAGTCAACTTGGTAATGTGCCATTTTGCTGCTGTCTAGTTTTTGTTTTGTTTTGATTCGGGGTTTTGGATTGTCAGAGCACTGTTCTACCACAAACTGATCTAATGTAATCGAAAGAAAATTGTAAGTCAAGGAAAGAAGGAAAATTGCCATTTTCAGGTGGTTTCCTCAGTCTAAGGACAATCAGACAGGAGCTTCTGGGGTTGAAGTTGACTGATAATACCCTATAAAGTGAGCCATGGAAGAAGCATTTAGTGTTTTTGCTTCCCATTTTGGGTCAGAGGGCCAAAATAGGAAATCCAAAGATTTTTAAGATTCAAGCATCCAAGATTAAAGCAAAAGGCTAAACTAGAGGAAAACTAGGAGAGCAGAGACTGTTTGCAGCCTGATTTTCTCTGCTGAGCTTCAAAACTTTTCTGAGAAATGTCAATAAAAGAGGCTGTAAAGTCATTGAGGAAAAGAACTGTTTCTATCATAGTCAACGCTGAACAGCCATTCATTTGGCACATGAATATGGGTTCTGACCCACCTAGGCACTGAGCATGGCACCAAAAAGGCAAACAAAACCCAAAACCTATCCTAAACTTCTATATCCCACCACAGTGTCTAGTTTTCTAATCAATACCCTCAGGAAGTATTTGTTGACAGACTGATTGAATGACTAAATAGAGGTTATAGAATGAGGGAAACAAATAGGAACCATATCACAGAGACGAAAGAAAGTTACTTAGAATATTTTCCACCTAACAGTTATTTAGCCTCACCTTGCGAAAAACCTAACATCCATGCTTCAGTGGAAGCTTCTATTTGATTAAAAACAAAAGTCTCTGGCAATGAGGATATGAATAGAGTGGAGCAATCTTTTCTTTGTAGTTTCCATATTGCTTGACTTTCCATTCCCTGAACAGATTCTCTCCTAGAGGCAGCATGTGTAGGGGTCGCACCTTCACTGGGCATGGCAAGGGTACAGTGTACTGTAGCTAATTTTATTTATTTTTTTATTATTTTAAAAAAAGTTTTAAAATGTTTTTATTTATTTTTGAGAGAGAGAGAGAGACAGATGGTGTGAGCAGGGGAGGATCAGAGAGAGAGGAAAGCACAGAATCCGAAGCAGGCTCCAGGCTCTGAGCTAGCTGTCAGCACAGAGCCTGACGTGGGGCTCGAACCCACGAACTGTGAGATCATGACCTGAGCCAAAGTCGGAAGCTTAACTGACTGAGCCACCCAGGCACCCCTGTAGCTAATTTTAAAATGCCCAAGTGTCTTAAAGAATGCCAGAGGTAGAAGCATATTGCCTCAGGACACATCAGATAGAATCATAGAGCAGCCCCAAGCCTGGCCTTCTGTCTGGAGTCCTCTGGTGACTGCACTCACATGTGAAAGTGATGTGGGGATTGGTTTCCTTAGAAATACTTAGAAGTCCTCAGTTATTCTAATGGTGATGTATGTCCAAAGAATTGTACAAATATAAGTCCTTGGTCAGCCATCTTACAAAAGCATATTTGTTACTAATGAAGAGATTGTGAATAAGTATTTGTAAATCCATCAACAATACTAAAAATAAGTTGTAAAAGTCCCTGTTTTGGTAGGATAAACAGATAAAATACAGTCTCTGGTTAAACATGAATTTCAGATAAATGGTAAAAAAATGGTTTGGTATAGCCTGCTTGGGATTCTCTCTCTCTTCCTCTCTCTCTCTCTCTCTCTCTCTCTTTGCCTCCCACCCACCCTGCTGGCACACTTGCACTCTTTCTCTGTCTTTCTCACTCTCTTTCTCTCTCTTAATAATAAATAAATGCACTTTAAAAAAGACTAAGTAATATAGGTCAAAATGGAAAAACAAGAAACTCTAGAGAGCCTCCTCTCATTGGGAATTCTATCAGAACAGGGGCAGCATTCTCCCTGTTCATTACCCCTGCGTCTTTAGATTATTACTCAACATGCAGTCAACAAGCAATAAATAACTGTTGAATGTTGAAGGAAAGGCATAGTGGCTATCATAAAAGATCTATACATAGTTACTTAGACAAATCTTATCTTGTGGGTTTTTTTCCCATCTGTACATGTTTATTATAGTCCAAAATGAAAAGATAGGTGAAAAAGGATAAGTATAACTCTTTTTTCCATTAATTACCCATGGTGTTTTAGAATGGCACTGTGCTAGGGGACAAATGACTTCTGGTAGAATGACCCTACCTCTGTCATAATATGACTTTGAACTAGTCAAAATCGGAGAATAACATCTATCAAGAGCTTATAGATGAAGTAATCTTAATAACAACATAAAATAATGAAATATATACACTATAATTAGCAAAAGAAATATTAGTATGCTACCTTGTGTTTATACAGTACTCTAGCATTTACAAAATCCCTCCACTTATTATCACCTCATCTCCTTACCACAAAAATGCCACAAGAAATAAGGAGCTCAACCATCAAATAAAAAAATATGTTAAGCCTTGAGTCATCTAAAATAAAACATGGGCATTTCCTAACAGTTTTTTAAAGGTATAATTTGCACACCATACGATTCACCCATTTTACATGTAAAATTCAATGGTTTTTAGTAAATTTACAGTTGTGAAACTACCAAAGTCCAATTTTAGAACATTTTCATCACCCCAAAAACATTCCTGTGCTCATTTTCAGGGAATAGAAAAATAACAAACAGTGGTTTAGTATATATGTATGTCATGGAGCATACTTATACCAACACATTTTTTAAGGCTTTTTGGAGAGAGAGAGAGAGCATGTGCATGAGTGTGTATGAGAATCAGGGAGGTGGGGGAGAGAGAGAGAGAGAGAGAAAGAGAGAGAGAGAGAAAATCCCTAGCAGGCTCATGCTGTAAGTACAGAGCCCAACCCAGGGCTCGATCTCACGAACCGCGAGATCATGATCTGAGCTGAAATCAAGAGTCAGTCGCTTAAATGACTGAACTCCCCAAGCTCCCCATATATTATTTATTCTTGCTTCTACAAAGCTATTCATTGGCCTAAAGTGTAAGTTACAGCAGGTTTTTTTTTTTAATTACTGAAACAATCCATTATTCTCCATGAGTCCTATTTACTGATAAAATTTCTCAATTACATAAGAATTTTCAGTTATTGTTGAATGGGAAATCACTACTTAGACTCCTCCAATCTCTCAAATTCACATATGCAGTTTCCCAGCACATTATTGTTGTAAAACGTGTTATCCTTTCAATGTATCTGATTGAAAATAACCCCAAGGCATTGTGGGACTGGAGAAGTGCTGCATCAAGGGAATATATTTTATTCCATACAACTAAATGGGATGAATCAGAAAGCAACAGCTTCCTGCAGGGTCCCAAACAGTTATTTAACATTATCTGAGTGACAGTGAGACTTGGGATATCTGAATTGATGTGATATGAAGTTAAAAGATCTCCAGTAGCAACTGACAAAACAATTATTATAATTTTCCTCCATGAGACAAAGGAGAAATCAAACTCCTGAAGGAGCTGAAAATTTCCCCCAAGTAGGCATTTATTATAATTATTATTTTTATTGCTACTCTTGGTATTTCTAGTAGTTAATGTTGTTACCATGGAGTTTAAAACCAATTGGTGGCACTGATTGGCATGAAGATGAATGTTCTTAATAAAGAACACACACTGAAAGAATGCTTTTCTTAAAGAGAGCTGACTGGGGCAGAAGTTGTTGCTTTTATGTTCTAATTGCTTTTAAGTTCTAATACTTAATACTTTTAAGTATTGTGTTTTCCACTTGCTCTATAAATTAAAAGATTTCCTTAGTAATAAATATATTCATCTTCAGTACTCTTACTTAGTTTCAATTTTTAAAAATTTGAAATTAGTACTAAGGCATGATATTTAGGGTTGGTATGTTCCAAGTATTGTTCAGGGTGGTATTTACGCAGCAGGAGCCCAGCATTATTTGATGGAAGTAATTTGGAAAGTGATCTCACAAATTCCCCTGATATCCCTTACCGGGTATAATTTGGACAGAGACCCATCATCTGTGTTTACTGTCAGTCAGGGCTCACCTTTAATTACAGTAGCCCCTAGGCATTTGTGGATTCACTATTTGCCATTATGGTTTTGCCCTCAAAGGTTGATGACATGTAGAAATTTGCATACATTATGCCTGAGGCTGGTGTATGGAAATATGTCACTGGCTCCTGAGTGCACCTTGCATTGGCCTGGCAGCAACATGTCTGGTTTCTTATTCTCCACCCTTGTGAAATGACAAATTTTTTCCATTGTGACATAAAGAAACACCAAAGGAAAGCCAACTGCTACTCCTGGAAATGCAAGGAGAAAGACAGTCAAGAAGTTTTATTTACAATTTGTGTTTTGCATAAAGTGAAAAGTGAAATGTTGAGTTCAGTATCGGTTTAGTTCTGTTGCAAAAACTAGTGTCCACTAGTATACTGTACAATACAAGAAAACAAGAAATAGATATGATATTCATTTTAGGAGAAGCATTTTAAATTTTAATTTTTTTAAATTTTTTAATGTTTTTTATTTATTTCTAGGAGAGAGAGAGAGAGAGCGTGAGCAGGGGAGGGTCAGAGAGAGAGGGAGTCACAGACTGAAACAGGCTCCAGGCTCCGAGCTGGCAGTCAGCACAGAGCCTGACGCGGGGCTCGAACCCAGGAACCGCGAGATCATGACCTAAGCGAAAGTCGGACGCTTAACTGACTAAGCCACCCAGGCGCCCCAGCATTTTAAATGCTATATGAATAACTTCAGTGTTGATTGGTCATTTCGATATTTCAGTTATATTTCACTCTATTTTATGCTAGAGTGCTATTCACACATTTGGATCTTTAAACATATTTTGCTTAAATGCCATGACCCTACTATATGTAATTTTGTAATTTGTTTAATGCTTGCTTTATGTTGCTTGCAGGCATGTTTATTTAAATAAAAAGAATCAGAAGATAAAAGGGCTTTAAAAATTCCTCAGAGGGCATAGCACTTAGGTAAAGAGATGAGTTAGTGACATTTATTGAGGATGTGAAGAAGTAATAAGCAACTGTCAGCTGCAATACATTTTGCTTTTGATATTACACTATCAGGTTAAAGTTTGGATACCCCAACAAATTTCTCAAAAGAAGCATTCATTTTAGCTCAATAAACCCTGATGTGTTTTTTTATTCGCTTCTCCCAGTCTCTTAGTTGTTCTCGTGGAGAGAATAGGAATCACTCAGAGGTGGTTGTGTCCATGTGTCTCTCTTGGTAGGAGGGAATCCTCAGTGAAACTAAGTTTATTAAAGGAGCTCTTGTATTAGTTTCCTAGGGTTGTTGTATTACAAAGTACCAAACCAAAAACTGGGTAGCTTTAATAACAGGAATTCATTGTCTCACAGTTCTAGAGGCCAGAAGTCTGAAATGAACCTGTCAGCAAGCAAACGATGCTCTCTCTGGCAACACCAGGGGAACATCTTTCCTAGCTTCTAGCTTCTGGTGTTGGCCAGAAATTCTTGGCCTTCCTTGGCATTGGTGTAATCACATGGGTATCTTCCTGTGTGTCTTTACATTGTCTTCCTTTTGTGTCTGTATCCAAATTTCCTCTTTGTGTAAGAAAACCTTCTGTAAATGATACTGGATTAGGACCCACCAAAATGATCTCATCTTAACTTGGTTAAATCTGCAAAGACCCAGGGAGTGACATCAGAAAGATGGTAGAAAAGAAACCTCACACACTCAAATCATCAAAAGTTACAAAGAAAGAATTTTGAAATCAGCAAGAGAAAAGTGACTCATCACATACAAAGGAACTCCTGTAAGACTAAGTGTATTTCTCAGCCAAAACTTTGCAGGCCATAGGGACTGTAATGATATAGTCAGAGTTCTGGAAGGAAACAAACAAACAAACAGTTAACCTAGAATTATATCTGGTAAACTGTCCTTCAAAAGCAATGGAGAGATAAAGACTTTCCCAAATAAACGAAAGCTGAAGGATTTTTTTCACCATTAGACCTGTCTTAAAAGAAAAACTGAAATTAGTCCTTGAAAGTGAAATAAAGGATGCCGAACCACATGAAACCATAAAACTAACAAAGACAATAATAATATAGACAAAAATAGAATGCTGTAATACTGTAACAGAACTGTATAGATCACTTTGGGAGTTAAAAGTCAAAGTATAAAAAGTAACTATAACTACAAATATGTTAATGGATATACAATAAGAAAAGCAATAGTAGACAAATGGGACTACATCAAACAAAGAGCTTCTGCATAGCAAAGGTAACAACAGAGTGAAAAGGCATGGTATAGGAGAAAATATTTGCAAACAATATTATCTGATAGGGGTTGATATTCAAAATGTGTAAGAAACTGCTACAATTCAATTGCAAAACACTAAGTTATCTGAATTTTAAAAATGGACAAAGGACTTGAATAAGCATTTCTCCAACGAAGACAGACAGAATCATCAAGAGACACACGAAAAGATGCTTGACATTTTTCCTTATCTGTAAAATGCAAATCCAGATTACATTGAGATATCACCTCATACCTGTTAGGATGGCCACTATGAAAGACCAAAACAAGAGCTCCCAGAAATTAGCAAGTATTGATGAGGATATGGAGAAATTTGAACATCTGTGCAGTGGTGGGAATATAAAATTGTGAATCCACTATGGAAAACAGTTTTTTCAAAAAATTAAAAATAGAAATACCATATGATCCTGCAATCCTACATCTGGGAATTTACCAAGTATAATTGAAATCAGGATCTTCTAAAGATATTAGTACTCTCATGTTTAATACAGCACTATAGCTGTATAGCCAAGATGTGGAAACAATTTAAATATCCATTGATGAATGAATGGATAAAGAAAATGTCATATATACACAGAGTGAAGTATTATTCATCCATAAAAAGAATGAAATCTTGTTGTATTAATCAGGTCTCTTCAGAGAAATAGAACCAAAGAGACTTATAATTAGGAATCGGCTCATACAATTTTATAGGCTAAGAAGTCCCAATATATGCATCCAGCAAGCTAGACATCCAGGAGAGCCAATCATGTAGTTCCAGTCCAAATCTTAAGGCCTGAGAACCAGAAGAGCTGATGCTGTAAATTCCAGTCAGAAAGCTGGAAGCCTCAAAACCTGAGAAGAGCCAATTTTTCGGTTAGAGTCTGAAGGCTTGAAAAGATTGATCTCCCAGGTCAGGCAGCCAGGCTGGAAGAGTTCCCTCTCATTTAGCCTCTCTGTTCAAGTCTTCAACTGACTGAATGGGGCTTGCCTTATTAGGGAGGGCCCTCTGCTTTACTCAGTCTACTGATTCAAATATTAACTGCATTGAGAAACACCCTCACTGTGTATATACACAGTCAAGGTGACATGTAAAATTAACCATCACTCCTGTCACATACTATAAAATGGACGAATCTAGAGGATGTTATGCCAAGTGGAATAAGCCAGTCACAGAAGGATGAATACTGCCTGATTCCACTAATGTGAGGTATCTAAAGTAGGCAAAATCATTGAAGCAGAAGGTAGACCAGTGGTTGCCAGAGATGGGGGGAAGGGTAAATTAGGAGTTCCTGTTCGGAGGGAATAAAGTTTTAGTCATGCAAGATGAAGAATTTCTAGAGACCTACTGTACAATATTGTGCCTATAGTTCACAGTACTGTTCTATGTACTGAAAAATTTGTTAAGAGGGTAGATCTCATGCTATGTTGTTTTTACCACAATTAAAGCACCTGGTTTGTGGCAATTTGTTATGGCAGCGCTAGCAGACCAATATGGAAACTTAACAAGGAAGATGCCATGTTTGTTTTCTTATACCTTTCATGCAGCTTACCTTCCTCTTTGAACTTGAAGAAGCTTTTCAAGTTGAAAAAAGACAAAGCCAGGAAAGAGGGTAAAAGTGGAGGGATGATTTACAGCCTTTTAACAATGTGTTACAGTTATGATTTCTTGTTTTATTTTTCTACTGTTGGCAATTTCTCAAAAAATCTTGCATTTACTAGACCTATAGATTTTCAGATACAAATTATTAGTTGTTTAAAGGTGTCCATCAAATCAATTGTTACACAAAGAGAAGAAAAGCAAAATGACAAAATTTTCCTTTTCTGTGCATATTCCATAATGATTAGAGGTAAAAAGTGACAATGTGAATAAAATGCCTATGCAGAATATCTGTGAATTTTACCTTACTGTTTCTAATTTCGAAGCTAATATTTAACATTTGCGTGACTATTTCCAATTAAAATATCTCCTTAGCATTCCTGGTTGCAACCTCTTGTTGAATCTAATTTTAACTTTCTTTTTTCACACATAAGATAGATATTAGTTTGGCAGCATGTTAGGTAGATTTTTAAAGATGTTCTCTTGACAGTCCCATCCCCTAGTTATCCAATCAAAGACAAATCTAGCTACTTCTGTAAAGGCATTTTTACAGATATGACTAAGGTTACTAGTCAGCTATGCGAAAATAGGGAGATTGTTCAGGATTATCTTGGCGGGCCCCATCTAAACATGTGAACCCTTAATAAGTAGGACAGAAAGGCCCAAGAGTCAGTTAGTGAGATACAGCAGAAGAGAAAGACAGGAGAAATGACGCAAAAGGACACAGGGACCTTGAGAAGGAATCAACTGCCACTGGGGGCTATGAGGGGGGTCATGCTCCAGGGCAAGCAGTTCCCAGCTGACAGTCAGCAAGGAACCAGGGCCTGGGTCCTATAACCACAAGGAACTGAATACTGCCAACAGCCTGAATGAAACTGATTTGGATTTTAGCCTTTTGAAACTGGAAGCAGAGAACCACCTGAGCTGTATGTGACCGGATTTTAGACAGACAGAACTATGGGATAATAAATAGGTGTCATCTTTAGGCTGCTCCATTTGTGGTCATTTGTTACAACAGCTATAGAAAACTAGGACAGGCAGTTGTAATTATAGATCACTTTTTTCAATTTCATAATAGTGTACTTTTCTACCCGTTTAATATTTAGCAATATATATTATTGCAAATTATAATCTTAGTCTCTCAACGTACATAATTCAGGGGTATGGCAAGAAGAAAAAACAAACAAAAGATCAACATCCTAATAGGAAAAAGAAACGGAAATGTCTATTTTTTGAAAATTACCATTAATAAAATGAAAAGGCAAGCCATGTATTGGGAAACAATATGCACAACACATGTAACTCACAAAGGACTATATTCACAATACATGAGTAATGTATATAGTTCAATGAAATAAATCAACTCAATTAAAAATGGGCAAAAGATTTGAGTAGACCCTTCTCAAAGATAAGTGAATGGTCAATAAGCACATGAAAAAATGCTTACTATCGTTAGTTGTAGGAAAAACCACAATGAGATACCACTTATAAATCAATCAATGACTGAAAACAAACAGAAGCAAGATGTCAAATATTGGCAAAAATAGGAGCACCTGGAACCCATATGCATTGCTGGTGGGAATGTAAAATACATTTCCACCATGCTGGACAACTATCTGGCAGTTTCTTATAAAGCTTAACTTTATAACCCAGCAATTTTACTCAGATATTTACTCAAGAAAAATGAAAACATATGTCCACAAAAGGCTTGTACCTGAGTGTTAATAACATCTTTATTCATATTAGCAAAAGCCTAGAAACAATCCAAATGTCACCTGTTGATGAATGGATAAATGTATGTATAAATTGTGTTATATCCATACAATGGATTATTTCTCAGCTATTAAAATTAAAAACTACTGGATGCCTGGGTGGCTGAGGCAGTTGAGCACCTGGCTCTTGATTTCAGCTCAGATCATGATCCCGGGATGTTGGGACCGAGCCCCAAGTCAGGCTATGTGCTGAGTGTAGAGCCTGCTTAAGATTCTCTCTTTCCACTTGATCGTAGCCAAAAGGCCAAGAAGTGCTTAAGAGTCTCTCTTTCCCTCTGCCCCTCTCCCCTGCTGACACTTTCTCTCTAAAAATAAAAAATAAAAAAACCCCTAGAAACTACTGAGACATGGAGTAACACAGCTGAATCTGCAAGTATTATGCTAAATGGAAAAAGCCAGACACAAAAGACCACATACTCTCTCATTCCATGTATATAAATCTCTAGGAAACACACATCTGTAGTGATAGAAAAGTAGACAAGTGTTGTTGTGACTGAGAGTGGGGGGTGTGAATGGAATGGGAGGGATCACAAGTAAAGCCTTCGGATGATGGTAGTACTTGATTTCTTTATGTGGGACATTTACTCAGATATTTACATTTGTCAACATGGACCTGTAAACATTTTACAATATATAAATTTTGCCTCATTGTAGTTGATTTTTTAGAAAGAAAAATGGGAACCAAAGCAAAAATAGTGATGGTGACCACTGGTTTGAAACTGAATGGAATCCAAAGTTTGGTTTTCATGCAAAATAAAAATATGACCATAAATTTAAGGTAGGTGTTCTGCTGGATTTTTTAATCTGGGCAACCATTATGCAGCATTGAGAGACTCAGGTAATAGACTGGAAAGCTTTTTTTTTTTTTTTTTTTTTGGCTTTTTTACCAAAAATTAGGTTCTGTCTTGGAACATCCAAGCTTTTATAGATTGACCCTTCGAAGCCTTAGAAACCACGAATTTAGTGTCATGGAGCTATGTGATGACTGTGTCACAAAAAGGGGATTATGGCAGGTTGGAGGAAAGATTCCCCAGGATGTCAGTTTAGGCCCTTAGCTGCAGCTAGTTGCTGCTGAGATCCTGCTGCTGTCATCCCAGAATAATAGCATAAAATTGCTTCTGGGCACAGGACCACAGGCCCAGGTCTGGAATGATCCCAATTAGTTTCTGGCCATACATATGAGATGGTTTCTGGCCCTAGCTAGGCACCAGCTCTGTGTTGAGTCATCGGCTTGGAAATATATTTTCTGGTTTCAAATCTTGTCCTGAAGCTCTTTGACATCATTTCTTCTTCCTTCAGATTGCTTGTGCTTAGTGTGAGTGTGAATAGATGTGGCCTTGCTAATATAATGTCAGCCACGTCCACAGTATTAAAAGCACCTTTTCATCCGTTAGCTTCTATGCCAGAATCATCTCTTTGGGGAGGGCTTCCCTGACTATGGTAGCTGAAGCAGACACTCCTCATCCCACATCACTGTGTGACACACGATCACATCACCCTACCTTATTGTCTTCATTACATTCATCAATTTCTGAAATTATCCTGGTGCTTATTTTTTATCTGCTTCCCCTCACTGGAATGATCCCGGTGAAAAAAGGGACTTAGTCTGCCTGTTCATGGGATCCTTAAAGCAGTCAGTGCTCAGCTCAGGGTGCCTGGATGGCTCAGTCAGTTAAGTGACTGACTCTTGATTTCAGCTCAGGTCATGATTTCATAGTTACAACCTTGAGTTGGGCTCTGTGCTGACAGTGCAGAGCCTGCTTCGGATTCTCATTCTCTCTCTCCTCTCTGCCCTTCCCTCACTCTCTAAAAATAAACAAACATTTAAGAAGTTTACATTTAATAAAACAAAAACAATGACAACAAAGCAGTGCTCAGCTCAGAGCAGGCACTAAATGAATATTTTGGAGTGAACTTAGCTATGAAATTCAGGGAGAAATTTTATAAAAGTTATGTAGAATCTACATTTAAATTCTTTCAAACACCTCTATTCACACTGTTGATGAGTAAAAATCATTTAAAATATAAAATTATATTCCACGTTATTTGCCACCTACTGATGAGAGAGGTCTGTAAGTAAAAGTTGCTGAAATGCAAACTGTGTCTTTTAAACTTTAATTCCCTTTAAGAATTCTTTCAAATTCTTAAAGTAAAGCTAAAGTTTAGTCTCAATAGATGTATTTAATACTATTTAGCTATGAAGCAGATATACACACTTATGTAGGCATCAAAGAACTTCAGTTGATTTTTTTTTTTGCCCTTTTCATGGTTCAGAGGTTCCTATTTCAAAACTGTAAATAAAAGTTAACTGAAATATGGAAATATTCAGGGTAAAGTCACCCTGCGGATAAAATTGCAGTATAGAGAGAAAAAGGTGTGTAAGCAAGGTAGGCAGTGTTCTATCTTTCTTGGATTTATTACTATAAGGGAAAGAAAAAGTTATAATGACTCAACAATTCCAAAAACCTTTATCATTTTAAACTAAGGAAAAAACACATTTTTATGGCAAAAAAAATGCAACATGGAAAAATATAAAAACAGGACTCTCTGTCTCCATCAGCTTAAAAAAATGTGAATAGAATACCCTGAGATCATTTATTTTCAATAGAGTCTCCTCTGAAGTTTATGGGTTAGATCAATCAACTAAAGGTTGGGTCTCATTGCCTCTGCTCCATCCCTTTGACATCACAAAATCTCGGTATTCTACCTGAGGTGGTTGTTGTAGTAGGTAGAATTATGTTCTTCCAAATTATGTCCACGTCTTAACCCCCAGTACTTGTGAATGTGATGTTATTTGGAAATAGGGCCTTTGTACATTAAATTAAGTTAAATATCTCAACGAGATGATACTAGATTTGGGGTAAGCCTCAAATACAATGAGTAGTATTCTAATAGGCAAATTGCAAGAGGTTTGAAACATCCAGACACAGAGAAGAACTAGAGGGAAGATATGTGAGACAGAGGCAGAGGCTGGAATGAAGTGTCTACAAATCAAGGAATGCACAGGATTATGGGCAAAGTAGGAAAGAGTAGGTGAAAGGGTGTCCCAGAGTGAATTCTCCCTCGGAGCCTCCAGAAAGAACCAATCCTGCGGACAACCAGATTTCAGATCTGTGGCATCCAGAGCTATGAGAGAAGACATTTCTGTTGTTTTAAGCCACCAAATTTGTGGTAATCTGTTAGGGGAATAACAGGAAGCGAACATGTTATACAATGTCTGAAATAGCTTTTAATTTTTTTTATTCTTAATTGACATATAGTTGACATAATACTAAATTAGTTTCTGGTATATGACAGAGTGATTCAACAATTATATACATTATGAAATACCCACCATGATAAGTGTATTACAATTTTATATTCCTTATGTTGTACTTTTGATCTCCATGAGTTATTTAAAACTTTTTAAAATGTTTATTTATTTTTGAGAGAGAGAGAGAGAGACAGAGCATGAACAGGGAAGGGGCAGAGAGAGAGAGGGAGACACAGAATCTGAAGCAGGCTCTAGGCTCTGAGTTGTCAGCACAGAACTCGGCACAGGGCTCAAATTCACAAGCTGTGAGATCCTGACCTGAGCGGAAGTTGGATGCTTAACTGACTGAGCCACCCAGGTGCCCCTCAACCTCATGACTTATTTAATAGACTTTTGTGTTTTAAAGTGTGCTAAACACGGGAGCCGGGCTGGCTCAGTTGGAAGAGCATGCAACTCTTGAATTTGGGGTTGTGAGTTTGAGCCCCATGTTGTGTGCAGAAACTACTTAAAAATAAAAGTTGCTTAAAAAAAAAGTTTGCCAAACACAATGTCTTGTTACTTTGCAGACCACTGTGGGGCACTATAATCTGTGTCTTTGGGAAGTCGACTTTGAATGGTCTTTAATTAAAGCTTTGGTAGGCTCTGTGGCAACGGAGAGGTTACTTTGGGAGGCAACAGTGACAAATTCAAGACTCAGGTAAAAGAATCTCAGCCACCCTGGGGTCAATTGAAAACTCTGCTTTTTCATTTTATAACACTTAACATTCTTGGAGAAAAATAATGATTTTTTAACTAGTTCCCTTGGAAGTAAGAGCAAATTTTCTTTGAAATGGTTGCTTAGCAGAGCTATTCTTTACTTAGCTGTTCTGTGATATTTTGATTTTAATGTGTCATATGAAAATTTGTCCTCTCAAATACTAATAAAACAAGTAAAGTAGAGGAGGGGCAAAGGTGAAAATGGATTAAGCGTTTACAACATTCACTAATATTTATATTTAGTATATTTATAATATACTGGGTATAATATTTATAATATACTGGGTAAAATTTCAGGAACAATTCTATCAATTTAAAATGCATTTGAATAACTTTGATGATCCTCAGTCATCTAAACAAGAAATTTTAGGGGTGCCAGGGTGGCTGAGTCAGTTAAGCAACTGACTTTTGCTTTTGATTCAGGTCATAATCTCACTGTTCAGGAGTTCGAGCCCTGTGTGGGGTTCTGTGTTGACAGCATGGAGCCTGCCTGGAATGTTGTCTCCTGTCTCCCTCTTTCTCTGCCCTTCACCTGCTTGCTCTCTCTCTCTCCCTCTCAAAAATAAATAAACATGAAAAAAAATAAACAAAAAATTTTAGAAACATTCTGACAACTACTTCTGTCCACCCCTATTCTCCCATTCCCATCTAAATACCTTCGAAATATCCCTCCTCAGTTCCCCTGTCTGAGAAGAGGCCGCTTCATCCCATGACTTGACCTTTACAATTTGTTTCTTACTGGTCTCTTAGCTTCATTGTCCATCTGTCCCAGTCCACCACCCACACTGCTCCTAGGGCTACAAATGCACTTTAAACAAATCACATGAATTGAATCACATGTGAATACAAACTCCTCAGCATGATACAAAGACCCTTCCTTATCTGCACTTCCCTGGCCCCCCATCATTTCTCCCTATTCCCCAGTCTTTGCACTGCGCCTGTTGGCAGGTGCTGGTAGTTGCCTACTGAAAATCTAATCTCTTCTTTTTCCCTATTCTTAGAACTCCAGTTTATTTTAAGGTGTCAATATGCTCAGTTTAAAACACACACATGCACACACAAGCACAAGATATTTTTTATCTTTGTTTCAGCCGGGAGTCATCATCTGACACATTTTTGGCCAGAGAGTACATGTAAGCAATAGCCTGTCGGAAAGCTACGGGAAGAGTTGGGTTTTTTCTTTTTTATGTTTGTTTATTTTGAGAAAGGGGGGGGGAGAGAGAGAGAGAGAGAGCGAGCAAGCGAGCGAGCAGGGGACGGGCAGAGAGAGGTGGAGAAAGAAAATCCCAAGCAGGCTCTGCACTGACAGCATGGGGCTTCAACTCAGGAATTGTGAGATCATGACCTGGTCGTAAATCAAGAGTCAGATGATTAACCAACTGGGCCACACAGATGCCCCCGGTTTCTTGAAATAGTGCCCCATTTTCTATTTGTTTTCTCCTCCCCCTTCCCCTCCTCCTCCTCCTCCTCCTTTCTGCCTGGCTAAGTGGGCTGAAGCCTGGAGGTATAACAGCAAATAAGGATGACAGCTACCAGCTACAGACTGGAGAGGCTGCGGAGATGAAATGAACCTGAGACATAGCAGACAGCATGGAGTTGCTGCACCAGTACTGGGCTGTCTGCCTCTGATCTTTTTGTAACAAAAATCAATCTCTATTTGGTTATGCCGCTAGCTCAGGTCACTTTGACATGTAACCAAATTCAGTCGTAGGACGCACAGCCATTGACAATATACCCTTCATCTTTTTTGAATAAATCTTTGCTATCAACCCTCTATGTCTTAGTAGATTTCTCTCATAGTCTGGAAAATTCCTATTTATCATTTAGGATCCAATTCAGGTGGTACCACCCCACAGATGCATTTCACAACTGTGCATCCCAATTACTAGTCTACCTCAGTCTCCCTACCTGTTGGGGGCGTACCCTAAAATGAACAGGCAATATTCAGGCATCATTCTGTGAGACATGCTTCTCTCATAGCACTGTCTGGAATATCAACCTTACTTGAAATTGTCGCTGGGTCCACCTGATTTAACTGCTCTTCCCTTAGCAAAGTCTGAAAAAAGTTTAAACTCATANTCACGGTTCGTGGGTTCGAGCCTGGCGTCGAGCTCTGTGCTGACGGCTGGCTCAGAGCCTGGAGCCTGTTTCAGATTCTGTGTCTCCCTCTCTCTCTGACCCTCCCTTGCTCATGCCCTCTCTCTCTGTGTCAGAAATAAATAAAACATTAAAAAAATTTTCAAAGAAGAAAATAATATTTTTTTAAAATGTTTTATTTATTTCTAGGAGAGAGAGACAGCGTGAGCAGGGGAGGGTCAGAGAGAGAGGGAGTCACAGACCGAAACAGGCTCCAAGCTCTGAGCTGGCAGTCAGCACAGAGCCCGACGCGGGGCCCGCACCCACGAACCGCGAGATCATGACCCAAGCGAAAGTCGGACGCTTAACCGATTGAGCCACCCAGGCGCCCCGAAAATAATATTTTTAAATAGTACTTTTATATAAACAAATTAACATGATATATACAGTTACAGTTCACATAGCATATCTCTATCTCTATCTCTATCAATGCACATGAATATAAACACATATGAACACATGGCATATGTGGTGGGTCTATGTAAGTGCATGAAATATGTAACTCTCCACATAAAAAAATATAAATTCTATACAAATAGAACAATAGTTTTGAACTAACATAAGATTTCCTAATTGAGATATAGGTCAGTGTTTCTCAGACTTTAATGTACATGAAAATTCTCTGGGTATCTCACTAAAATGTAGACCAGAAGCAGTGGGGCAGGGCCTGTGCATCTGCATTTCTAACAATTTCCCAACTGTTGCAGATGCTGCTGGATCAGGTACCACCCTTTGAGTAGCAAGGACGGACTGAAGCCTTAACTACTTGTATCATAGGAAAATGCCTCTATCTTGATACAGGTGTGATTCTCTTCTACTTCCTCTTTTGGATTATGCAATCTATGCACAGTCACAAATATTTGGTGAGACAGAGGTTGACTATGTGTTCTTTAAGACCCTTGTCTCTCATACTGGAACCTATAGGTGAGGTATTTTTCCCAGCTTCTACTTGAGTTACGTATGACTATGTCACTGAGTCTAGCCAATGGGATGTGCTATATCCTGCTCCCAGTTCTGGCCCCGACACACTTTCATATGTGATCCTCCATGCTCTTTCCCTTTTCATTGGCTTGACTCAGACAAGCATAATGGTGCTCTGCTGTCTTCACCACCTGGTGAAGATGGCAGAGACAAAAGATGGTAAGGGCATGTGAACCCATGTTACGTCTTGGAATAGTGTTCTAGGATGACTCAGTTTTGACCTTACATAGTGAGAAACAAAGTTGTATCATTTTTGAGCAATTCTACATTTGGGGGGGTCTGTTTTTACAGTAAATTTCCTACCCTACTTAAAGCAGTGGTAATTTTGTAATTTGGTGGAAAGATATCACAATATTAGTGCAGGATTGGTATTGTTTGGGACTGGCTAAAGTTTTCAACTGGAGGGAGGTGTTTATAAATATAAATTACTGTTAAACTATGTTTCTTTATGTGTGTGTGTATATAAATATATATATAAATATATATATATTTACATATATAAAGAAACGGTCACAGGTGAGTGAATGAGCATGAACAAGGTTGATTATATGCCATAAGAAACATGTTCTAATTTGAATAGTTGCTGTTTTATTTAGAATTTTTAAAAACCACATTCTGTAGCATGTGTCTGGTTTCACCAATGAAATGCAGCATAGAAATTGCATGAACAATTTTTTGTCATAATAGTTAATAAAAAGAAGTATACATAAACTCAAGATATCAAGTAAGTTAGGAAAATATCTAAATCTACAAATGTCCTCAAAACGGTGAACAAACATGGGACACCTGGGTGACTCAGTCAGTTAAGTGTCAGACCCTTGATTTGGGCTCAGGTCATGACCTTCCTGTCATGAGGGTCCTGAGGGTCACGAGGTTAGGCTCCACCCTATTTGGGGTCCTTTCTCTCCTCTTCCCTCTGCCCCTCCCCTGCATGTGTGCACTCTCTCTCTTAAGTAAATAAACCACACACACACACACACACACACACACACACATATGAATAAACAAAACTACTTTTGGAAAATCTATTTCTAATGAATAATATTCAAAAGCCTCAAAGGAAAGGACATATTAATTCAAAGTTCCCTTATGGGTTACTAGTTCCTATAAAATCTTTCCTAAATGTGAAGGTAGGAGAGATAAGGAATTTAGCAGAAGATTTGCCCAGAAGGCACCAGAGACATAAAAGCAGTATAAGAAATATAAGGAAAATCAATAGGGTTCTATTAGAAGTCATTACTGATCCTTGCTTTTTTTTCAGTTGTTTATAATAAAGCTATTTATATTTCATAGGATAACTACTGACTGTAACATATATTGCCCATCACTTAAAATAAATGAAACTAAAGAAATTTCTGAGATTTTTCATTCCAGAAATGAATCAGAGAATTGACTTCCATGTAACAGATTATTGTGTAAATAAATTACTAACTGGTCAGAAGTGCTTTGCTGTCCATTTCTGTGTATCATTTGTGGACAAGCTATTATTTGTAGGAAAATGTGATTAGTCTTCAAATCCGGAAAATATAAATGAATGTATTTTCTTATATTACACATTTTCATGAATAAAAATAACCAGATGTCCTTTAGCTTGTTAAACCAAAGTGATAGCCTGCAGATAATGATACCGGCTGCCGGCAATCCACAATCCTAGGAGGCAGGGAAGGTTGGCATCAATGGCCGTCAGAATGGAGACCTCACTTCACCTTTCAGTCCATTGTTTCAGCTTTTGCCTGCCTTGAAGTTTTCCCTCCAGTATCAAACAATTGACTTTTTGGATGATGCAATCTATGCTTTCACAGATACTTCGTGAGGCAGAGGCTGACTATGTGTTCTTTAAACCCTTTTTCTCTTCTACAGGAACATTTAGCGGGAGTATATAGAACAACGGGTAATAAATCACTAAGTTCAAGGGGAAATAAATCAAATAGTGCTTGATTTGTGTTTCGGTTTTGTTTCTTTCTGAGAGATCTGAGCAAAATGTTACAAGGTGTAAGCAAAGTTTGCTGGCCAAGGAGTGCAGGCCGCACGTGGCCTGCAGACAGGCCTGCGCAGCCGCGTTGTTTGTCTCAGGAGATTGGGAGGGAAACCTGGATTAGGCTTTTCTCTAAGCGTATGAAATTCTGTCACCAGCGGACTGGCATCCTGTTTGGGGGGGATCAGGTGAAGCTGCGACAGACTTCCTGTGTTCTCCCCTTGTTTGCTCCCCAAAGCTTGGGCCTATCCAGCCACCGCTGGTGTCTCCATTTGTAACTTCTGTGTAGAGGAATGGGGGCAGAGTGGTAGTGATGTGAAGAAAGAGAAAGTTTTAAAAAATCCACAACTACAATCTTTATTCAAGAGAAAAGATGGGAATTGCTGGTGCCAGTAACACTTCAAAACAAATGCGTTTATTATAAGGGGCTGAATCCTTCACGGCAGCTGAACAACAACAACAAAAAAATATATATATATATGCCAAACTTCCTTGACAAATACCTGTCTTTTTTTGGTTCCCTTTTCTTCTTTTTTTAATGTTTATTTATTCTTGAGAGAGACGGGGACAGAGCGTGAGCTGGGGAGGGGCAGAGAGAGAGGGAGACGTGGAATCTAAAGCAGGCTCCAGGCTCAGAGCTGTCAGCACAGAGCCCACCTGGGGCTACAACTCACAAACTGTGAGATCATCACCTGAGCCGAGTTGGACGCTTAACTGACTCAGCCACCCAGGAGTCCCCTGGTTTTCTTTTAATGAGCTGAAATAAGAATACTGAAACATAGAAATAACAACTGTTAATTTAGCTTAAATGTATTTGTTTTTCTTTCTACCTGCATTATGTGTTGGGGTCTTCCTCTCTTGATCAGAAAAGGTATACCTCCATCTTTGAATTAATGAACTTGGAAGTTCTAAGTTTTTAAATAAAATGTAGACATCTTAAGTAGAGAAGTAACCCAACAGCTTTATGACCTCTCTAAACTCTTTGTAACTCTTAAAGTCAAAATAGCTGCATTTAGGTTTACATTTCACATATTTTGAATCATTTAATCTGCCTTCTTCCTATTTTTCGGTGTTTGTTAATGACACTACACCTGGTACTTCTTAAAATGATGGTGTAGCAGCCCCAGGCAGAATAAAAAAAATAAATTCTTTCAAATGAAAGGTTCAAATGAAAGGTAAGGCATGGGTACCGAATACATAGGCATTGCATATTTCATCTTATTTTCTTAATTGTGAGCATCAGAAACAACTAGGTACCGGTAAAGGAAATTTGGAACTTTTCATGTTTGTGAGCTTTGCTACTGGGCTCTCAGAGAAGCTGTACTTTAACATTTACCAAGGTCAAAATGACTCAGCAAAACTTCAAAGTATGGGTTCTATTTCTGCCCGGAGCACACATTGTACATCTGCTTCGATCAAGAAAATAACCAAAAGGAGCATTCTGAACAAAGAGGATAAGAAAAAGTAAGAAACATCCCTGGTTCTCATAAGATTAAAATCATACAGCCCTGCATAGAAGGTCTGCAACTCTCTGAAATGTTCTTTGTCTAATATTTTGTAACTTTTTATGTAAAAAATGTATATAACCTTATACCAAACATTCCCTTACTGGAGGACTCTTTTCTGGGGAAGCTTGCGTATCCCAGGCAGCTGTCACAACTTGAGCTCAAACAAAACTCTCTCTCTCTCTCTCCCTCTCTCTTTTTTTTTTTTTTTAGAAATTCTAAGAGGTTTTTTTCATTTTGCAT
This sequence comes from Crocuta crocuta, assembly GCF_008692635.1. Lineage (NCBI taxonomy): Eukaryota > Metazoa > Chordata > Mammalia > Carnivora > Hyaenidae > Crocuta > Crocuta crocuta. Next base: position 2,407,050 of record NW_027527955.1, read on the forward strand.
CAACAGGACCATGACACCTTAAAAAAGCAAAACCACTTTTTTGATATGGTAGGACAAATGCGATTGGTCCTCGGTTTTAAATTTAAAAATTACACTTTTAAATATATAAAAAGGATGAGACTGTCTTTTATAAATTTCTTTGCCTTTTCTACTTAAGTTTTCCTTCTTGCTCTTACCATTAGTGCATTTCAATTTTGTTTTGTAGTTTATTTATTTCTGAGACAGAGAGAGCTAGAGGATGAGTGGGGGAGGGGTAGAGAGAGACACAGAATCTGAAACAGGCTCCAGGCTCTAAGCTGTCAGCACAGAACCCGATGCGAGGTGCGAGGCTCGAACCCCGAACCCACGAGCCAAGAGATCATGACCTGAGTCAAAGTCGGATGCTTAACAGACTGAGCCACCAGGCACCCCACCATTAGTGTATTTCAAAAGAAACACAAAACAAAGCCTGAAACAATACGAAACAGCAACAACAATGCCGTCAGTGTGGCCTTTCCAGCCCTAGACTCTTGGGGTTCTAGTCAGGGCCTGCTCATGACTCGTTTCTTGAGAAGATTTGGTTTGATTTGAGGAAATTTCAGACTACTGTGGCCTTTGAATACTCCACATCAGAACAGCAGCCCTTCCTAGCAGAAGTAGTGATTCCCTCCCATTTTTGAAAGAGAATTACCAAAATGGTAAATTAGCCACATGCTTGACCTTTTCAAGTGCAGTTGGGAAGAACCAGCTTAACCCTATTACATACCGGTGAGGTAACTAGAGGAAACTCTGGATACATACAAAAAAACCCCTTATTGGGCACCCAGGTGGCTCAGTCCTTAAGCATCTGACTTCAGCTCAGGTCATGATCTCATGGCTTGTGAGTTTGGGCCCCATGGCGGGCTCTGTGGTGACAGCTCAGAGCCTAGATCCTGCCTTTGTTTCTGTCTCTCTCTATCTCTGTGCCTTCCCTACTTGTACTCTATCTCTCAAAAATAAATAAACATAAAAACTTTTGAAAAAAATCCTTATTAAAAGCTAGGAGGGCCACCTAGCACAGTCTCTTCATAGGCTGTCATATCTCCTGACTTCCTCCTTTGTATTTACTCCTCTCAGGCCAACAGGTCTTTCAGTAGAAGCCCTAAAGCTTCCCCATTCAGAGCCTATGCCAGTTTGGGTCCTGCATCCTGAAATACACTCTCCTCCCTTTCTAGTGGATTCTAACTCTAACTTCATTCTAAGTGTTACTCTTCCAAAGAAACCTTTCCTGACCAATCTGTTTAGGTGAGCCCCCCTAGAAAGCCTGTTTATTTATTTTTTATATTTTTATTTCTAGGAGAGAGAGAGAGACAGCGTGAGCAGGGGAGGGTCAGAGAGAGAGGGAGACACAGACTCCGAAACAGGCTCCAGGCTCTGAGCTGACAGGACAGAGCCCGACGCAGGGCCCGAACCCACGAACCTCGAGATCATGACCTAAGCGAAAGTCGAACGCTTAACCGACTAAGCCACCCAGGCGCTCCTAGAAAGCCTGTTTAAAGCGAGTACTGAAATAAATAAATTTAATAAGTGTGGCAATAGAGGCCAGTATATTTGTTGGGTTCACTTTGTATTAATCACTGTATTGTTTACTTAATTTTTATTTTCATTGGAGGACAGAGTAAGAAAAGGTAAAAGGGTCCACAAAGGTTGGAATGAAAAATTACATCCTCTGTCCCTGGTCTCTGCACCACGACTTGATTTCTGCTTCCTGGAGAAAACACTTTAGACTCTTTTAGAGTGTGTGTACGCACAGGGGTGTGTGTGTGGGGGGGGGTGTGTGTGTGTGTGCTTGTGTATTAGTATTAACTCCATATTTCTGGATAACATACTTATCCTGCTTTTTCTTGATTTTGAAAAATTAGCTATTGATTGGGGCGCCTGGGTGGCTTAGTCGGTTAAGCGTCCGACTTTCGCTTAGGTCATGATCTCGCGGTTCGTGGGTTCGGGCCCCGCGTCCGGGCTCTGTGCTAACTGCCAGCTCAGAGCCTGGAGCCTGTTTCAGTCTGTGACTCCCTCTCTCTCTGACCCTCCCCTGCTCACGCTGTCTCTCTCTCTCTCCTAGAAATAAAAACATTAAAAAAAAAATTAGCCATTGATTTCCTACTAAGGAAAATGAGGTCTTATCTCTCTTACACCAGTCCCCTCTCTTACCAAGTGCATTTATATCATAGTTTCTGGTCAGGTAAATATATGGTGTTTATGTTATTTTGATTATATATGTATTATTTACAGTTCAGCCACGTGCTATGTTATAACATTTCCTTTCTTAGATATTATATAACCTTTTATATAATTTTTATGTTTCTTGCTATTAGTAATTGTCTTGTTTTCTCTTTGGCTCAGTTTTTAATGTACCAATTGCTAACTTACCCCCAGATTCTCTCGTGTAGGTATAAATCTCATTTCAGTATGCATGAGCACGTCAGATATTAATTCCATCTTCTGGAGACACTTGTCCTTCTGCATCAGCCTAAGCCAGTCAGTTTCCAAGTGTTGACCGTCACTATTGCCTGCATCTCCCCTGCACTGGTGCCCTGGAGTGTTCTCTTGCTCTGCTCCGCTATAGATCTCCTGTTTTCAAGATCCCTCTCTCAGAGGCCACAGACTGATCATTTGTAAAGCATCGAGATGAAGTAATATCAGTGACAAGAGCCATAGAACCTCAAAGGGCTACCGGCCCTTTCTTCTTTTTATATTAGACATTTAATCACATTTTGTGTTTTTAAATTTGTAATTGAGGGGGCGCCTGGGTGGCTTAGTCAGTTAAGCGTCCAACTTCAGCTCAGGTCATGATCTCATGGTTTGTGGGTTCAAGCCCCGGCGTCTGGCTCTGTGCTGACAGCTCAGAGCCTGGAGTCTGCTTCAGATTCTGTGTCTCCCTTTCTCTCTGACCCTCCCCTGCTCACACTCTCTCTCTCTCAGAAATAAATAAAACATGAAAAAAAAATTTTTTTTCAAAATTTGTTATTGGTTTTTGATGCTATTTCATGTAAAATATGTTTCCTTTTAACAGCCATAAGTGACTATTTTCAGTTTTAAAATATTACCTTTCAAAAGGTAGCAAGGGCAACTGAAGAGGTGTTAAATAAATATCATGGTAAAATCATGCAGAAAAAAGTGTTTTTTGCCTTTGAAATATTCTGCATACATAAAGGCTTGAGTAAAATGGGTGACAGGTTTATAATGTGCTCAGGTCAGAAAAATCCATTTTACGATTTCCAAGACCAAGAAGATGAAATCCACAATATTCAAATATAGACTTAAATGCTTGTAACTAGGTATCCCCAAAGGAATCCTAACCGAGATTTTTGTAAAATTGACAAGCTGACTCTCAAATTTATAAGAAAATGCAGAGAACAAAAACTGGCAAAGGCAAAATTGAATAAGAAGAACAAAAAGAGTCCAACCACCAGAAACCAAGACCTATTATAAAACTATAGTAATCAAAACAGTGTGGTTTCTGTGTCTGGACAGACAAATAGACCAATGGGTCAGAGTACAGAGTTCAGAAACAAATGCATACATATATGGTCATCTGGTTGATGACAAGGTGATCCTGCAGTAGAGTGGAAAAAGATCTTTTCAATAAATAATACCAGTGTAACTGAATATCCACATGAGAAAAAAATATATCTTGATGCTTATGTCATACACCATACAAAAAAATAAATTTTAGGTTTAAAACCTACATGTGAAAATGGAACAATAAAGCTTTAAAAAATCACAGGAGAACATTTTTGATGACTTTGGAGTTGGCAAAGATTTTTAAAGATAGTATGCATATTCAAATTAAGAATTTCTATTCTTCAAAAGATACTATCAAGAGAGTTCAAAGCCAAACTACATATAGGAAAGAGATATTTACAATACATGTGTTTGAAAAACAAATCAATAATAGACAAATAAAAATGGCAAAAAGATTTGAATAGGCACTTTACAAGAGAATATTCTGATCACCAGTACACACATGATAAGATTCCCGATATCATTAATGATTAAGGTAGTTAAAACCATGATGAGATGTCTCTACAAACCCAACTGAATGGCTAAAATTAGAGGCTTGCTGGTTGGTAAGCATGTGGAGAAACTAACTGCACTGTTGGTGGGAATGTAAAACTGCGCAGCTGCCATGGAAAACAGTGTGGTTGTACTCAAAACACAACATAGAATCACCATGTGATACAATTCCCCCTCTGAGTATTTGCCCCAAAGAACTGTAAGCAGGAGCTTATGCAGATATTTGTACATAAATTTTCCCAGCAGCAGTATTCACAAGAGCCAAAAGATGGAAATAAACCAAATATCTATCAACGGATATGGATGAACTAAGTATGGCATAAACTTACAATGGAATATATTCAGCCTTGGAGAGGAATACAAGTCTATTACGTGCTGCAATATAGAAGAACCTTAAAAACAACATGGCAAGTGAAATAAACCAGACACAAAAGGAAAAATGTTATATAATTCCGCTTCATTAAGGCTAGAATTGTCAAATTCATAGGGAAGAGGAAGTAGAATGGTGGTCTCTAGGCCCTGGAGTTACCATCATGGGGAATTACTGTTTAATAGGTACGGAGTCCTGGTTCAGCATGATGGAAAAGTTCTGGAGATGGTGGTGATGGGTGCACAGCAGCATGAATGTGTTTAATGATAATGAGCTGTACACTTAAAAATTGCTCAAATGATAAATGGCATGCTATGAATATTTTACCACAGTAAAAAAGAAACTTGTTGAAGAGGATGTGAAATGTCTTTTAGTTTTTGCTGATGGGTATGTAAACTGGTACAAGTATTTTGGAAAGCTCTGGTCAGTATTTACTGAAGCTGAATACATTATTGCCCAGGAACCTCATTCCTAGATGCACATGTCCAATAGAAATTGGTGCAGGTCTCAAAAAATATATACAAGAATATTCAAGAAAATTATGCTTACTGGACAAAACATGGAAATATCCCAAATGTCCATCAGTGGTACAACAAATAATAAAGTGAGCTATGTATTGGTCAGGTCTAGTGACACAGTTAATAAGACAATTTTACAGTGCAAAATGAAAATGCAGGTGACTTGTTAAGAAATTATTAACAATTTCAAGATGTCAACAACAGAGCATTTAACCAAACAGGAGGCTATGTGGTCTTGCACACGTGATTCCCCTGTCCTGACATTGATACGATGGAACACTAAAGAGCATTAAGAGAGGAAGAACCCATTATTGCACATAACAAATGATTGAATTTTGCAGATATGTTATAAGCAAGAGAATTCAGGCACAAGAGAAACTATACTATATGATATCACTTACATAAAGGTTAAGAACAGAGGAAAATAACATGATATCACTTAGAATTGTGGCTTCTCTGGGGAATGTACTGAATGGAAAAGGACATGAGAGAGCCATCTAAGATGGTGGAAATGTTCTATATCTTGATATAGATTGTGGATGCACAGATATAAATGTATATAAAAACATAAGTAACAATACTTGTCAGAATGAATATAAAAGCACCACATCTACCCTCAGGTCCCTTTCACCCAGCATAGATCTGAGTCTTGTGCTCTGACTCTTGTTTGGATGGGAGGTGTCACAGCATCCTATGGCTCAGAGAACAGTGGACAAAGACCCTTCATGCTCTTTGATTCATGGCACTGACATTTCCATTGTCCACACCCAATACCTGTCATCCTAGGACACTCTTCAGAGCCAGGGATACCAGCTGTGCCAGCTCACACCCAAAAGACACAGAAGTCTGCCTGGGCTACTTAGGTCATGAGCCAAAGTGCCTCACATGACCATCCCCCCAAACAACAACAACAGCATAAAAAATCCTGTGTTGCAGTGCACCATGATTGTAGTTTGTCTTCATTTTTGCAATATGTTATCTCAGAGACCCTCCTCTTTTTAATACTATGTAATTTCTAGACTTATCATAAGAAAAAAATACACATTTAGAAGGGAAACAATTTTCATATTAAAATCAAGATAAAATGAAAACAAAATTTCCTCTGATAATAGAGGTCATTCAGCCAGTACATATTCTCGATGGTGACAACTGGCTGAAACCAGCCCTTGAACATATAATGGACCTATAGACTTTGAATTCCTGGATTTCCTTTTTGAAGCAATGCATGTGCCAACTGAAAAGGGCAGAGGGGCACCAGTCAAAGAACTGTTTGCATCCCTGTTCAACTTCAGAATCCCTGACGTTTTAATGAGGTGCCATTTTGCTTTTTATGTGAAAAGTACTTATCTGCTCTCTGATACACCAAAGCTCTTATTTATATTGTAATTATCTTTATAAAAATTGTCTTTAATATTTGGAGACATTTTGATGCTATATGGCAATTTAGTATGAAATGTACAAAACCATTATTAGCTGTTTTCTTGGGAGAAAAAAAATGGATAAAAGATGGATAATGGGTAAGAAAAAAAAATGGTAGGATCGTTGAACTTCAATGGCAAAGCACCAGCAGATCTTGCTGAGCATGCAGGCCTAGTGCTGCAGAAATGTGTGTGTGTGTGTGTGTGTGTGTGTGTGTGTGTTTGTGTTAGCATTTTCAAGGAATGCTCTCAACCAATAGAGTATGGGAGCGGCTGGATAAATGCTTCTTCCTAACTCTCTCAGAAGACTACTGAAAGAAATCTGCACACTTCTCAGACAGTGATCAAGCCCCAGTTTCCCATGGAGGTGACCTTGCTTTGGTTTTACTTCCTCCCCTGTTTCCCTTTCCTCAGTCCATCTATGCTGATCTGTGTAATTATATCCCAAATAAATTACCTGCTTTGCTTGTAGCAATGTGGAAAATAACTGGGGCTAAGACACAGGCACCTAGGTTCCCTCTCTCCAGTGCTTCAGCTGTCCCCTGGAGCCCCAGAGCCCCCTCCTAGATTCTCTGAAATAAACCGGCCAAAATGGTGAAAGCGTGGAGGAGCACCCGGAAGTTCTAATACGATAGGAGTGGAAGTGGTGCCTACCATCGGCCAGAATTCAGTCACGTGATTCCACTGATTACAGAGAAAGCTGGGAAAAGCACCTGTGTATCCAGGAAAATCAGGAGATTTGGTGAAGACAGAGCAGTGACTCTACCACTATTTTAAAATGAATTTTACTTATGCCCTCTCTCTTTGGGAGTTTTAAACGATTCTCAAGTTATTTGCAGCAAAATCTAGGCTCACTTATTTCAGAATGATAAATTTCATATTATTTCTATCAAAGAATGTGACATTATGTAAAGCTGTTGTGAGAAACCCGTTGAAAATTCTTTCCATCTTACTATTTCATGTTATTTCTAAAGTGCAGAGAGAGATCTACCCATTGGACTGTCTCCAAATAGAGAAATGGAATTATAACTGGACACTATCACTGACAATTTTAAAGAATACATTATAAGACAAAAGGGCCGAAACATTCTCTCACTTTAAAATAGAGGCAAGGATGCCAGAGAAATTTGCTGGGTATGCCTTCTGCAAAGGAAGATCCAGATCTGTTCCGACCGAGGAAAGAGAAAACTCACAAACATATGTGAAGCCAAAGTGATAATGTATTTTTAGAGGAAGTAAAATTACACACCCTCCTTGACTAGTCTCTAGGCCTCTTGAAATCATGGCATATCTGCTGTATTACTTCTTTTTAAAGAAACAAAATTAGATCCAGATTATAGAAAAACCTTACTCTTGATTGTGGCAAGATCCAATTACAGGTTTGCTCCAGAGAGGTACATTGGGATAAACTGCCAAGGGTTCGGAGCAGAAAAGCCCAGGTGACTCATTCCTTTATCCTGAGGGTCTCCACACGTTTAGGTAGTTTTTGTCTAACCCTTAGTTACAGGTAAAAGATGACTGCTTTATCATTTTTGTTTGGGTGAGCTTAGTGCAAATTTAGTCTTGGGGTGTTCTTAACCATCTCTCTATTCAAGCCCCTTTATCCTGTATCACTGTAAATATGTCTTTTCCCGATAAAATATAACCACTATTTATTGAGTACCTTTGATGTGGTTGCTGCTTACATTACCTCACTTAATCCTCAAATGAACCATGTAAATAAAGCAGGTTTCATCAACCCTATTTTAGAGCTGAGGAAGCTGAGTCATCGAGCGATTAACACTGTTGTTTGCTGGCCACTGATTAATATGTATAACCTCTTCTCTGAACATATTTTTCATTTTCTGGCTCTCCCCTGAGGATTCTATTTCCTCCCAGTCCTGTCTCACTTTCCATATATTCAAGAGTCTAGGATTGCTAGATAAAATACAGGATACCCAGTTAGATTGTAATTTCAGATAAACAAGGCATTTTTTTGTGTGTCTGTATGCCTATAGAATATTTATGGAATATTTAGTAATACTAAATATTATTTGCAGTGATACTTAGTGATACTAAACAATTATCTGAAATTTAAATTTAACTGGGCTTCATGTACTTTTAATTTATGAAATCTGACAATCCTAAGTGACCTAAATGCCTTTCTTATGTACGGTTCTCTTCACATCATTTCTCCTTCCCTTTGAAACACATGTCTGCACACCTTCAAACTCCACTTTCTATTACCCTTCCTTGTATTTGAAGTTGTCTGTCATGCTCAGGGTCATTCTTGTCATTTTACTGATCACTTCAGCACCTGATTCACCTTCCTCCTGTGAGTAATTATTTCCATTTTTATTTTTTCAGATTCTATTGCCAACATAGATGACAATTCCGTATCTCTAATTTCAGACATCCCCCTCCCCATACCGATTGAACAGAATAATATAGAGGATGTGAAAAGTTTCATAGTATTAAATAGAATGGTCAGGAAGACCTCATTGAAGAGACGATTTTGAGCAAATACCTTGAGAGAGGTGAGAGACCCATCTCTGTTGACACTTGGACAAAAGTGGTCCGGGAAGAGGTAATAGTAAGTGCAAAGGCCCTGAGGTAGAAGCTCCCCTCCCCTCTCTCCCAGGGCTTGTTTCAGAAAGTTTCCTGCAAATAGGGACTATATCTTACAGTTGGTTGTGCTATTGATTGTGCCCAATAGTGTCCTGCACATAGGAATAACTCAGCAGAGCACAATAAATTCTTGTTGAATAAGTGAATGAGAAGGGATACTTTGATAGGTTATAAGATATAATTGGAAATCAATACCTGTCTTGTAAGAACTTGCAACCAAATGACAGGCGATGTTTATAACAATATATAAAATAAAAGCATAAATTAAACAAGGAATTTTATGTACAACTAGAAAGGTGCATTTGAGAGGTGCAGTTTGGGAGGCTAAGCAGAATATTTTCCTAAGGGTTTCACATTATTCTCATTTTAATCGGAAGGATTTTCAAATATTCTGGACTTAAAGTAATATACTAACGTCATATCGTCCCTCCTACAGGTCACACTTCTGTACTTTTTCATGACCTTTTGATTCTCTTGCTTTCAACCAGGTAAGACTCTTGAGGGCTGGAAGTAAGGAAAGATAGGGAGATTAGAGTTTATTTTTAGCAATTTGTCTTAAACAGCTTTATTGAGAGCCTGCCCAGTGAGAAATGACCCACATCGTATACACTCTAGTTCCCGGAACAGGACTCAACACAATATTCCGGTTTCTGCAGAACGAATGAGTGAATGAATGAACGAAGGAAATTAATCAGGGAACATGGCTTCTCTGAGTATCTGCATTTGAAGCCCGGAGCTAAATTTCTAGTTTTGTTTGTAATCTTTGGACTATCAGAGGGTGAGAACAACACAAGAAAATGATTACATAAGACAAGGAACACCATTGACCAGGAGGCACCGACACTGCGACTAAAACTGACCCGTTCCAGCTTCCGTACTCTTTAGTTCTTTGGTCGCGTACGCGACCCAGGCCGGAAGTGATGTCGCGAGATTTGGAGTTCGCGGGAGAACTGTCTCTGCGTCCGGGCGTAGAGAGCGCGCGCGCGCGGGACTTTCAAGCGGCGGACCCCGGGAATTCGAGCTGCCATGAGCCTCTGGGTGGACAAGTACCGTCCCTGCTCTTTGGGACGGCTGGACTATCACAAGGAGCAGGCGGCCCAGCTGCGCAACCTGGTGAGCCCGCGGGCCCGGGCGGGGAGAGCGGGGAGAGGCTAGGCCCCCATCTTGGGGGTGTCGTGCCCCTAAGGAGTGGTGCCTCGTCCACTCTCTTCTGAAGGTGATGAATGCCGTGGACAAAAATGAAACAGGGGAGAGGGCAGGGGTGTGGGGAGCGGGAGTTGTGCGCGTAAACACGAAAGGCCTCCCTCGGAGTTGTCCTTTGAGCTAAGCCCTGAAGTGAGGGAAGAGTGGAACAGGTAGAGGCAACTCAAGTGCACATCCCTTGTGTGCCCAGCCTGTTCTAGGAACCTCAAGGAGCCAGTGGAGCGGGTAATAGTGAGCCAGAGGGAGGCGTAGAAGGAAATGGGACGGGGGCAGGTGCAGATCCAGTAAACCCTCACAGGGCGCGATCGGAAGCCACGGAAGGTTTTGGGCAGAGAAGGGACCTCATCTGACTTTACTTTTTAACAGGGTTACTTAAAATTTCTTGGTGTCATCTCCCTTATTTACAAAAAGGGAGGTGTTGTATTTACTAATTTCAGAGGTCGTATTTAATTCTAAGAGGTTTTATTAGGTCGTCCTTGAGTTTAATTCCTTATAGAAGATTTGTTTCCCCCTTTTCTCCATCCTGACGTGTGTTTTCGTGTTGTAGTTGGGATAAGTGTCTAATGGCAATGTTTTCTGAGATGCAAACTGAGTCTTTTAAGAAATGGATGAGATGGGGCGCCTGGGTGGCTTAGTCGGTTAAGCGTCCGACTTTCACTTAGGTCATGATCTCGCGGTTCGTGGGTTCGAGCCCCGCGTCGGGCTCTGTGCTGACTGCCAGCTCGGAGCCTGGAGCCTGTTTCAGTCTGTGACTCCCTCTCTCTCTGACCCTCCCCTGCTCGCGCTGTCTCTCTCTGTCTCTCTTAGAAATAAATAAAACATTAAAAAAAAAAAAATGGATGAGATGGGAGAAGGGTCTTGGGAAAAATCTAGTGTCTGTGTAAGCTATGTATGCACTCCTTTTTAGATCCAAATAGTACCGTATGCTGATAGAAGTGTTTTGCTCAGCTCTCAGGTTCTTCAGTACCCACCTTTTTTCAGTTACAGATATTATGTTAAGTACTTAAAAATGTTAAATAATAAAGGAACTCTGTCCTTATGAATGTCATTGCAAAAGTTGATAGTGTTGTGAGATTGAGGGGTTTTTTGTTCCCCTTTTTAAATTATTGGTATTCCATTTATGGTAATTTGAAACCTATTATAGCTGTATACAGCTGTATACTTCATTTCTAGACAAATTGCATTTTTCTCACTGAGATAGCTTTCACTTTGATTTTCTTAGTCAAATGATACCTTTTATTTTCTATGGCTATCTTTTCGTTATACAGAATTTGGAGTAAATATTTTGGACAAAAATTTAATATACTGGTCTCGGATGTTTATAGATTTGCTTTTAAAAACTGTTCACCTGTTTTACTGTTGAATCTACAATTTAGTAAAACAGGAACATTTAAAGCATACCTGTAATCTTTGGCTAGTTGGAGTTTAAAAAGCAAAGGCAATAAGTACTTGTGAAGCACCTGCTATTTTCCATGCACTGTTTCAGGTGACTAGTTCCTTTCCTTGACACTTTTTTTTTCCAGTGCCAGACATAGATGAGTTTATAAAGTATTAAAATTCACCGCAATAATCACTTCTGTTAAGATACTTATTGAACTTTTTCTGTAATGCTTACTTAGAAACTTTTGTCACAAGACTTTATGCCTCTAAGGTTGAGGTCGGTGTTCTCCGTGTTTTTTTAGCCTTCATAGCACTGATTCCCAAACTTGACAGGCTCACCAGAGTCACCTGGGAAGTTTTTTTTTTTTTTTTAAAGCATGCCGTCTTGTGGTCTACTGTGCATTCTCAGTGCCCTTCTCCATCCCATTGCTCTTAACTTGTAAGTGTGCTCGGATTGATTTCCAGCTTCCAGGATCTCCACTTCTTGAAGACTTTCTTTTGATGAACACCCTGAAGCAGACTTGAAATGCCTGCTCATTAATGCTCTTCCTTTTTTTTTTTTTTTTTTCTGAGAGAGAGAGAAACAGCATGAACAGGGGAGGGTCAGAGAGAGAGAGGGAGACACAGAATCTGAAGCAGCCTCTCGCTCTGAGCTAGCTGTCAGCACAGAGCCCGATATGGGGCTCGAACCCACGAACCATGAGATCATGACCTGAGCCGAAGTCAGATGCTTAACCGACTGAGCCACCCAGGCGCCCCTAATGCTCTTCCTTAATCTGAACCATTTTCCCAAGCAGGTGGCATCAAAGGATTGATGAGAGGTAACATATTATACTCCAGCTTCCCCACCATTGTGCTGTGTTTTTGTTTTTTAATTTTTTTAAATGTTTGTTTATTTTTGAGAGAGAGAGANCCTCATTCCTAAAAGGACTGTTAAAACCATTGTGGGTTTTTTTTTTTTTTTTTTTTTCCCCATGGTTTCAAGAGTATCCCCAGCAGGATTAAATCACAGATGCCCAGAGTGGTTAAGCAGGTAGTGAATTTATAGGCTGCCTTCCTTTTCTTGCTTTGCTTCCTTATTCCCCTACAAAGTTTTCCTTTATCTTTCAAATAAACCAGATACACTCCATTCTTACCAAAGAGACTATGGCCCAATCTAAGACAGGTATCAGTCTTAGTCACGGAATGTTAATTTCATGGATGGGGTCCAGTAATCCGGTTTTTATTTTAAAAAGTTTTCTAGGAGATTTTGGCAGTCACTCTGGGTTTGGAAGTTCGTGCTTTCTAACACAAGGTGTTGTATCTATGTACTATATATATATACTATGCTAGTTATATAATTACATAAGATTAATGCCAGGGGAATAATCAACATTTCAGAATTAATTTTAAAGACTCTTTCAGGGTGCCTGGGTGGCTTAGTTCTTAAGCATCCAATTTCAGCTCAGGTCATGATCTCATGATTTGTGAGTTCGAGTCCCATAGGCTCTGTGTGGACCGCTCAGAACCTGAAGCCTGCTTTAGATTCTGTGACTCCCTCTCTCTCTCTGTCCTCCCCCACTTGTGCTCTGTCTGTCTCTCTCTCAAAAAAAAAACAAAAAAACCCAAAAATAAATGAATAAATATTAAAAGTCTCTATATATGCTCATACATACATGTTTTTGGGGTTTTGTAGATGGAGACACAAAATATTTGATACCTAAAAAGTAATTTAATTCTACCTAGAGCAGTTGTTTAACTAGAGAAAATGCCTCCTCTTTTTTTTTTCCAGGTGCAGTGTGGTGATTTTCCTCATCTCTTAGTGTATGGACCATCAGGTGCTGGAAAAAAGACAAGGATTATGTGTATTCTACGTGAGCTTTATGGAGTTGGAGTGGAAAAATTGAGAATTGAACATCAGACCATCACAGTAAGCATTTTGCTTTGAAGCCTCCAAATATTTATAGCAGGAATTTTCATTCCTTATCATATATATTCCCATGGCCCTGGCCATTGCTGCCCAATGTGTGATTTAAGTAAGAATTTCACAGATAATGCAGATGCACAGGATTGAGAGCTACTGATTTATAGACCTAACTATTAAAACCAGAACAAAGTCAGTTATGTTAGAGAGGAAATATGAGCAACTGGAGGTTTGAGGTAAAGTGTAGGTGTTGGAATTGATTTTAGATTATCTAGTGAATCAGTACTTGAGCTGGAACTGGAATTCAAGTCTCTGCAGTTGATTATTCTGAGAGCAGTAATGGGTTTGGAAAAACAGGGAGTGGTTTGGAGAAAAACTTTAAATGTAGAGTCAGGCAGCTTGGTAAAGATTAGACAGCTGACTGATTAGACAAGGAGGCACGAAACTCTGGGATGTTCAGAGAATTCCCGGGATTCTGCCCTGGCTGAGCTTTCCAGCCTATCCCTGCAGTGCATTTTCATTCTCTCCTTCTAGACCATGGATAAGATTTAGTTGAAATATCTCTTCCTGATGTGCCCCTCTCCAATCCCATTAGAATTTGTTTTTCCTTTTATTTTTTTTTTTAAGTTTTTTTAAAGCTTATTTATTTATTTTGAGAGAAAAAGAAAGCACAGTCAGGGGAGTGGCAGAGAGAGAGAGGAGGAGAGAAAGAAATCCAAGCAGACTCTATCAGTGCAGAGCCTGGATGCGGGGCTCGAACCCATGAATCATGAGATCATGACCTGAGCCAAAATCCAGAGTTGCATGCTCAACCAACTGAGCCACCCAGGCACCCCTAGCTTTTCCTTCTTTAACCCATAGTTTATACTTTTTAGTACTTTGTTTTGCCTTCATTATAGTTTTTCATACATTTACAGTATTGTATTTGTTTTGAAGTTGTGCAAGAAACCTGTCTTACTGATTTTTATAGCCTTCATAGCTTCTGATGTAGCAGCTTGTACCTATTAGGTATTAGGTTGACTGAAAAAATGAATGCTGAGTGACTGGATGATAAGTAGCGCTAGTAATAGAATCTTTAGGAAGATAAGTGGATTTGGGGCTACTATTGATGAGCTTGTGTTAGACACATTGAATTTAAGGTGCCTTGTGGTACATCCTGGTGGGAATTCTTATAAAATATGTAGGGACAAATTTAATAAGAAAAGTGTGGGATCTGTAGGAAGAAAACTCATATCTTATAAAAGGAGGAAGAAAACAAACAAACCCAAGAGCCGATCAAGTGGAAAGATCCAGCAAGTTCTCAGATAGGAGGCTTAATATTTTCAAATATCTGTTTCCCCTAAGTTACAGCATAAATTTCAATGAAATTAGAATTAAAATCCAACTTGTTTTTTAATTGCATGACATAATCTGAAAGTATATATGAAAGAATATATTTCTGAGACGATACAAAAAAGATTTGTGAAGTGGGACTTGTGTTTTGAGATATCAAATCATATTGTAAGACTGTTTTAGCCAAAACAATATTATACTGGCATGGGAATAGAGAATTTGATCAGTGGAACTTATTAGAGAGCCCCAAAATATGATGTAATATCTGTTTCAAGTCAGTATTAAAATCCTGAGTCAGCAAGGTGTGCTAGCGTAACTAGTTATCTACTCTAAAGAAAATAAAGTTAAATCCCTATGATTCATAATTTATAGAGATGAGTTCCAGACGAATATAAGACTTAAATGTTAAAATGAAGCACTAAATTGCTTAGACTATAGGAGGAGTCTGTAGGTCGAGAATACCTTTTAATGGAAATCATGGAAGGGGCGCCTGGGTGGCTCAGTTGGTTAAGTGTCCAACTTCAGCTCAGGTCATGATCTCACGGTTCATGGGTTAGAGCCCTGCATTGGGCCCTGTGCTGACAGCTCAGAGCATAGAGCCTGCTTCGGATTCTGTGTCTCCCTCTCTGCTCCTCCCCTGCTTGCATTGTCTGTCTGTCTCTCTTTCTCTCTCTCTCTTTCTCTCTCAAAAGTAAACAAACATTAAAAAAAAACTGAAAGAAAAAAAGAAATATGTACTTGGATGTATATGAGATTTATAGGTTTTTATTACAGAAGATAATGTACATAGAATAAGTAGAAAAATTAAGGATTTTTTATAAAAATATTTGAAAGAAATGTGTTAGATAAAAGATTTTACAAATTGACAATGAAAGACAGTTTGGAAAAAAAAAAAGACAACTTGGTCAAAAACTGATCAAAGAGTCACAAGAGAGAAATATAAATGACCAATAAATGTGTGTAAAGATGTTTCTCATTTTTGATGGTTGAAGAGAGTCTGTTACCAAATTGGCAGAACTTGAAGGCATGATATATGCAGAAGGGGAATGTTGGGCAAGAGTATTTGTTGCCAGTGGAAAACTTAATTGTTAGTTATTTTGGGAAATAGGCTGATTATACATATATACTTATGTACACATAGATGTTTTTATCCCCTTCAATCCAGCAATTCTTTTATTGGGAATCTTACACAGAAATGAAGTCAGGACATTTGATGTATGTAGAAGGATGTTAATTGTGGGATAGTTTGGGTGTCAAAAAAGCCAGAAGCAAAATGTCCATTGGTGTGATTGGCTTTGGGGACATCCATGTTATAGGTTGATAGGCAACTAACCTATACCAGTATCTGAGGGGAATTGTGTAGATGCATTGTTAACTAAGAAAAGTAAAACACAGAGAAATGGATATGATTGCCTCTTTTTTTTATAACTTTTTTACAAGAAGCATTAACATGGGGCGCCTGGGTGGCTCAGTCAGTTAAGCATCCGACTTCGGCCCAGGTCATAATCTCACAGTTCATGGGTTCAGGCCCCGTGTTGGGCTCTGTGCTGACAGCTAGCTCAGAGCCTGAAGCCTGTTTCAGATTCTGTGTCTCCCTCTCTCTCTGACCCTTCCCTGCTCACGCTGTCTCTCTCTCTCTCAGAAATAAATAAAACATTAAAAAAAAGCACTAACACTATAGAAATACATAAAACGTATATGAGAATATATACATATATGTGTTTATTTTTGTGTTTTATGGAAGTCTGTGTAAGGATGTATATGATGTTTACAATGCAGATCTGTTTACAGTGATGATCTATAATGTGATGATTTGTAGATTTCTGGAGGGAAAAATAATAAAAGTAGGATGTGTGATATGACCCAGTTTAGAAACACGTTCATCTGTACACAGGAAAAGAATGGTGTTAATGAAGTTAAATTATTCATGGTAGTTATCTGAAGATTTTTTAATTAAGCATACATTGTTTATTTCAGGAAAAACCTGAAATACAGCAAGAGAAGAAATGGCCAATAAACATTAAAAACATTTATTTTCTTTTCTATAGACTCCATCTAAAAAGAAAATTGAAATTAGCACTATTGCGAGCAATTACCACCTTGAAGTTAATCCCAGGTAGGTTTCTACTATATAGAAACAAGTCTTTTCTTTTTTCTTTTTTTTTTTCTCTTCCTTTTTCTTTTTTGTCTTTGTCTTTTTGTGTTTTTCTAAAAGTAGAACCCATTCTTGAAATAGAATCATGTGTGGAAACACCATGTATACAATAGATAAAAGTAAAGCTGCCCAGTGTGGAATAGGGGGAATAGAACCTTTCCACTTCCCCTTTTCTCTGACTTCTGAGTCAAGTCAGTTTAATAATTAAGTTTTCTTGCTCTGTAGAACTCAGTGTTTTATATAAAGCACACTTCATAGTCATTAAATTTTTCCTATATTGACCCGGAACTGATGAGCAAAGTAAAGTATGTCTGAAAAGTGTGTAATGTCTGGAGTGAATATTTCAGAATATGTTTTGGATTACCAAATCTTTTTTTGTTTTGTTTTTTTGGTCACTCCTTTGTTTTAGTTTCTTGATTAGAGTGTGTTATAATAGTCTACCAACCAATGTCTGTATCCTTTATCATGACTTAATCAAAGATTAGGGCTCCTGTTGGGAGGCACATTGAAAATTGATGCCATGGCAATCTAGTAGTGCTTAATAGTGTAGAAGTGATTGTCTTGGGAGCAAAGTTGGTTAAAGCTTCAGTGTTGTCTGGGGCCTGGTATGTTCTTGAAGGAGAAGAAACTCAAGGACATCTTCAGGCAATGGCTACCTTTTTGGGCAGTGGCACAGATGAGGCTGAGCATCTATTTCAAGATTGGATGGAGCAGGAGGAATATAATTATAAGCTAGTATGTTATCAGTAACAGGTACTGTGTGAGAAGCTTTACATGGATTATTATATGTAGTTTTCAAGACAGCTCTAACAGACAGGCGTCATTACTTTCCTTAGGTTTGTGCAAGAAAATTAAGAGAAATAAGATTGGTGGGAAAGGGTCTGATTAGAAAAGTAGAAAAAAGTGGTAATTTCATAGAAGGGAAATATTTTTGATTCTTGACTAGGAAATGATCATAAGAGAGACACTCCAAGCATATTGATATAATATTAGTGAATTGAGAAAAATTTGATGACTGTTGGGAAAATAAAAGCTGATAGTTTTGCCTTGTTTCTCATGTTGAGTTCCTCTGTAGCAAGACTAGTCCATTAGAGATTGAGCTGATTGTTTTTCAGATGTTTGAAATTGACAGACTAAATTAACCAGGTGACTTTATGTTGGTTTGTGAGGTGCAGAATGTAAGTGCTAAAGCAATAATGTAGATACAAATGACAGATAATGCTTATAACAAGTCAGTAGCTTATAGAGTTCTGACTATCTTCAATTCCATTTGCTAATCCCATCATCTTGCCAAGACCCTGAATGAGCTCCAGGCTAGTGTTGGGAGCAGACTTGTCTAGGCTTGTTTTCTCTCAGACCTTTACTATTTGGGGGATGGAGAAGAGGAATGGAGGTTAAATTTCTGGTTCAGAGTTATTTTTACATTTTGAGTAACTACAGATGATTAGGAAATTAGCTGTAACTAGATACTAACTGTAGTGCGTACAGAAGTGTTAAAGTGCTTGATAAACTTAAGTATTAGTTATTGCTTTTGTTTTTTTAATGTTTATTTTTGAGAAAGAGGGAGACAGAGTGCCAGTGGGGGAGGGACAGAGAGAGACACACACACAGGATCTGCAACAGGCTCCAGGGTCCGAGCTGTCAGCACAGAGGCCAGCACGGGGCTTGAACTCATGAACCGTGAGATCATGACCTGAGCTGAAGTCAGAGTCGCAACTGACTGAGCCACCCAGGCACCCCAGTTATTGCTCTTTTTAAGTAATAGTAAATTTAATATAAGAACATGTTTAGTGTTTTCAGTGATATTTGTCAAACATATTGGAGTATTGCATTTTAATGAACCTAAAATATTTCACTTTGAAAGTTTTATGAATGTAATTAAGTGTAAAAAATTTTGATTAACATTTAAACCACTTAGGATCTTCAGTGTTTTTCTTATAATAACATATTAAGAATAAGGGCATAATACTTTCTAAAATACTTAAATCTGTAGTTGCCATTATTTTTGTATTATATAGTGATGCTGGAAATAGTGACCGGGTAGTAATTCAGGAGATGTTGAAAACAGTGGCACAATCACAGCAACTTGAAACAAACTCTCAAAGAGATTTTAAAGGTATGTGATAAACCTGTTTCTTTTAAAGCCGATACTGACATGGTACGTAGTGAGTATAAGGAAAAATGTAGTGGGAAACGTAAAGTCCATTTATTTAGCAAATATTTATTAACCTGTTCTATGTCAAGCATTAATCCTCCCTTATTTTTGCTTATAAAAGTGAGTGAGACAGACAGTCATGATCTCTCTGCTCATGGGAGTATGTGTAGCCTAATGGAATGGAATTTTGGTGGAAAGAGGACTATTTATGCCACCCATTCATTATTTTAGAACTAGATAAATAATGAAAATACTTTATTTAAAATAAGAAATAACATGATTTAAGAAGAACTGTTCCGGGGCATCTGGGTGGCTCAGTCAGTTAAGCATCCGACTTCTGCCCAGGTCATGATCTTGCAATTCATGAGTTTGATTGAGTGTCATATTGGGCTTTGTACTGACAGCTCAGAGCTTGGAACCTGCTTCAGATTCTGTGTTTCCCTCTCTCTCTGCCCCTCCCCTGCTCACTCTCTGTTTCTCTCTCTCAAAAATAAACAAACATTAAAAAAAAAAAAGGAATAACTGTTCCTTGGACCAAAATTATATGTTTATTATCAAGTATTTAAATAAACAAAATCAGCTATAATTTTGCCAACCAGAGACAGTTACTATTAACATTTTTGTCATTACCTACCGGTATTACCTATATGCACATGTATATAGGTACATTCTCATAGAAGATTTTGTAATGATAAATATGCCAGCATTTAATGCTTTTGATAAATTTTGCTAAATTCTTCATTCAAAAGGTAGATTTATACTACCAAGTGTTTGGGAGTGCCCATTACTCCCTGACATTTATTACCATTGTGGTTAATTATTTTTAACCTTTATCAGTTTGAGTGGAGAAGATCAATTGTTGGTGTTTGTTTTTCTTTAGTTAGTGTGATAATTTTTCTTTCGTTCATTGCTCATTTTACTGCTTTGTGAATTGCCTATGAATATTTCAGCTTATTATCTTTCTTCCTTAGTTCACTGTATTTCAGAATAAATTTACATTTACCTATTTATTTTTTGTGACTGTCCATGGAGTCTTATATTTTCGAACTTCTGTTTACACATGTGACAGCTATTATGTTTGTATCTTAATTTTATATCTTACTATATTATGACATTCTTCTATTGTTTGTAATAGCCTTCCCATTGTTTCTTTTGAATTTTCAGATGTATATATCATCTGTGAATAGAGATAATTTTTCCCCTTCTTTCCAATTTGTATGGCTTTAAACATTTTCTCATATCTAATTATGTTTGCCAGTACCTCCAGTATAATGTTTAATAGTACTAAAGATAGTAGACATCCTTGTCATGACTCTGGAAGGAGAGCCTTAGGGTTTCCACGTTTAGTTGCTAGATTTTGGCCTGAGGTGTATCTAGTTTTTTTTTTTTTAAGCTTATTTATTTATTTTTGAGAGAGAGAGAAAGGGAGAGAATGCACGCGTGCATGTGCATACACATACTCAAGTGGAGTAGGAGTTAGAGAAGAAGAGGTAGGATCCCAAGCCAGCTCCTCACTGTAAGCACAGAACCCAACGCAGGGCCCTAGCTCACAAACTGAGATCATGACTTGAGCCAAAATCAAGAATTGGACACTTAACTGACAGAGCCACCCAGGTGTCCCTGTATCTATTTGGTCATAGTAAGAAATAAGAAAGGAGCATCAGTTTGTATTTTATTGAGTGTTTCTAACATGAATGTGTGTTATATTTTTTCGAATGCTGCTTCTGCATCCATGAATGTGGCATTAAGATTTTTTTTTTTTTTTTTTTTTTTTTTAGCTCTGTTGGTTGTGTAGATTATATTATTGGTTCTTCGACTGAAATTGCTTTGTATTTCTAGAGTAAACCTGACTTGGTCATGATGTGTTAATTTTTAAAATATGCTGCTGTTTTCTACCTACCAAGAACTTATTTTTGTAACATTTGGTATGTAGTACTTTATGTTAGGTGCTATTTTTCAGATTTTGGGATCAGTCTCCTTGTTTCTATTTCTCCTGTTCTATTCCATTTGGATTCTATCTCTAGAATTTCTCCTCACTATGAAGGATTGTCTTGGAAGGGAGCTTCATTTTGTTATTTTCCGTGTATTGCTTTTGTCAAACCTTGTTGCATCCAGGTTCCTTTGTTCTAATCCATAAATTGAACCCTGTGCGTGCTGTTCTCAAATTGTCCCGTTATACTTTACAGTGTATTTTTGCAGGTGGTTTTGGGTTCTGTACCAAAGGCCGTCAGAAACATAGTACATCCTTGCCATTTCCTCCCACACACAGTTGCTTGTTCTTACTTGCTCATATTGGGAGGTTCTTAGGTAAAACCTGTCACTTTGTTTTGATATAATGTTGTCCATGAGTCTTTGGTCTTGGAATCTTTCTGCTTTTGTGGGAGAGATGCAAATCTACACTGCTACCGTTGCCGTCTTCTAGAAATAACTTTTATGATGAAACATACAATAAGTAGTTGGGTTCAGTTTTAACTACATAATATTCCTGAAACACTTTAAAGCCAATCCTTTGTTATCGCTGGATGGAGTCTTACTGTACATGTGACCAGATGTCTTTATTCCTTTTTGGCTCTGTTTCTTGCATCAGTATTTTCCAAAGTATATTCTTAGGCATGACAAGATTTAAAATGTTCTACAGAAATGTTCTCCTGAGATAAAATATTTTGGGGAAATATAGCATAGTACCTCCCTGTCTTGGTGATTTTTAGTTCATATAAATATAATAAAGTCTGCAGTGAATTCTACAAAAAAAAGTAGCCTCTTTAACTTCATTTTAGCCTCGTGTTTCTTAAGTTTGATTGGAATTTTTTAAAATATATTTTTCTTTAAGTGTTTATTTTTTTTAAATTAAAAAACATTTCTTAATGTTTATTTACTTTTGAGAGAGCTAGAGACAGAGTGCAAGCTAGTGAGGGGCAGAGAGAGAGGGAGACACAGAATCTGAAGCAGGCTCCAGGCTCTGAGCTGTTAGTATTGGGCCTGATGTGGGGCTTGAACCCACAAACTGTGAGATCGTGACCTGAGTTGAAGTCTGCCGCTTAACCGAATAAGCCACCCATGTGCCCCTAAATATTTATTTTTTTATTTTGAGAGAGAGTGAGCACAAGCAAGGGAAGAGCAGAGAGGGAGAGAGAATTCCAAGTAGGCTCCGTGCTGTCCACATCTGATTCTTGATTTTAGCTCAGGTCATGATCTCACAGTTTGTGGTATTGAGCCCTCCATCAGCGCATAGCCTGCTTGGAAGTCTCTCTTTCCCTCTCTCTATGCTCTCCTTCTGTGTACATGTACTTTTTCTCTCTCTCTTTCTCTCAAAATAAACTTAAAAATAAATAAATTGTTCTTGCCATACTTGAGACTTTTATGTGTCCTTGCCAAAGGGAGGAGTAGTATATCAGCCTTCTTATTTAGGATTCCACTGCTAATAATGAGAAGGAAGAGAAAAAGATAGATACTCAAGTTAAAATGTGTTTTGTTTCTCCTTGACTAGTGGTATTATTGACAGAGGTTGACAAACTCACTAAAGATGCTCAACATGCTTTGCGTAGAACCATGGAGAAGTATATGTCCACTTGCAGATTGATCTTGTGTTGCAATTCTACATCTAAAGTGATACCACCTATTCGTAGTAGGTGCCTGGCAGTTCGTGTGCCTGCTCCCAGCATTGAAGACGTAAGTCAAGTGAAACTTTTAAGAAATAATTCATTTTAGATTCTGTGAGTACTGTGTTTACATCTTTGTTGTGTTTGTTTTGTAAAAACAGTGAAGTGTATTAGTAATTCAGGAACATCTCTGGCCTGAATGCTAACCATTAGTAGAAATATAAACCAATATGTATAGTAGTAAATACCAGATACCAATACATAGTTTGATGGTAGGCTCTATTAAGAATATTGCATATAAGCCATCAGTATTTAAGTTCTTCCTTTTAAGTCATTTTTTGACCTTAAGTAGGTATTATGAGTTTTACTAAACTAGGTAAGGGCTAGTTATTTGGTTATACTAGTTATTTAGTTTTTCTACCTTAAGCTGATTTAATTGGCTTTGGAGGAGACTTGAGGTTGGAGGATATAGATTTTGCAGGGAGATAATGTGGCAATACCTAGTTTCCAGTTAGGGGACCAATATTATTAGCCTGAAACAACATAATATATTATTTTCTTTTATCATTCTTAACACTTACAAAGTAAAAATGTAAATTTCTCACAATAAGCAGCTTTACTGCTGTTAATAGATCTTGGGTGATTTTATGCAAAGTAGGGATAATATGTCACCTGTGTTTGTTGCAGAGTGGTGAGGTAACTTTATTAGAAGTTTCACTTGTAAACATTTTTGAGAGTAATATAGTTAAAAGCATCTGTAAGACAGGACTCCAGGTTATACCACTCCTGTGGGGACCATTCACATCTTAGTGCGTGCAAGTAACATCTCTTGAGTCATGCAGAATTCAGCCTATGCAGCTCTACTTGGCAGCCCTGTGATCAGTGTCCTTGTCAAAGACCTGAGACCTTGTGTGTCTTCCTCACAGCCCCCAAGACGGCTGGCAGGCTTGGAGCTCAAACCAACTCTTCTTGTAGTTGGCAGGACCAGTTGCTGCCTCTTCCTGATGGCTGGACGAGAACCCTGGCTTTCTGCTAAAGGAGCCTATGGGTTGGGTAGAGAGTGACAGAAATAAATAACAAGGGTCTCTAAAGACGTTATCTATAGAAATTGCTTCAGTATGCTGACACATTGCCTATTTTTGTTAATTGTTTTGTTTGTAGATTTGCCACGTGTTATCTACTGTGTGTAAGAAGGAAGGTCTGAATCTTCCTTCACAACTGGCTCAGAGACTTGCAGAGAAGTCCTGCAGGAATCTCCGAAAAGCCCTACTTATGTGTGAAGCCTGCAGAGTGCAACAGTGAGTGAAAGGGGCAGTTACCACAGGAAACATTTTGGGACACAAGCACACTTCGATGTAATTTATTGTGTTCTGTTTTTATCATGTAGATATCCTTTCACTGCAGATCAAGAAATCCCTGAAACAGATTGGGAGGTGTATCTCAGGGAGACTGCCAATGCTATCGTCAGTCAACAGACTCCCCAAAGGTAAGTCGTTTCAAAAATGACCATAAAAGTTTGGTCATAGAAATAGAACAGATAATCTGAGTTTTGGTTAACTGTTTCATACTACCACCAGTGCCATTTAGAATTAAAATTAAGTCTTGAATCTGAATACTAAACTTTTGAAGAAAAGATAAGATTTAAATTTTAGAAATTTAGTAGTTCAGAATAGTTGGTATGTAGTATCATGGCTTTTACTTAGCTATTGACATGTGCGTATGGAACTTATATATAGATTAAAACAAATCTTGGAAGTTTTAGTTTTCCTTTCAGAATCTCAGATGACTTAATTTATAACTCAATGTGCTTAGTTTTCTAATATTGAAAAGAATAATAATATAACTCTAATTGATGCATCATATCTCAGAAAGACACCAGGCTCTGAATCAGACTTCTACTGACCTTTAGCTAAATGCCCTTGAGCAGGTAACTTCATCTTAGGGAGTTTCAACTTTTCCATTCATATAATGAAGATACTGTTATTACCCTGCCAGGAATACTTGTGCCTTTGCCGTGAAGAGTAAAAAAGATTGTGTAATAATGGTTTGAGAACATACATGAACTCTGCACTGGTGTATGGTGATGAACTCTGTTAGTAATATTGTACAATAAAATTGTAATAATAATGTGTGGTGTATATGCCACCAGTGTGTAGGAAGTGTTTTGTGACATATTTGCTGAACAGTTGTTTCCCTATACTTCTGTGGAAGTAAATTTACTGAGTAATAGTAGCAGATCATACTGAAAATACTTCAGCCATTGTTTGGTTTGTGACAACTTTGATAAGGGCTACCTGCTTTTCTCCAAATCAAGAGTGGCAGCCTTAAGGCCCACTACCTTTGGGAAGCCCAGAGGTTTTTAAGGCTGTTGACATGTAGTCTTCTACTCTTAATGCCTCTCAGACCTAAGAAACCATCTTTGGACTTAAGAGTGGATAGTTGATTACTTTAAGAAACAGACTAGACTATGTTCATCCACTAAAATTTAAGCTTCCTTGATTCATATGAAAACAATCATGAGAAAAATATGCCATGTTTCTCCACTTGGGTGATATATCTGATGAATTCTAATTTTTCTAAAGATTCTTCAAAAGAATTATAACATATACTCTTTGGCCACCATGTAGATTATTGGCGATGGATGGTCATACATAATAGGTACTTAGTATTTCATCAGGGTTTGTTTTGAATTTCTGTAATTCATTTATTTTAGTTGAAGAATTTAATAGTTTTTAAGAAGTGCCAAACATTGTAAGTAATCTCTTCAGAAAAGAAAACTCCACTTTAGGAAAAAGTGTGCCTTCCATGTTGTAAAATTCGCTAAGCAGTGAAGTAATCTCAGCCTTTAAAGAGATAAAATTCCAACAAAGCATGTTTTAGGAGCCTTTTACTTTTGTAAAATATTTCTGCATTGAGATGACATTCTTGTTTTCTGATTTTAGAGAAGAAAACTTGTGGTAGCAGTAGTAGAACTTTCCTGATTTTAGGAGAGCTAGGTACAGATGTTATAATATTTGATAATTACGAGTTGTGTTCTTAAGACTAGTTGATCATTGCTTTGCTTAATTCTTCTAGCAGCTGCTACCTCTTTCAGTTTTCCAAACAAGTTTGGGCAGCTCACAAATGAACTTGTTCAAAAAGAGACGTTGCTATCTCCTGATTAGATTAACAATTGTAGGAATTGATTTCGTTGTGCTACAAAAAAAGAAATTTCAATTTCAAAGCTTTCAGGTTGACCAGAAATACTAGAAGGGCTGTTATCATTCTGATTGTTGGCCCACACAGTACCAGATAATTGTTTCTCATTTTTGACCCTTAGACTTGCTGTAATATTTAGTCATGATTCTTAATTGATTTATTTTAGAAGAGTCATAATTCTCCAATTTGGATAGCAGCTAATTTTAGTGAGCACACTGTGGTATCTCATTTAATTCATAGAGCAGGTCTATGAGGAAAAGTATTATTACTATCTTTATTTTAATAAGAAAACTATTTGGGGAGATTATTGCTTATTTGCAGACATTCAGTTAAGAATCAGAGACAGTTCTATAATACCATTTTTCTCTGACAGAAGAATTTGCACTCTTTAGCACTTGCAGTCCCTAAGAAATAGCTGCACAAAGGTAGAAAATGTAGAACATATTCATTTTTAAGAAACTAAGTCATATTAGCAATGAACTCAGACTAAGACAAGATGCAGGTAACATGCACAAAATGCACACAGCATAGAACACTTGTAGAGAGAAACATATCCTGAATTAACTTTTTAAAAATAAACGATATGTATAATAAAATAATTTTGGGGTTCCGGGCTGGCTCAGTTGATAGAGTATGCAACTGTTGATGTCAGGATTGTGAATTTAAGCCCCACCTTGGGTGTAGAGATTATCTAAAGTAATTTAATGATTTAATATCATCTGTCATTTGTATGTATCTGTTTCTTACTCTTTAATAGTCGGGGTTACTGTTTTTTAAATGTTTACTTACTTATGTTTGAGAGAGAGAGAAGACTGAAAGAGAAAATCCCAAGCAGGCTCCACTCTGTCAGTGCAGAGTCTGACTTGGGGCTTGAACCCATGAACCATGAGATCATGACCCTGTACATAAATCAAGAAACCAAGAGTTGGATGCTTAATCCACTGAGCAACCCAGGCGCCCCTGGTTGTGTTTTTTTTTTTTTTTTTAATGATAATACCATGTCCAAGAAGGATCAAGGCCTTTGGAATCAGACTTGAATTAAAATTCTGCCTCAATGACATGAATTTATATGGAAGCCTAACGTCTCTTTTCAGTAAAAGAATGATGTTGTGAGGTATAAATAGCATACTGCAATGAGTCTCATGCAGAAGGGTTAAATAAATGCTTTGGCAAACATTGGAGGGGTATGGATTTGGGAGTAAGGCAGATCTATTCATAGTCAACTTTGTGAGGTTACTTAAACTATCAGCCCTTTTTNAACCTGGAGATAATGCCCCCATTCACAGCTAGTGTGAGGACTTAAGTAAAACAATTTGTTACAGTGGCTTGCACATAGTAGGTGCTCAAAAGATGCTGGTTCCTTTTTCAACTTTTTGTTGTGTGGCACAACTTCATATTCTTGGAGTTCCTGGAAAAGGGTCTGAACTTCTACTTTTAAGAAACCTTTGATGAAGTGGTGAGGCAAGATGGCAGAGCAGCATGGAAGTTCTCAGCTTGTCTCATCCCGGAAATGCAGCTAGATCAGCACTAAACTATTTTGCACACCTAGGAAATTGATCTGAGGATTAACACAACAATCTGCCCAACTTGAGTCACAGAGCTTGGCAGGTACGTGGTGTGGAGAGGTGAACTGGAGGAAAGAAAAGCCACAGAGTGTAGGGAGCTGTTTTTGTGGAGAGAGGACAGAGAAAGGGAGAGAGAGTGTGGCACACTGGGAGAGTGCAGGAAAAGCACTCTTCAGAAAGTAGCTGGATAGAGAGAAAGAGTGAAAACACACAGGTGACTGAACAAGAAATCTAGTCCCCAAAACCAGTGACAGAAAGGAAGGAGAGGGTCTCAGTACCATTAGGATTCTATAAACAGTGGAGCGCAGAGTCAGAAATTCCAGAGCTCACTGCCTGGCGGTGTTCTGGAGAGGAAAAGGGGCGAATCTGCAGGAGCAGGCAGCAGGGTCTGACGGGTCCGGGTGCCACACAGGGAGAGGCGGTTCCCTGTGAGAACATTTGGTAGAGGCCATATGGCCTCCCCACAGGTATAGATCCCAGTGGACCCCTGGCAGCAGCCACATTTGCTGCTATTGAGACAAAGACGCGAGACTGTATTGAAACCAGGTGCCAGCCCTGTGTTGTGAATTGACATAACCTCTGAACCTCTACCATTGTGTGATGACACAAACTTTTTCTGGGGTAAACCAGCACCTGGCCGTTGCTCTGTGAGATCCGCCCCCAGAGTCTGCAGGGGTCCAAGCCGCAGGGTCTGTGAAGTGTGGGTTTTGAAGCACAGCCCCTTCTGAGATAAAACTCTGGAGGGAGGTGCCACTTGGTAGGCTTATGGGTTGAACATGGACAGGGTGGAGACGGGGAGTGGACAGAAGCCCGAGACAAAGGAGGGTAGTTGATCGTGGGTTAGTGAGAGCAGAAAGTTCCTGTGTCAGAGACTAGGAGGCTAGGTGACACCATTTCCACCTCTCCTGCACACATGCATAGCTGCATGCTCAGACCACACTCATCCACCCCAATAATCTAAGCAGCACCCCCTACTGGAGAACCGATGCTTTATACCAAGTCGTACCCAGTTGTGCCCGCTGGCACATCACCTAGAAGTCCAACACAAGTCTGTCAGCCTGCTTAGTGTATGGACTGTAGAGTGCTTCATACTTTCGGTTCTATGAGAAACTCAATTTAACTTCATTCAGGTTTCTTCATTTTGCTGGTTTGTTTCTTTATTATTTATTTATTTATTCTTCTGTCTTTGTTTAAATTGTTCTTTTTTTTCTCCTTTTTCTGGGATACAGAAAGAAAACTTTATTTTTCTTTTTTAAAAAAATTTAAAAATGTTTAATATGGGGTTTTTTTGTTAATTTTTAAATTTTATTTCACTTTATTTCATTTTTTTATTATATTGTATAGATTTTTTTAAGTTCTAAATTGTTTGGTACATTTTTTTCTTTTCTTTCCATTTTTTTCTCCATTCTGTCAAGCTTCTTTCAAGAAGGTCAAAACACACCTAGGATCTAGCTTCCTTTATTTGATTTTTTGTTGTTTTCAATTTTTAAAAATTTTTTACTTTATTATTTCTTTTTGTTCTCCCAAATGATAAAACGAAGGAATTGACCCTAAAAGAAAGAACAAGAAGAAATGACAACCAGGAGCTTAATCAACAGAAGTATAAGTGAGATGTCTGAACTAGAATTTAGAACCATGATAATATGAATACTAGCTGGGGTTGAAAAAAGCATGGTCTCCCTTCCTGTGGAGATATGAGAAGTAAGATCTAGTCAGGATGAAATTCAAAATGCTATAACCAAGATGCAATCTCGAATGGATGCTGTGGCGGCAAGCATGAATGAAGCAGAGCAGTGAATCAGTGATATAGAAGAAAAAATTATCGGAAAATAATGAAGCAGAAGGAAAGAGGAAACAAAGGCAAAAAGCACAATACAAGACTTACAGAATTCAGTGACTTATTAAAAAGGAATAATGTCCAAATCAAAGTAGTCTTAGAAGATGAAAAGAGAAAAGGGGGCAGAAGGTTTATGTGAGCAAATTATAGTGGAAAATTTTCCTAATCTTGGAAAGCACACACATCCAAATTCAAGAGGCAAAGAGAGCTAGCAGATTCAACAAAAACCAGCCATCACCAAGGCATATCGTAGTCAGATTTATAAAATACGCAAGACAAGGAAAGAGTTAAGAAAGCAGCAAGAGAAAAAAAAAGTCCTTAGCCTGTAAGGGAAGACAGATCAGGTTTGCAGCAGACCTATCCACAGTAACTTGGTAGGCTAGAAAGGAGTGGCAGGATATATTCATTTTGCTGAACTGGGAAAAAATGCAGCCAAGAATTCTTTAACCAGTAAGGCTGTCATTCAAAATAGAAGGAGAGAGAAAGAGTTTCCCAGACAAACCAAAACCAAAGGAGTTTGTGATCACTAAACCAGCTCTGCAAGAAATTTTAAGGGGGACTCTTTGAATGGAGAAAAGACGAAAAGCAACAAAGACTTGAAAGAACCAGAGAACATCACCAGAGACCCCAAGTCTACAGGGAACACAACGGCACTAAAGTCATATCTTTCAGGAGTCACTCCAAATGTCAGTGGACTACGCTTCAATCAGAAGACATAGCGTATCATAATGGATGGGGAAGTAAGACCCATCTACATGCTGCTTACAAGAGACTCATTTTAGACCTGAAGACACCCAGATTGAAAGTAAGTGGATGAAGAACCATCTATCATGCTACTTGTGGCCAAAAGAAGGCTGATGTAGACATAGTTGCATCAAGCAAAACAATTTAAAATAAAGACTGTAACAAGAGGGCATTATTACTATTAAGAAGGGCATTATATCATAACTAAAGGGTCTATCCACCAAGGAGATCTAACATGTAAATATTTATGCCCCCAACATGAAAGCAACCAAATATGTAAATCAATTAATCAAAAACATAAACCCATTGATTATACCATTATAAAAGGGGACTTCAACATCCCACTTTCATCTAAGAAAATCAACAAGGAAAGAATGGCTTTGAATGACACACTCGACTGGATGGACTTAACATGTATTCAGAACATTTAATCCTAAAACAGCATAATGCACATTTTCTTAAGTGCCCATGGAACATTTTCTAGAATAGATCACATACTGGGTCACAAATCAGCTCTCAACAAATACAAAAAGATCACTATCATACCTTGCATAGTTTCAGACCACAATGCTATGAAACTTGAAATCACCCACACACACAAAAAAAATTTTTTGGAAAGATCATTCTATTAATGAATGAATGGGTTAACCAAGAAATTAAAGAAGAAATTAAAAAGTACACAGAAACCAGTGAAAATGAAAACAAAACAGCCTTAAACCTCTGGGATGCAGGAAAGACAGTCATAAGGGGGATGTATATAGCAGTCCAGGCCTTCCTAAAGAAGGATGAAAGGACTCTAGTACATTACCTAACCTTACACCTAAGACAGCTGTAAAAAGAACAGCAAATAATAATTAGACACCAAACCAGCAGAAGACAGAAAATAATAATTAGAGCCAAAGTCAATGCTGTCAAAACCAAAAAAGCAGAACAGATCACTGAAAGCAGGAATTAGTTCATTGAAAGAATTAAGAAAATTGATAAACCCCTAGCCAGTTTGATCGAAAATTAAAAGGAAAGGATCAAAATAAATAAAATCATGAGTGAAAGGAGAAATCACAACACTGCAGAAATACAAATAATAATAAGAGAATATTATGAGCAGTCGCATGCCACTGCCAATAGGGCAGTCTGGAAGAAATTGAATCAGTAATCAAAAATCTCCCAACAAACAAGAGTCCAGGGAGGGGTGGCTTTTCCAGGGAAATTCTAACATTTAAAGAAGAGTTGACACCTATTCTTTTGAATCTGTTCCAAAAAAAAAAAAAAAGGATAACTTATAAACTAATTCTATGAGGCCAGCATTACTTTGATTCCAAAAGCATACAAAGACCCCACTAGAAAGGAGAGCTACAGATTAATTTCCCTGATGAACATAGGTACAAAAATTCTCAACAAGATACTAGCAAACCGGATCCAATAATACATTAAAAGAATTATTCACTGCAATCAAGTGCGATTTCTTCCTGGGATGCAGGGCTGGTTTAGTTCCTGCAAATCAATTTGATGCATCACATTAATAAAAGAGAATAAGAAAGAACCACATGATCCTCTCAAATGCAGAGAAAGCATTTGACAAAATGCAATGTCCTTCCTTAATAAAAAGCCTCAAGAAAGTAGGGATAGAAGGATCATACCTCAAGATCCTAAAAGGCATGTACGAAAGACCTACCGCTAATATCATTCTCACTGGGGAAGAACTGAGAGCTTTCTCCCTAATGTCAGGAACAGGATGAAGGATGCCCACTTTCACCACTGTTACTTAGAATAGCATTGGAAGTTCTAGCCTCAGCAGTCAGATGACACTAAGAAATAAAAGGCACCCAAAACAGCAAGGAGAAAGCCAAACTTTCACTTTTTGCAGACAACATGATAGTCTATTTGGAAACTCCAAAAGATTCCACCAAAAAACTGCTAGAACAGATCCATGAATTCAGCAAAGTTGCAGGATATAAAATAAATGTACAGAAATCGGTTGCATTTTGTATATACATCAGTAATGAAGCAGCAGAAAGGTAAATCAAGGAATCGAACCCATTCACAATTGAACCAAAAACCATAAAATACCTAGAACTAAACCTAACCAAAGAGGTGAAAAATCTATATGCTGTAAACTGTAGAAAGCTTATGAAAGAAATAGAATACACAAAGAATGCAAAAACATTCCATTCTCATGGGTCAGAAGAACAAATATTGTTAAAATGTTAATAGTATCCAAAGCAATCTACATATTCAATGCAATCCCTATCAAAATAACACATTCTTCACAGAGCTAGAACAAACAATCCTAAAATGTGTATGGAACCACAAAAGACCCTAAATAGCCAAAGTAATCCTAAAAGAGAAAACCAAAGCTGGAGGCATGACAATTCCAGACTTCAAGCTGTATTACAGAGCTATACTCATCAAGATAGTGTGGTATTGGCACAAAAACAGACACAGATCAATGGAACAGAATAGAAAACCCAGAAATGGACCCACAAACATATTGCCAGTTGATCTTTGACAAAGCAGGAAAGAATATCCAATGGGAAAAAAAGACGGTCTCTTCAGCAAATGGTGTTGGGAAAACTGGACAGCAACATGAAGAAGAATGAACCTGGACCACTTTCTTACAGCATACACAAACGTAAACTCAAAATCGATGAAAGACTTAAATGTAAGGCAGGAACCATCAAAATCCTAGAGGAAAAAACAGGCAACAACCTCTTTGACCTCGGCCGCAGCAACTTCTTACTTGACATGTCTCTGGAGGCAAGGGAAACAAAAGCAAAGATGAACTATTGGGACCTCATTAAGCTAAAAAGCTTTGGCACAGTAAAGGAAGCAATCAGCAAAACTAGAAGACAGCTGATGGAATGGGAGAAGATATTTCAAATGACATCACATAAAGGGTTAGTATCCAAAATCTATAAAGAACTTCTCAAAATCAACACCCTCCAAACAAATAATCCAATGAAGAAATCAGCAAAAGACATGAATAAGTGCTTTTGCAAAGAAGACATCCTGATGGCTATAACATGAAAAAATGCACAACCTCACTCATCAGGGAAATTCAGATCAAAACTACAATGAGATACCACCTCACACCTGTCAGAATGTCTAAAATTAACAACTCAGGTGACAACAGACTGGCAAAGATGTGGAGAAAGAGGAACCCTTTTGCACTGCTGGTGTAATGCAAACTGGTACTGTCACTGAAGAACAGTATGGAGGTTCCTCAAAAAATTAAAAATAGAACTGCCCTACGACACAGCAATTGCACTACTAGGTATTTCTCTAAAAGATAAAAAGAGTGCTGTCTCGAATGGTCACATGCACTCCAGTGTTTATAGCAGCGCTGGTGGCAGTAGCCAAAGTATGGACTGATGAATGGGTAAAGAAGTGTGGTATGTATCTACAATGTAATATTACTTGGGATCAAAAAGGATGACATCTTGCCATTTGCAACAATGTGGATGGAACTAGAGTGTATTATGCTAAGCTAAATAAGAGAAAGACAAATATATGACTTCAATCATATATGGAATATAAGATACAAGACAGGTGAACAGAATGCAAAGGAAAGAAAAATAACAAAAAGAGTGAGGGAGACAAACCGTCAGAGACTCTAATATGCAGAGAACAGGGTTTCTGGAGGGTTTTTGGGTGGGGGAATGAACTAAATGGGCAAGAGGCATTAAGGAGGACACTTGTTGGGGTGAGCAGTAGATGTCATCCGTAAGTGATGAATCACTAAATTCTATTTCTGAAATCATATTACATTATATGGTAACTAACTTGGATGTAAATGTAACAAATAATAAAAAATTTAAAGAAATTAAAAATGAAAACTTGCTTTGAATGGAAGTGTTCTGGTAACACCAANTCTGATCTAAATATGGAACATCTGTGATATTTTGGTAATGGTTCAGAACAGTGTTTTCCCTTTAGGGTACTAAATATGTATTGGGAGAAAGTTGTTTTATGTGTAGTTACGATTTTACTTGTCATTTTCTTCTTGCCATTTAAAATGCCATATGTATCTTTCTCTCCTGAAACTATTATGAGAAGGGCCTAAAATTAAGAACTCAGAGGTTGGAGTGTTCATATTCACTTAGGCAGCCTGATTCAGTGCTTGCCTATGACCTATTGTACTGCGCTTTCTGTGATAGGACCAGTTCATTTCCTTGCCATACTGCTTTTTCATTTTGCAATTGAGGTGGTATGTAGTGATACATGGTATCATGCTTATATGCTCTTCTCTTACTTGTATAATTAACTAGCGATTATCTTATGTTTTCATGACCATTTTCTAGATGTCCGAGGTATCTATCTGGAGAAGAAATAAACATTCACTTGATATGTTATGAAAGTATGTTGAAATGCAGTATGAATGTCAACCCTTACTACTCCTGAAGTCTTAATTTTTATTTCGTACTTTCATTGTATTTTGATATAATTAATAATTCTGAATATAAATGTTTGACTTTAAATAAGTTCTGAACATTCTTTTAGAAAAATGAACTGAAATTAGGAAAAGCTTAAATGTGTATCTTAAGTATGATAAGCCATTTAAGAAAATGTCTGTATAAGATTATTTAATTCGTAACTAAAACAGCACAGTATGTACTTGAAAAAATTGTCTTATTTCCATTACAAAGTATTAATTATCTTGTTTTATATAGGCTCCTTGAAGTTCGTGGAAGACTTTATGAGCTTCTAACTCATTGTATTCCTCCTGAAATTATAATGAAGGTAATCTGATTTCAGATCCTGAGCCATTTATAGCCATAACATTTGGACTTTTGCAGTACTAAGACACATTGTCATTTCTTTCTATCCAGCTCATTAATTTAACAGATATTTATTAAGCCTCTCCTGTGTGCCAGGTACCATTAGGGGAGTGCTGAAGAAGACCGGGGAGGGCCGGCCTTCAGAAAATACACATTTTAGTGGGTGAAATGGGAAACTAGAAGCAAAAGGATTTCAGAATGTTACACGTACTACAAAGGAAGTAAGAAGGTGAAATAGTAATAATGGAAGGTGGGCTGTGGAAGGTCAGCAGTGGGTTCTGTGAGGAAGGCATGTCTCAGCTGAGACTTGGAAGATTAACAGAAGGGCAGCATGTAAATAGTTGGGGAATTATGTTAACCTTTGAACAGTGTGGTAGTTAAGGCCCTGACCCCCTGCATAGTTGAAAATCTGTGTATAACTTAACTACCCCAAAAGTTGACTACTAATAGTCTACTGTTGTCCAGACGCCTTACTGATAACAGTCTCGATTAACACAGTATGTAGATGTATCATATACTATATTCTTACAATAAAGGAAGCTAGAGGAAAGGAAATTTATTATGAGAATCATAAGGAAAATACATTTATGTTACTGGACTTACTGGGAAAAAAAATGGGCTTATAAGTGGACCCTCACAATTCAAACCCACATTGTTTAAGGGTCAGCTGTATTTCAGACTGAGGTTTAGTGCACATGGGGAATGACATTAAAGCCATGATCAGAGTCTAGACTTTGTAGGATATTGTGAAGCACAGCTTTAGGTTTGCTCTGGTAGCTACAAGCCAGCTGTATTGCTGTATTGATTGATTTAGATGTTAGGGAGTGCAGGGGGTTTTGTTTGTGTTCATTAAAATTACATGGCAGCACCTATAAGAAAAAATTCTAATTATGCCAAATATAAAAGAAAAAGAGTGAGGTCCACCCATCCATTTCTACAAGGGTAATAAACACTTCTAAAAGATCTGTATCCTAATCACATAGAAATATGCTCGTTTGTTTGGTTGTGTGTGTATAGTTTCACAGAACTTCATAATTTTTTGCATTTTTTTTTTAACAATGTAGCATGGATGGTATTTCATGACAGTATGGATTTATTTTATCCTTTCTGGTGGATGAATGAAATTTCATTATAGGATTATATCATATATTTTAATATGATACTGTTGGTGCAACTTTAGGTTGTCTACAGAGTATTATAACTAATAATGTTGCAGTGAGCTTCTTTTTACTTCTGTCTTTGCACCTTCATACATTAAATATTCGACATACTGAAGTTTTGCTTCTTTTTTGAATGAGAGAAATAAAGCTTGTTTAGCTTATTATTATTTTTTTCAATGGTTATTATTTAAATTACTCGTTATCTTTTTTTCAGGGCCTTCTCTCAGAACTTTTACATAATTGTGATGGACAACTCAAAGGGGAAGTGGCCCAGATGGCAGCTTACTATGAACATCGTCTACAGCTGGGTAGCAAAGCCATTTATCACTTGGAAGCATTTGTGGCCAAATTTATGGCACTTTATAAGAAGTTCATGGAGGATGGATTAGAAGGCATGATGTTTTGACATCTTGACATCTATCCTTAATTCTTCCTAAAATGTCTCAGTATCATCATTTACATTCATTTTATATTGGAAGAGCTGCAAGTAAAATAAACTAACTTCACTTAACCATATCTTATTTGTGGATTTGTTTTTTTCTTTTCTTTTTTTTTTTTTTGGTAATCATTTGTGAACTATTAAATACTATACTTAAATAATTGCTCTTTTATACTGTTGAAGTTATTGGAAGGACACAACATAGAAACTTCAGAGTCCAGAAACATTTTAATGTTTAAGTACTTTCAAAATTTGCTATTCAGCTATGTAGGGTTTTCTATCCTCTAAATGACCATTTTTGGCCACAGGCACATAACTCTGCTTGGCAAGTCATTACCTTTAATCACATTTTCTCTCAGTCTAGAATTGTGGGCTTTTTTGCAGGAAATATAAGGATTAATTTTGAAATAAAATAGCCTGAGTATGAAGAATATTGTTGGTACTATACTGAGACTATAGAAATCCAGTTTTATTTCAGTGATTGACATATTAGGTGGATTTCTAAGAAATAACCATGTTTTCATTAAATGCTTGAGATTGTTGAGGAACATGCATCATGGTGGTTCATAGCAAAGATATATTAGTATAGGAATTACTCTTTGAACAAGTGTATTTTTCTGTCATTAATCCTATCGTTTGGAACATTTTTTCATTAGATATGAATCTAATTCATAGAACAAAGAGTTCTATGTTTGTTCATGGAACAAAGAGTTTGCTTGGCAGATTTATATGACAGGCTCTGAACAGTTTCTTTAATTTTGGGCAACAGAAGCATGACTCAAAAACTAAACCAACAAGGTGAAATAAAAGATTTGAAATTTCAATAGGTTGAATTTCCTTTGTAAGGATAACAGGGAGATCTATTTTTGCAGCAGTTAGTGATCAATCAGGAAGTGTTTAATTGACACAGCTACACACATACAAAAACGCTTAACAGTTTTAGGCTTATGGGAAACTGTTAAGGTCAAGAGAGATGATTACCTTTTTGTGTGTATTTTGGGCCCAATTAGCAGTCCCAGTCCCAAGGGCACTTACATGCTCTCAAGGATATTGACTGTAACTAAAGAACGGGGAAAGGTTTGGGAGAGTTAAGACTTTTAGTTTGAAAAAACAAAGAGTGAAAATATGGTGACTGTCTTCTGATGTTTAGAGTGATTCACTTGGAAGCATGAGAGGTCTTACAATTTTTATTCCTCTAGAGCAATGCTTCTCAAGGTAGAGTCTTTGGACCACCACCAGCATCACCTAGGGACTGAGAAACATGTGCTCTCAACTTTGATTCCACATCTACTGAATCAGCAACTGTGGGAATGGGCCTCATAATCTTTGTGTTCTATCAGCTATTTCTGATAATTTCGGTAATTCTGGTGTACCCTTAAGTTTGAGAACCACTTGTCTAGAGAATATACTTAGAATCAATGCGCTTAGGTTACAGGGAGACAATTAGTTGCAAGTGAAGAAGAACTTTTTTTTTTTTTGGAAAGTTATTTTATTTTTTTTTACAAATAGTTTATTGTCAAATTAGTTTCCACATAACACTCAGTGCTCATCCCCACAAGCGTCCTCCTCCATGCCCATTCCCCCCTCCCCCCACATCCATCAGTCCTCAGTTTTTGTCAGCATTCAAGAGTCTCTCATGGTTTGCCTCTCTCCCTTTCCCCCACCATTTCCGCCCTGAAGAACTTTCTAACAGCAGCTGTCTTGTATGGCAAGCTTGAGAGTTCCTTATAAATAGGAAGTGTTCAGAGAATTGATGGAGGATGTGGTGCTTACATGTGCTGGACATTGCACTAGGAACGTTCTATGCATTATTATAACCTTACATCTCTAGGAGGGAGGTATTATCTTCTATAAAAATAAAGAGGCAGAGATTTAGAGGAATGAGGTATAATTTATAGTAAAACATACCCACTTTGTCTGCATTTGAGTTTTGACAAACGTATTCAGAGTAGCTGCCATCCCGGTCAGGATACAGATTTTATCAGCTTCAGTTTCTCTCACATCCCTGTGCTGTCACTACCCCTACCCTGGCCCAAGTGACCATCGATGGGCCTGCTGTTGTTATAGATTAGTTTTGCCTGTTCAAGAATTTAAAGTCAAATACTGTGTAGTCTTTTTCTCTGGCTTCGTTGTCTCAGAATTATGATTGAGATTCCTTTACGTTGTTGAAACTTATGTTTCACTAATTTCAATTTTTATTGATCAGTGTATATTTTTAAGCCTGTTTATTTATTGATGGATCTTTGGGTGTCCAGGTTTTGGTTAGTATAAATTAACTTGCTCTGAATATTTCTGTGTTAAGTCTTTTTTGTGGACATACTGTTTCCATTTCTTTTGAGTAAATTTGTAAGAATACAATGACTGGACATAGATAGGTGTAAGTTTAACTTTTAAGAAGTTGCCAAGGGGCGCCTGGGTGGCTTAGTCGGTTAAGCGTCCGACTTTCGCTTAGGTCATGATCTCGCGGTTCATGGGTTCGAGCCCCGCGTCGGGCTCTGTGCTGACTGCCAGCTCAGGGCCTGGAGCCTGTTTCAGTCTGTGACTCCCTCTCTCTCTGACCCTCCCTTGCTCACGCTGTCTCTCTCTCTCTCCTAGAAATAAATAAAACATTTAAAAAAAAAAAAAAAGAAGTTGCCAAACAAGCTTCCCAACGAGGCTGTATCATTTTGCAATCCTGTCAACAAAATGAGAGTTCTAGTGTAAATGAAGTTTTTCTAGCCTGGATGGGGAATGTCCAATTGTTTGATGGAACAAAACGTAAAAATTGAGCAATTTGTTGAGATACCATTACTCCTTTTTTTGTTAGCATGTTCCGTAATATATCTATAAAGAGTCTCCTTTATGGCCCATAACTTCTCAAAAACAGTTTTTTGCTTATCCACCAACAAACCTTACTTATCTTAGGCAAGGGGGTACACGGTACCCTACGGTGGAATCCTAACCGTCCCAAGTAATGAAATGAGAAAGGCATACTTTAAAGAGAATACCTTCAGGTCCCTGTTCCGGGTGCCACTTGCTGGAGACCGGCTCCAGCAGGTCCAGGGGTCCCTGAAGGATGGATGGTGTCGGCGAGGGAGGGAGTGAGAGAGCCAGGAGAATCTTTCTGGTCACCAGGCAGGCATCTCTGCTCTTACTGGGGCTCAACTTTATTTTACAATTAAGTGTTTGGGGGATGGCACAGAAGTGGCATTTGCCTTAGACAATGATTTCTGATGACAAATTTCTTTGATATGTAAGAATTTACCAGAATAATAGATTTGTAGAAGATTCCTGCATAACCTTTATCAATAGTGATTGAGGTAGGTGATTTAGATGCTTATCTTATGGGGAAGGAAAGTATCTTTAGCGTACAAGACTATGTTTTTAGCATAAAAAGGGTGAAGTTAGTCCTTTGTGAGAAGGGGTCAATGGCCTGTTTGTTTAAAGGGAAGTATTAAGAAAAACAGGTCTTTCAGGAAACACAAATGTTTGCTCCCATAATCACGAGAGAAGTTCCTACAATAGGTTACTTCACAGGGTGCATTCAGCATAATCAAGGCCAGAATAAGTCACTCCAAATACTGATCACAAGATGCCTTGGGGGTCGGTGCTCCAAGCAGAAACAATTGGGTGGGGGTGGATATCGGTCGCCGCCATCTGACCGTAAGAGTCTGTACAACTTACCTTAACCTCATAAGGAGTTCTTTCTCAAACTATGAGCTCAGAAACGGCTCCCAACATGTCTAGTTGTAATTCTCTTTGTGTTTATCTTGGGCTTTATTTAGTTTTTTTGGATCGGATTATTATGACTAGCATTATTGCAGTATCAGTTTGGGGTTTTTTATGTTCTTTTTAACGTTTATTTTTATGAGAGAGAGACAAAGAGCACGAGCCAGGGAGAGGCAGAAAGAGGGAGACACAGCATTCGAAGCAACTCCAGGCTCTGAGCTGTTAGCACAGGACCTGGTGCAGGGTTCAAACTCACAAACCATGAGATCATGACCTGAGCCAAATG
This sequence comes from Crocuta crocuta, assembly GCF_008692635.1. Classification (NCBI taxonomy): domain Eukaryota; kingdom Metazoa; phylum Chordata; class Mammalia; order Carnivora; family Hyaenidae; genus Crocuta; species Crocuta crocuta. Next base: position 2,447,437 of record NW_027527955.1, read on the forward strand.
TGGATGCTCAGCCAACTGAGCCATCAAGGTGCCCCTGTTTGGGGAATTTTTAACCATTGTTTAATCAAATCTTTCCTGTGATCCTTTTTCTCCTCTCCTTTGACAATCCCATTATTTATATGATGGAATGCTTGATGTCCCACAGATCTCTGATGCTTCATTTTTTTATAGTCTTTTTCTTTATGTTCTTTGGACTGGGTAATTTCATTGCCCTTTAAGTTCATTGATTCCTTCTTATGCCTTTTCATAGCTGATATCTAATTTATTTTTCATTTTAATCTGTTCAATCTGATATTTATTTTTCATTTTAATGTTTGTTATGTTAACCCTAGCATTTCCATTTTGTTCTTTTATATAATTTCAGTTTTTCTATTGCAATTCCCTATTTGTTGTCTCATGTTTTTCCTTTAATTCTTTGAATATATTTATGATAGTTGCTTTGACATCTTTGCTAAATCCAACATCTGGTTCTACTCAGTATCGATATACTTTCCCTCTCGTAACCCCATGTCTGGTAATTTGTGGCTGAAAACTCAATTTTAGATAATATATTTTAGCCAACTTTATGTGGGTTTTTTTTTTATTTTTTTCTTTGTTTCATAGGTTACCTAGACTTCAACTGTGTAATTTATCTTCCTTTCACTGTGCAGTCTCTGATGTTTCTGCCCAGTTATTATTATTATTATTTTTAAGCCTGGCTTCACCTTTTTGTCTGCATAGTTTAGTGGCCAGACAATCATTTGAGCAGATTGAGCTCAACGTCTTAAATGAGGCTTGAAGTCTGCTGAGCTATATGTGGGTTGAGGAACACATTCAAGCTTGCAACCAGTTCTCAGTATCCTTTGGTTTTCACTTCCTCAGTTTAGTATTCTGTTGGTTGTGTGTCCGTCAAGATTGTATCTTAGTCCCTCTATGGCTCTTTTACTTCCAGGATCTCTCAGTTCAGTAACTGATTGGTCTCTCAGTGGTCATGAACTAGAATTGTAACCTTGGTCTAGCAAAGCTCTAGATTTTCCCCATCCTTTTTGAACCGTGTCTGCCACTTTTATCCAGCAAAGCCATAGGTTTTCCTTGGTTTACATCCTGAACTGAGTCCACTACTCTGGCTGCAATCAGCCTTAAACTTACAAAGCTACAATTTCTATTGACAAAGTGACAGGTGTGTTGTACCAGCACCAGGTGGAGAAGGCCATAGAGTTGCTGCCATTTTTATGTAAAGCTTGTTTTTTAGCAATAAACAGTTTTTAATTTGTCTAATTTGGATAAGTGTTAAGTGTTGTGATTGGTTGTTTTTGCCAACTTTATCCACTCATTTTTATTAATTCTCTGCAGAGGGAGATAACCCAATTTCCTCTTGTTTCACTTAGCGTAAATAGCCCTTCACTGATTCAGTCTTTCATTGCTTTTTGTAGATCTAAATTTCAATCTGATACCATTTTCCTTTAGTCTGCAAACCTTTTTTTATTTTGTTTTCAGGTTTTCTTGTAGGGCAGATAGGGTGAATTCTCTCAGGTGTTTTTTGTTTTGTTTTGTTTTGTTTTAGTGGGGCCTAAAACGTCTTTATTATGCAGTCTTCTTTGAAAAGCATTTTTAATGGCTATAGAATTGTACTTTGATAGTTTCTTTTCTTTTTTTCTTGAAAAATATTTTTTATATTTTGGTTTACATTATTTCTGAAGAGAGATTTACATTCTAATCTTTTTCCCTATGTGTTTTTGTTTCTTTTATTTTACTTACTATGGCTACTTGTGAGATTTACAACTTCTTGTTTTATAACTAGCTTCCAGGAGTTTGACTAAGATGTGTCTTGACATTGTTTTTCTTTGTATTTTCCTGTTTATATTTCTTTGTATTTGTTGTGATTCTTGGAATTGTGGGTTTATATACTTTATCAGACTTGGAAAAATTTAGCTGTTTTCTTGAAGTCTATTTCTTCCCTGTCCACTGAGACTCTAGTTTTGTATCTCTGACTTCCTGATAGTGTCCCGCAGAGTCTCTCTCTTTTTCTTCCAGGCCTTTTCTCACTGTCCTTGAGTTTGAATAGCTTCTGTTACTTTCAAGTTCGCTAATCTTAAGCACAGTCTAATCCGCTTTTAAGACCATGCAGTGAAATTGTCATTTGAAACATTGAATTCCTCCACTCTGGAAGCTAAGTTTCATTTGGTTCTTTTTTATATTTTACACTTCTTATTCTGTTCATGATTTTTAAAAAATTTCTTATATTAATAATAGCCCTTTTGAAGTCTTTGATTAATTCCATCTGTCATTTCTAGATCTGTTTCTGTTGACGTATTTTTTCCTGATTGTAGGTCATATATCCTGTGGTTCTATATGTGCATTAATTTTTATTGGATGCTGGCTATTTTGAATATTACATGGTAATGTTACATTTTTGAATGTCTGAATTCTGTTGTCTTTAAACAGTTTTGAACTTTGTTTTTGCAGGCAGTTATTTGGTTAACTGTTTGATCCCTTTTCCTACTTGTTTTTCATTTGTTTTAGAATAGTTAAGCTTTACGACTGAGACATGGTTTTTGTGGTGTTCTGCGGAGCACCCTGGAGATCACTAAGGTGTCAAATGTCTTCCAGTCCTGTGGGAGCTCTAGTCATTTTTCAGCTTATAGTTTCCAGCAGATCTTTTCCCAGGTGTTCTTTTCTTTTCTTTCTTTTTTTTTTTTTTTTTTTTTTTTGGTCTGGCTTTGTGGAATCATACTCAATGCATATGTAGCTTAGTAATCAGCCAAAGATGCAAGAAAAGAAACCCTTACGCAGATTTTTGTATGCCTTTTCTGTTTAACTCTCCTTCCAGATCTCTGCTGTGCATATTCAGCCACCTTAGCCTCTGAATTCTCTTTTCTCCAGCTTGTTGTTGCCACAGTTGTGTGCCTGGATTTGCCCTTCCTGTCCTGCAGGGAAGTGCCTCTAGGCAAAAGTCGGTGATTTTAGTTTACCTCATTGGTTTCTTATCTCCTATGCATCACAGTCTTGCATTCTCTGTTCAACATATATTACAGTTTCTTTATATATTTTATCTAGTTTTCTCATTGTTTACAGTGGGAAAGCAAGTCCAGTATCAGTTACTCTTACATAATTAGTAGTGAAAGTCTTAAAGATTTTAACTGAAAGCCCTAATTTCTGTAAAACTCTATGACTTAATGTATTTTTTCTAGTGATATTGAGGTGTAATTGACATCTAACATTCTGTGAGTTTATGTTATACAGAGTGTTGATGTGATACACATAATTGCCAAATGATTATCATTATAGTTTTAGCTAATACCTCTATCATATCACATCAAATAATTACCATTTCATTTTTATGGTGAGAACATTAGATTTCAGCAACTTTGAAGTATATAATGCAGTGTTATTAATTATAATCACCATGCTGTACATTAGATCCTCAGAACTTAACTCATCTTAAAACGTGAAGTTTATACTCTTTGACCAATATCTTCTCATTTCCCCACTTCTCAGCTCCTGATAACCATAACTTTACTATCTGTTTTTGTGAGGTTGGGTTTTTTAAAATTCCACATACATGATGTCCTACATTATATGCCTTTGTCTTTTTCACTAGCATAATGCCCTCAAGGTCCATCCATATTGTCATAAATGGCAGTATTTCCTTCTTTCCCATGGCTAAATAATTCCACTGTGTGTGTATACACACACACATCACATCTTTAACCATTCATCTGTTGAGGGACATTTAGGATGTTTTCTTATCCTTGGCTATTGTGAATAATGCTACAGTGAACATGAGAATGCATATATCTCTTCAGTTTCCCATTTTCCTTTCCTTTCCTTTAGAGGTATATATAAGTGGGATTGCTGGATCATATGGATCATGTACCTGTTAGCCATCTTTATGTCTTCTTTAGAAAAATGGCTATTCAGATCTGCTTATTTTTAAATTAGATTGTTTCCTTTTTTTCTATTGAATTGTATGAGTTCTGTATGTATTTTGGGTATTTGGATATGTATTTTGCATATAGGTTGTTATCAGACATGTTATACAAATAATTTCCTCCTATTCAGTAGGTTGCCTTTTCATTTTATTGATGATTTCTGTGGCTGTGTAGAAACTTTTTAGTTGGTTTTTTTAATTAAGTTTATTTGTTTTTGAGAGAGAGACAGAGAGTGAGCAGGGGAGGGGCAGAGAGAGAGGGTGACACAGAATCTGAAGCAGGCTCTAGGCTCTGGGCTGTCAGCACAGAGCCTGACACAGGGCTTGAACCCACAAACAGTGAGATCATGACCTGAGCTGAGTTTAACCGACTGAGCCATCCAGGTGCCCCAAAGCTTTTTAGTCTGATTTAATTCCAATTACCTAGTTTTGCTTTTGTTGATTTTGCTTTTGGTGTCAGACTCAAGATCTGTGTCAAGAAGCTTACCATCTATTTTTTATTCTAGAACTTTTATGGTTTCTGATCTTATGTTTAAGTCTTTAATCCATTTTGAGTTAATTTTTGTGTGTGGTGTAAGATAGTGGTTAAGTTTCATTATTTTGGCCTGTGGCTGTCCAATTTTCCCAGCACCATTAATTGAAGAGACTGTCCTTTCTCCATTGCAGTATTGGCTCTTCTGTCATAAATTATTTGATCATATATGCACGGGTTTATTTATGGGCTCTCTATTTTCCATTGATCTATATGTCTTCTTATGCCAATACCATCTTGTTTTATTTACTCTAACTTTGTAATATAATTTGATTATTAAGCATGATGCTTCTAGCTTTGTTCTCTCTTAAGACTCTTTGGCTATTTGGGGTTATTTTGTAGTTCCATACACATTTTAGGATTTTTTTATTTCTGTGCAAAATGCCGTTGGAGCTTTGATACCAACTGCATTGAATCTGTAGATTGCTTTTGGTAGTATAGACATTTTAACAGTATTCTTCAAATTCATAAGCACAGAATATCTTTTCTATCTCCTTCAACTTTTTGTAGTTTTCAATATACAGGTCTTTTTTTTTTCCCCATGTATTTATTTTTGAGAGAGTGAAACAGTGTGAGCAGGTGAGAGAGAGAAGGAAACACAGAATCTGAAGTAGGCTCCAGGCTCTGAGCAAGTGTTCAGCCCCAGAGCCCAACACGGGGCTTGAACTCACAAACCATAAGATCATGACTTGAACCTAAGTCGGATGCTCAACCAACTGAGCCTCCCAGGCGCCCCTCAATATACAGGTCTTTAACTTCCTTGTTAAATTTATTCCTGTTTATTTTATTCTTTTTGGTACAATTATAAAAGGATTGTTTTCTTGTAGTTTGTTATTAGTGTATAGAGATGCAAAAGATTTTGTGTATTGATTTTATATCCTGAAACTTACCTGAATTTGTTTGTTTTAACACTTTTTAAATGGGGTCTTTAGGGTTTTCTAGATATAATATCAGCTTATCTGCAAACAGTGACAGTTTTACCTTGCTCTTTCCAATTTGGATGCCCTTTATGCTTTTTTCCTGCCTAATGGCTCTGGCTGAGATTTCCAACCCTGTCTTAAATAGAACTGGCAAGAGTGGGCATCTTTGTCTTGTTCTTGGTCTTAGGGGGAAGGTTTCCAACTTTTTACTATTGAGTATGACATTAGCTCTGGACTTGTCCTATATGGCCCTTATATTGAGGTATCTTCCTGCTCTACCCACTTTGTTGAGTTTTTATCGTAAATGGATGTTGAATTTTGTCAAATGTCTTTTCTGAATCTATTGAGATGATCATATGATTTTTATTCATTATTTTAGTAATGTGGTGTATCACATTGACTGATTTGCAGATTTTATACCATCTTTGCATCTCTGGAATAAATCGCACATGATATGATGTATGATCCTTTTAAGGTATTTTAAATTTGCTTTGCTAATAATTTATTATTTTTGTATCTATGCGTATTAGGGATATTGGCCTATAATTTTCTGTTCTTGTGGTATTCTTGTCTGAATTTTGAAATCAGAGTAATGCTGGCCTCATAAAATCAGTTTGGAAAAATTCCCTCATCTTTTTGGAAGTGCTTGAGAAGTATTGGTATTAATTCTTTGAATGTTTGGAAGCACTCAGCAGTGAAACCTTCTGGTCCTGAACTTTTATTTGTTGAGGTTTTTTACCAGTTAAATCTCCTTCTTAGTAATTGTTCTGTTCAGATTTCCCATTTCATCATGATTCAGTCTTGGTAGATTGTTGTATCTAGGAATTTATCCATTTTTTTTCTAGGTTGCCTACATTCTTTAGGATGATTGTGTTCCGTTGGTGGAATCATGTTACCTTGACTTTTCATGCTCTTTGAAGTTTCACATTACTTTCTTCACTTCTGAAGTAGGAGCCACCTCTTCTGGGCTTTACTAACTCCTTTTGGGAGAGAGATACTTTCCATCAGCCATGATAGATATTCTGAAGCTATCTCAGATCTCTTTTGGGTCCAGCTGTTCCATACTTCTTGTCCCCCTGCCCCCGATGGCAGAGTGCTTAAGCTTTAAGACTTTTCTGCATTATACAATGCAACAGGCCAGGTGCTGACAGTTTCTCTTTTGTTTCCAAGGTGGTGCTGAAGTTCAAATTTGTGGTCTTTCCCTGGCGCACAGACTTGCCAACTTATGTGCATGTTCACTGTTTTCCAGAGCTCTCTCTTGCTGCCACCATTGAGAGCACACATAGCTGGTCACAAGATAGGGAGATTTGTATGAGAGGTACACAGAGTGCTAGAAGTTTCTGTGGGCCAGCTGAAGTGATTGACAAGTGAGGTGTTCCCATCAGCTCACTGGCAGAGTTCTGGTGGAATCTGTGATCCAGTTAGGATCTGAGTCCCTTACTGTCCTCTAATAGCTATATTTGCCACTCTCCTTATCTCTTCCTGTCCCCCAGTCATGTAGCTCATGATTCTGTACTCTGATGGGGCAATAGAGAAAGGAACCTCTTTGGCAGCATCATGTACAGATGAAGCCAGTGGCTCACACACTCTTCCCCTGTGGGACAACTTGGCCCCAAGTTGTGATGCCTTGGGGAGGAGGTGACATAGATAAAGTCAAACTGTTACTTTTACCCATTACAATGCATTGAAACTTATTTTTTTTTTTTTTTGCTCCAGTGGAGTGCTTAGAACTTCTTAGAAACCTAGACTTCCACAAAGATTCTCTCTTCTTTAAATGATTGTTAGTGTTCTTCAGTATTCCCCAGGGGACTGTGATTGGAGAGGCCTGGAGCCATTTTACAGGCCACTGCAGGGTCAACAGCTGGGACAGAAGTCTGTCTATTACTCCATTGCACAGATGGGTGCGACTCCTCTAACATCCCTTGACATATGGGGCTGAACCCCACAGCTTTCTCAAAGGCATTTCTGTCCATGGATACCAAAGTTTTGTTGTGGATGGGGGACAGAAATGAGAGAGGGCTTCAGCTGCCATGATGTTGACAGCACTCTCCTTTCATTTTATGTTATCATAAAGAAATTAAAATTTTGTTCCTAAGATTTGAAGTTGTGCAATACACATCACAACAAGAAGTTTTGCTGTGGTTTTAGAAAAGTTCTGTTTTATATTCAGATATATCAGAACTGAATGATAGGAATTTAAATGTTCTTTCCAAATTATAGCACTCCAAATTGTGAAACAGTTCGTAAAAAGTAAAAAATCAACTCTTGGCACCAATTTTCCTTGTACCTAGTTCTCAGAAAAACAGAATTGTTTTCATATTTTTCAAATTGATGAACTAAATTGCACTAGCTATTCACCTCAGTTTCTTGTCTGTTTATAGTTCCTATGGAAATTTGGGACATTATCACAAGATGGTCTTTATCAGTTTGATTGTGGTATGCAAGACTTATAATAAATTATTTTCCTCTCAATAGCTTTGCAAAATTAGCGGTCCCTCTAAACCTTAGCTCATGTCTAAATTGCAGCCTAATGCTGGTTATAAACACTAGATGGTACCTTTGTGGCTTGGTACCTTCTGCCTGTTGCAGCTCTTTTGATTAGCTGATTGCCTACTGAAGTTACCAGCCTTTAATACAGCAGCATAAGAAACTTTAGCAACTTCCTGAAGAGCAGCTGTACAAAATAATCACTGGTAGTAGGCACATAGAGAACTCCACACAGCTTTACAGAATAACATTAAGTACCTCTGTGTGCGGCACTGTGCTAGGTTCTTTATAGGCATCTTCATTTAGCTCTCCTAACAGTCTCAGAGCTACCCTGTTTGCAAGTGAGGAAACCATCCAGGCAGCTGAACACAGGTTCTACTACAGTGAATTCAAAGCCACCAACCCAAGAAATAGGCCTTCAATACTGCCCAATAAGTGTACATTTCTCTAATCAAGTCTTCACAATGCCTCTTTAAAACTTACCTCTTTATCACCCAGCTAACAAAACCAAATGTGTATGCATTCTGTATTATATGTTCATTTGTATGCAACCTATGTACTATATATGCATTCATATTCTCTGATCTAAAGAGAAGCTGCTCATCTTTGCTTGAATTTAATCTTCATCAATTGTAGCCTGTGTCTAAAAACGTGGCAATGTCCTCTGTACTTTCTCTTGTATTTTCAGTTCTCTCAAAAGTAGATCTTTGCATTGCTTTTGATTTTCCTAGCATTTTATTATCAGAGTTTCCAACATATAGAAAACTGGAAAAATTGACAGCATTCATACTGTTTTAGAGTGAATCTTATTTTTTTAAATGTTTTNAATTTTAACTGTACTTGCTTTTTTTTTTTTTAGGTTTATTTGTTTTTGAGAGAGAGAGAGAGCACACGCACAGAGAGGAAGAGAGAATCTCAAGCAGCCTCTGTGTTGTCAGCACAGAGCCCGACGCAAGGCTTTATCTCACCAACAATGAGATAACGACCTGAGCCAAAATCAAGAATTAGACGCTTACCTGACTGAGCCACCCAGGTGCCCCTGTTCTTGCTTTATCGTATGTCTCTCCCTCCGTCTTTCAGTCCTCTAATGTTTTCGCTGCATTTCAAAGCAAGTGACAGGTATCAGTACATTTTTCCCAAGCCTGTTAGCACATATATCATTAACAAGCTAGTTTAATAAGGTAAGAAAAATATATTACAGGCATAAGAAACAAAAGGATGGAAGAAAAGTCTTTGTATTAGACAAAATGATTGTTTTCCTAGAAAAATTCTAACTAACAATTCCTTTAACAAATGAGTGAATTTAGTAAGATCACAAGATATAAAGTTAATGTACAGAAGTCAATTTACATAGTAGCAGTAAACTAGTGGAAGATAAAGTTTAAATAATTGATTAAATTTCTAATATATTAGACCCCCTAAAATAACAAGTAATAAATTTAATAAACCTTGCCCAAGACCTGCATATTCAAAATAAATTCTTTTTTTTTAATAGTTTATTGTCAAATTAGTTTCCACATAACACCCAGTGCTCATTCCCACGAGTGCCCTCCTCCATGCCCATCCCCCCTCCCCCCCACATCCATCAGTCCTCAGTTTTTGTCAGCATTCAAGAGTCTCTCATGGTTTGCCTCTCTCCCTTTCCCCCACCATTTCCCCCCTTCTTCTCCCCCTTGTTCCTCCGTCAAGTTCCTCCTAATCCTCCTATACATGCAAACATATGATATTTGTCCTTCTCTGCCTGACTTATTTCGCTCAGCAGAACACCCTCAAGGTCCATCCATGTTGCTAATCATGGCCAGATTTCATTGTTTCTCATTGCCATGTAGTATTCCATGGTATAGATAAACCACATCTTCTTGATCCATTCATCCGTTGATGGACACTTAGGCTCTTTCCATGTTTTAGCTATTGTGGAGAGTGCTGTTATGAACATTGGGGTACATGTGCTCCTATGCATCAGCATTTCTGTATCCCTTGGGTAAATTCCTAGCAGTGCTATTGCTGGGTCATAGGGGAGTTCTATGGTTAGTTTCCTGAGGAACCTCCACACTGTTTTCCAGAGGGGCTGTACCAGTTTACATTCCCACCAGCAGTGTAGGAGGGTGCCCGTTTCTCCACATCCTCGCCAGCATCTAGAGTTCTCTGATTTGCTCATTTTAGCCACTCTGACTGGTGTGAGGTGGTATCTCAGTGTGGTTTTGATTTGTATTTCCCTGATGAGGAGGGATGCTGAACATCGTTTCATGTGTCTGTTGGCCATCTGTCCTCTTGGGAGAAGTGTCTGTGCATATCTTCTGCCCATCAAAATAAATTCTTAAAGAACATCTATATGAGTAGAGAAATTTGTCTTTGATTCAAAGACTTGATATCAAGATGTCCATTGTCTTCAAAGTTCTCTATGATTTATGGCTATCATGTTACATCTACAACCTTGTAGAACTCAATACAATATTATTTTTGCTTTAAACAGACAGTTGCAAGTACTTTAAAAGAAATTAAGAAGCAAAGTAGATTTTAGGGATGTCTGGGTGGCTCAGTCAGTTAAGTGTCCGGCTTTGGCTCAGGTCATGATCTCAGAGTTTGTGAGTTTGAGCTCCGTGTCGGGCTCTCTGCTGACAGCTCAGAGCCTGAAGCCTGCTTTGGATTCTATCTCCCCTTCTCCCTGCCCCTCCCCCACTTGCACTCTGTCTCTCTCTGTCTCTCAAAAATACATTAAAAAATAGATTTTAACATTTACTATTTACCTTTTCTGAAATTTTATTTTTTCCTTAATAATCAGAGTTTAATCTCTTTTGCTTTTCATTGAGCCTGAGTAACTTTCTGTAGGTCTATTGCCAGATTCTCTTAGTGTTTATTTTGTCTTAGTCTTTTGAAAGATATTTTCACTAGATGTGAAATTCTAGATTGACAGATTTTTCTTTAACTAAAGTTATTGCTCTGCTGTTTGATGATGATGATGAAGTTAGTAGCTTATCTTTCAGTTTTGGAGGTCGGAAATCCAAAATAGCTTTCACTGGGATAAAATCAGGGTGTCTGTAGGGCTGTGTTCCTTCCTCCCTCTGGAGGCTTTAGGGAATAATCAGTTCCTTGCCTCTCCAGATTTTAGAGGCTGTTTGAACTGTTTAGCTCATTTCCTTTTTCTTTCATGTTCAAAGCTAGCAATGTAGCATCTTCAAATGTTTCTCCTACTCTACTTCCATCCTCACATTTTCTTCTCTGCTTATTCCCCCAAGTTAATTGAGACATAACTGACATATAACCCTGTAAGTCTATAATATGATGATTTGGTACACCTATATATTGCAAAATGATTACCACAGTAAGGTCAGTTAACACGTCCATAATCTTTTTAGTTTTTGTAGTGTTAACATTTAAGATCTGTTCTCTTAGCAACTTCCAAGTATATAATACATTGTTAACTATAGTCATCATGCTGTTTATTAGATCCCCCCACTTATTTTACAACTGGAAGTTTGTACCTTTTGACCTTCATTATTTTTGATGATAAGTCCATATGTGTCCTTGTCTTTGCATATGTAATTTCAGTTATCTTTGCCTGCTTTCAAGATTTTTCTTTTTATTTATTTAAAAATTTAAATTTTTTTGTTATTTTTAATTGTGATAAAATACATATACAATTTGGCATCCTAACCATTTTTAACTATACAGTTTAGTGGCATTAAGTACATTCACATTGTTGCAGCCATAACCAACATCCATCTCCAGAACTTTTTTTCATCTTGCAATACAGGAACTCTGTACCCATTAAATAACAACTCCCCATTTCCCCCTTCTCCTCACCCATCCTGCTTCTCCTCAACCACCATTCTACTTCTGTCTTATGAATTTGATATTCTAGGTACTTCATATAAGTAGAGTCCTACAGTTTTTGTCTTTTTGTGATTGACTGGTTTATATCACTTAGCAAAATGTCCTTAATCAAGTATTTTCTTAACTTTGGATTTCAGCATTTAATGATACGCTTGGTGTTATCTTCATAATCATCTTACTTGAGGTTCATTGAGCTTCTTAAATCTATATATTTATATTTTGCACCAAATTTTGGATTATTTTCAGTCATAATTTTATGAAAATGTTTTTTCCAGCTCATTCATTTACAGCTCTCCTACCAGGAATCCAGTTACATATGTTTGACTTGTTGCTGTAGTCTCACAGATCCCTGTGTCTTCGTTTTTTAAAGCATTTTTGTCTCTTCGTTTTTCACATTGGATAACTTCTATAGATCTGTCTTCCAGTTCTCCAGCTCATTTGTCATCTTCATTCTCCCATTAAGACTATCCAGTGCATGTTTAAGATACTGTATATTTTAGTTCTAAAATTTCTGTTTTGTTCTTATTAACAATGTCTATTTCAGTACTGGTGCTTTCTCTTTTTATTTATTATAAGCATATTTATATCCTGGAGCCCGGTTATATTCACTGCACTGAATTTTTGTGTGTATGAATTTCACAGTTTGGGTTCTGTGGGGCTGGTCTATGTGGGTCATCTTTTCTCTTGATAAGTCCTGTTTTCCTACTTCTTCGTATATTGAATAATTGTGAATTGCACCAGAAGTCCTGAATTATTTAGGCATTAGTCAGAGAGTGTATATGCAGAATTAGAGCTCAGGCTCTCTTGTTCTCTCTATTCAGGGATTGTCTCTACAACTTATAGTAGTTTTGGTTACCCTAGTCTTCTCGTTCTTCAACCAAGTAAAACTGGATTTCCATCAGATATTTAGATATCTATCTTAATGCAGACTAGGGCCTGCTCTTAGTAAAGCAATGATAAAGAGTAAAGAGTAGGGCTCTTAGCCCTAAAAAAATGTGAAATTCTTCTGGTACTCTATTACATCCCAATTGCTGACTCTATTCCAGTTTCTGCTTATTTTTCTTCTCTGTACAGCAACTGCTATTTATATTTCATTCAATGTTTATCATTGTTATCTATTGGAAGGTTGGTCTGATAGAAGCAATCAGCCAAACCAAAAGCAGAAAGTTATTCCTATTGTTTATAAATATATTCAAGTCTCTCCTATTAAGAAGAAAAGGTGTTTATATGACCATATCCCCATCTTTGAGCCTTTTTTGCTACTCTTTACAAACTTCTAAATAATGCTTTCTGTTCTCACTGCCACAGTTTTCTCACTTCTCAATTTCACTTTTCTGCTCATAATAATCTCCTTGAGTGACCTTATCCAAGCTTAGAGCTCTAAACACCACTTTGTAGACAAAAATTTCACTTACATAAGCTCAGACTTTTTCTGAAGCTACACCTAAACACCTTTCTGATACTTATTCACAAATATGTCAAAGATGTCTCAACTTGGAATATGCCTCAAACTGGGCTTTTGATCTTCCCAGCTCCCAACTAGATCTTTTCCAGTATTCCTTTCTCAGAGTCATCTTTTCTGATTGTTTTCCATGTTCTAGAATTTCTTGTGGTTCCACCTAATTTTCTTTATTCAATGACCAGTTTAGTATCTATGTCTTATGTAGTCTGAGATAACTTAGTTTGGGGTTTATAAATGATACATATGCTCATGATTCACATGTCGAGACATTTGGTGTGTTTCCTAATATAATCTTCACTAACTTTAGCTTATCAAAAAAAATAAGTCTCCAGATTTTCTGTTAAACCAACTACTCTCCTTAGCTTCTTGCTTGTGTTAATGCACCACTTTTCTCCTAGGTACATGGTGTAAAACTCTATAGTAAATTGACCTCTCCCTTTATTTTAAAATAGCCAGTTGTCAGGTTCTGGTCATTTTCTCTGATATATGAGTGTTATTTTCATCCTTCTGTACTTGCACCAGTTGGTGTATGTAGTTAGTTGTATCTGCCACTAAATTAAGAACAGACAGACTATGTGGACTCATGGTTAGGCTCACTCTGATGACACAACAGATTTCTAGAAAGCATAGATATAACTCTTCATACTCAACACTTAAAGTGATCTAACAACTAATTTCTGTGTATGAAAGAGATACATATAACTATACATATTTAGACTCAGACCACTAAGTACAACTTCTATCCATTCATTAGGTCAGAAAAAGATTAATTGAGCACCTGTTATGTGCCATGGTATTTTTTTTTTTAAGACAGTGGGGATATAGAAAGACAAAATAGATAACACTTCCCTTGTGAACTACATTATACCACAGAGATAGATGATAGTTAACTAGTATGTGTCAGATGTGCTATGGATGTGGGGCATTGGTTTGTTTTACTTAGGATGATCAGAGAAAACCTCTCCAATAGGAGAACTAATCAGGGATAAGAGAATTCTAAGTAGAATAAACAATGCATGCAAGACCTGAGGAAGGAAGGAACATACCGGGGAAGTGAGTTGGGTAAATGGGAAAGTGGTAAGAGCTGCATTGGGTTGGCATGGGGTAGGGTAGATCATATAGGGCACTGGTGTGCTGGTAAATGTTTTAACAGCTGTCTCCCTGAGGGAAAAACTAATAAAAATCCCTAGTTTTCACGGTTTGCCAATTTCTCTGGTGTAAATATTCTTGTAACGGCCAATTTCAAGCTACTAACATGAGAACAATGAGCTCTCAAAAATTCCATAAAATTTAGTAGACCTTGTGAACTGGTATGTCTTCTCCAGCATACCACTAACGTAGAGTCTTATAAACCACAATTGGGTTTTCTTTCTCCTTTCTTTTTCTTCCTTCCCCTCGCTTTCTCCTTCCAGAAAGGAAGTCAGTGGAGGGTTTTAGAGAGATGACATGATCAGGTTTATGTTTTAACAGAATCTGGCGACTGGGTTGAGAGTATTAATTACTCTTGTGTAACATTTGCTGCAAATTCATGGCTTATAAAGTGTTTTATTTGGTTTACATAGTGATGACTTACACATTGCTTTAAAATATCAATATTTTAAAATCTAGGGATATCCTAAAAAGAATGAATTTCTCTCTCTCTCCCTCTCATTCTCTCTCTCTCTCTCTTAAGCAAAAAATAAGATTGGCATTCCTTCCTAGAATTTAATTCATTGGAGCTGAGGAATGGCTATCTTTTTTTAGAGTATGCATTCTCCAGTTTGGTATATTTCTTAACCATACCCTTTTACTTCTAACTTTCTCCACCTCCAACCTTCTGCTTTGCAAAGGTTGGATTCTTTAGTTGATAATACAGCCATGTAAACACTGGATATTTTTGTGTAAAGTTATTGTTATTGTTACACCATTACACATATATATTCTTCTGATATACCTACTAAAGTTGGATTTGGGGAAATTATTTAGCAAGGAATAATTGAATAATCTGGCATACAATTTTATGGGAAATCCATTTCCAGACATTTAAATAACAGAGCTAACTATGAATACATTCCCCATTTGTAGAGCTGACTGAATTCTAAAATGGACTTTCTGATATCAGATTTTATGAAAATAAATTAAGTGTTGATATTTTGAAACATTGGAATTCCATGAATGGGATTTATTAAATTACAGTGCAATATGGTATTGAAAATACAAGAATATTATACTATCAGAATTACACAAACATCTTGAAGAAAGTTACTGTCATTACAAAAATCAGTAAGCAAGGATTTCAACTGTGTTTGCAAATATTGTTAGCTGGGAATAATTCTCCATTCCTAATATTTCCTTCCTGGGAAGCGGGCTCTACTAATGTTACTCCAGGCCTGTCTTTATCCTTTACCTATCGAGCTCCTAAAGAGATGATATGTTTTATTTGAGTGTCAACATTGAGAAAAGTATGTGAATTGGCTTGACTTAGCTCCAACTTTCTTCTTATTGAGAATGACCCTGTGTGTTCTAAGTTGTAAAGATTAACTAGTCAGGCTTCCTATATACGGGGAGGTCTAGCTAAGTCCAGCCCTGCCCCACCAAACCAGGCCACAGAGGCTGCTCGCTATCAGGAACAGTTGTTATTTTGGCTTCCCACTCTTCTGTCTTGTTGTATTTCTCAACTGTTCTAAATTGAGTGTACAGGGTGCCTGGGTAGCTCAGTGCGTAAAAGTGTCTGACTCTTGATTTCAGCTCCAGTCATGAGTTCAAGCCCTACATCGGGCTCTGCACTGAGTTTGGAGCCTGCTTCAGATTCTCTTTCTCCCTCTCTCTCTGCCCCTCTTGCATGTTCTCTCTCACTTTCAAAATAAATAAATAAACGGTGTGGGATAAGGGTGCTACTTATTGGGGAGGGGCTCTCACAGATTTGGTTTATTCATCAAGAACACTGAGAAACAACATTTTGAGGGAGAAGATTTCAAGAAAAAGATATTTGTGCCTGGTTTGCAGAGGCTTATTTTAGGCCAAACATGTTTTTACACTTTTGCACATGGTTTTGAACTTCTGGGAAGTAGCCTGGGAAAGAAGCTCTAGCCGTCGTGAGGTATTTTGAGCTTGGCAGGTGACTGCAACTTATGACTTACACAACTTATGTGAGAAAATAAGCTATGTTGGGGGCTTCAGGTAGAGACTGTTTTAGCTTACTGCACAGGCTAGCTTTTCGTCAGCCAAGGCAAAGATTCCATTGGAGAAAAGAATTTTACAAGTATTTTAGTCATTGGCTGACAGAAGAATATTTGCTACTTTTAAACTTAAGGGCGACTGAATTCTGCATGTATAACAGAACTCTAGAGATAACCTGGTTTTATACAGTTAGTACCATGGCTAGTTAGGCAACTAAATTGGGTATTCCACATTCTCTTCCTCTTTCAGGATCAAGGAGGGTACTGTGCAGACACCTTGACTTCGTGTGGCATTTCTGCCTGTTTCTATGACTCACTGTCCCATCATAGGATCTCAAATTGGCTTTATGTTGACAATAAGTTCTAACTCTGACTTGATACGTGGCTTCCCCATCAACTTACCTTACATTTAATGAGCAGGTAGGAGATGTGAGCCTTTATTGAAAGAAAACCCCCTTAATATAGAAAAGCAACTGAATTACATTATTACAAACACAGAGTCTTAGAGAGAAACAGAAACGTTCTTTGCTTGGAACTATTTGCCTGTAATAAAGCCATTTGCTTAGGAAAACAAGGAGAAACCAGAGTGGTTTGAAAAGGGTACTTCAGTTTTACTATCAAACCCCAGAACACAAAAAGATTAAGAAAATAAAAGAACCCAGGCTGATTAAACTGGAGAAAGAGATTTTTTTGTTTATTCATTCAAGAAAGAGTAAGGGGAAAAGGGCATCCTGAATGACAAAATGCAAGCAGGGGAGAAAGGTACCCAGATTCTAACTGCTCTTAGGAAGGAAAGATATTTTTGTTGTAACAGCAAGCTTGAGCGATTCCTCAAAGAAAGGCCGCCAAGTCTAAGAGATGATTCCTGAAAGCCACAGGTCCTCACTCAGAACAATTGAAGAACCACTTCTTAGAGATTCGGACAGCAACTCCAAGTGGTTACAGAAAATCTGGGCAGAATTGAGAGAAGAAATGCATGTGAAATAGGCAAATTGGTTTTTTATTCAAGTATAATTAACATAGTGTTATATTAGTGTCAGGTGTACAATATAATGATTCAATAATTTCATACATTACTCAGTGCAACAGCATTGCCTGTTTCTCCGTATACCAAGATTCTGTCACATAGAAGCTCACCTAAAAAATATTTTCGGAAAGAAACTTAATGACTCTAGCCAATAAATTTATGAAGTGAGGATCCTAAAGGAAAGTAGAGAAGAGATGTGAAGAAATCCAGTTGACCGAGAACCAGTTCAGGCTTTAGCTACATATCTGATGAAAGAATATCTCCAGAGAGTCGGGGATTATCCATCTCCTTGAGAATACAGTAGAAAATATTTGAACAATAAACCCAGAACTTGTTGATTGCTTCTATTATTATTAATGCAGAGTTGTTATAAAAATAACCATCTGGGCCAGAAAGTAAACAGAAGGGAGGCACTCAGTTCCAGCAAACAGCATTAGCTCTTAGGGGGGTTAGAGAAGGAAAGAGACCATTTTAAGAATTAGATTAAGTTGTTAAGAAACTCAAATAACCTTCCTGAAAGCTGTCAGGAAATAGCAGAGGGAAATTAAATACCAGTGGTATGTCCCACTATTTCAGAAAAAGACATAGCAGGAAAATAAAAAAAATTTTAAAAAGCTATTCAGACCCTGAGACTTTTAAAACTGCTTTTCCTCAGAACACAAGCTTGAGAAGCATCAAAATCTCTTAGTGCAGGAATCTGATTCTTCAGCTAAAACAAACTGGGAATTAAGAACTCTTCCCAAGGGGGCAGGTCTCATAGTGCAAGCAAACCCCTAAGCTAGAAGCAGTGAAACAAGCACGGTGGCACAGGACAGAAAATATCTGTTCCCAGAGATGGTGCAGTTGTGTCACCACAGAGCCTGTCCGCAGGGTAGGGTTGGGGGCCCAAGACTCCATGGGAAAGGGATTAAGAAGTACTGGGTCTGCTGGATGTGGAAGAAATCGCCTGAAGTGAGCCCCCTGGGGCCGCCCCCATTGCAGTTATTAGAAGGAGACAGAAATGTCTCACATGACACTCTATGTGAGGATGTAGAAATCAGAGATGGATTTATTTTCTTCACAAACATGTAAATGTAAAGAAATGTAAATGAAAATGCTAAATGTGTAGTCTCAAATAACTTATTGTTGGAAGAATTTTCTTGGTTTGGCTTAAGTAAACAGGTCATGGAATCCAAACAGTTGGTCCTGAATGACAGACTTCCTGCTGAGATTGAGGCCAAGAATATTTTCCTTTCCTCTCAGATATCATGGGATTACTCTTGGGGTCTTGGCAGCCCTGGTTCTGGGAATGTAATTTTGCCTGCACTAATTGACCTAATGGCAGGAGAATGGCTTTCTATATTAGGTAGATCTGGAAAAGGCCTGTGATAATTCTGTGTGGCCTGTTAACTCCTTGGATTTTTGGAAGTGACGTTTCTGAGAAACTAGGCATTGAATTGCTATGACTTCTGGGGCTTTTGAAGCTCCAAACCCATTCCAGGGGAAGACTGCTGCAGTTGCTGAAGAAACCTCACTGCACCCAGGCAGAAAATCTCTCTCGCTGAGCCTGTGTAGAATAAGGAATTGAGGGATGAATTTTGTTTTGCAACTGAACTTTACACTTTGAACTTTAACACACAGGACAAGAGAATTTGATTTTAGACTAGTTTTTGGATTTTAATGTCATTAACTTCAACTTGTAAAGGAATGTAATTTTTGGACTTTAATTTCTTTCTTGGAATTTAATAAGAGAAGGGAAGTTGCGTTCAAATTTGAAGCATCTCTTTTAAAGTCATTTTATTATTGAAGTATGTTTAAGATAGCATTCAATCCCTGCAGAACCTCTGTCATGCTACATTGGACAGCATGCCTAGACAGAATTTCGGACAGAAAATAGAATAGGAAATACATTTTCCTCCTTTGGCATGGAGTAGACTCAAAGCTGATGTATTGAATGTGTTGTTTTGACCCATTGCAGATTCTTCTGGGGACAACATTTAAATATTTAAACATTTAAAAGCTTAAGCTTTGCCATTGGAACCAGGAGGAAGCCCAAAAGAGTAGAAATTTGTGTAGGGTGTGGTCTCATGAGGGTTAGGGAGAACGTTCTACTGAGGGAGCGAGCCACAACTCTTGCCACCAAAGGCTTCATGCTTTTGCTCAATGAGTTAAGAGAATGAAAGGCTGGGGAATGTTGATGGGGTTCACCTCTTTCCCACTCCTGATGCTTTATCCTTATGAAAGGAGCTCAACTTGTTACAATTCTGGGCTTCCTTCTTCCCTGTTAGTCACTCTGTCTCTGAGGAGACTTTTAGCCTCTGAGTTCAGTTAGAGGGCATGCTCAGCCCAGCCCCCATTTTGCTCCTCTCAGAAGTAAACATGCATTTCCCTTTATTACCATGCATGGGAGCCTAGCCCTGTTCCAGTGCTATCTTGCTAGTCCAGTAAGTCTGTGCAGTTCTGGAGTTCAATGTTAACGGGTGTCAACATATAAGCCAAACCCTCCAACTTGACCTCTGTTAGATATATAAGTGATATTTTGGCTTCATCTTTTTTGTTGTGGCCTCTGATATAACCCTTGGGTCTCTTTGTTACAAACTAGTTTGATTAGCTTGTTTCAGAGTTCTTAATTTTTCCAATTTGAAATAAAAGTCAATCCAACAAATAATTATTCAGCACCTACTATATGTTATTGTACTGGGCCCTGGGAATACAGAAATAAACAATGTCTCCTTAGATAGTGACTATTTACATGTTTATGTGTAATGTTAAAAAAGCACATACATCATAAAGATAACACAAAGGAAGAAGTGATCAGCCTGCCTGATAATTTGGAGGTAGGCAGCTTTCATGGAGATGGAAAGTTTTGACCAAAATGGCTAAGCAAGAGAAGCATATTTTTGATAGAAAAAATAGTACATAATAAACATGGGGTTATGACATGCATGTTTTATCAGGATACTAGAAATAATTGATAATTCCTGAGCATAGAACTCTTTTTTCTTTCTGTTTTTCTTCCTTCCTTCCTTCCTTCCTTCCTTCCTTCCTTCCTTCCTTCCTTCCTTCCTTCCTCCTTCTTCTATTTTTTTAAGTATAATTTCTATGTTAGGAAATAAGGATGGTGTGTAGAAGGAACAAGATCATACCATTCAGGAAGCTTAGACTTAAGACATTATCTTATCGGTGAGGAGGATGAACAGCTTGAACCCTGAGAGTGATATGGTTAGGTTAATAAAATGAAGCAGTTGGACTTAACGACTTCTACATTTCTTTCAAGCTTTACGATGCTCTGATTTTTGTTTTGGGCCTTTGCCACAGATTTAGAATATTTCTCAGCTATTCTAAATCAGCTCCTGACCATACTGTGTTAGGTAGGATGAGGCTTAGCTACATATATGATAACCCTGATAAATAAGAACATAGATCCATGAGGGAAGTTTATTTCTCTCATGTAAAAGCAATTTTGAAGCTAGTATAGTGGCTTTTACAAAACCATTGGTAACCAAGATCCTTCTCACTCTTCACTCCACAAATCCTACGGTTTGAATTTTGTCTTCATGTTTCAGGATGACAGCTGGAGACCCATGTATCATGCTTGCATTCTAGGAAGGCAGCAGAGTGAGGGAAACTTAAGAAGATTTCCTGAAGGTACCTCCTATACTTTTACTTATTTCTGGATAGCCAGAATTTATTTCCCTGGTCATATCTAAAATTGGAGAAAAGCTAAGCATATGACTGTACTGAGTAAAATCCTTTTTTACAGTCATAGAAAAAGTAGAAAATTAGTATTGAGGTAGGTGATTATCTCTGTTCCAGTTATGGAAAAATGAGGTATCTGTTTACTTATTTAAGTGGAAATAAAAGTGGTAGTCTATCAAATACAGAGGGTGTATTCTTCACAAAATTTATTTTTCTAATTCTAAGTCCTACCTTTTCCTTTAAACTATAGCAACATGGTCCTTGAAAGCCCATTTATAAGATACACAACATACATCCTCAAATACTAAGTGCATGGTTACTAATGTATGGCCATATCATCCTTCCCTCTGATTCCTGACATTTTGGATAAGCTGTTTTCTTCCAAAAGATACTAGGATACTATTCTCTGTCTTATGTCTACTAATTGGGGTTCTAAGTAACTCATGCTTTGCCTAAAAGGCCAGGTTAGGATCCCTCCTTTTTCAAAATGGCCACATTACTTTGTTGTAATAAATTCTGCTTTGTCAATCTATTTAACTGGAAGTCAGTGAAAACAGAGAGGAACTATATCTGTTTTGTTCCATGCTTTAACCTTAATGTCTAGTATAGTGCCTAGAAAATAGGTGCTAAAAATATCACTGAAAGAATAAGTGAGTGTAAAGGTAAGTGACTAAAACCAGATAAAAAGACATTCAGATTCTTGATGCAGCAAATCAATGAATGGTGGAATATGGTGTTGATTATGCAGAGGTGGCAGATCTGGGTATGCAAACATGTAATAATTTTTATCCAACTAAAATTAACATTGATGTTGAGCCCCTTGTTCTATTTGGATAGGTAATCTTGGGCAATTCTGGAGAGACTTAGTTAAATGATGGTTTTCTCAGTAAATTCAGGATTCCTCCTTCTGATATTGCATCTCAACTATGAGGAAGTTACATTACATCAATGCACGAAGAAGAGGGTATACCTGGGCTGCTCTCTGCCCCAGCTGGCATCTGGAGATGTGCAGTATTCTTACTGGTCCTTGAGCTCCTTGACTTTTCCACTGCAGCATCTGCTGAGGCATCTGGGTTCCCATTGGTGTAGTTGCTGCACTCCACTGGCACATCTTTCAGCCATTCAGATGCCCCAACATTAAGACAAATGTCTCTTAAGACATTAATAAGATGTCTCTTAATGAGAGAGTGTGAGCTGTCTTTTAATGATCCCATGCCTCTCAGGAGGGCATAGGCAAAATTAAGCTATTCTTCTATTCCACAATGTGGCCAAAAGAAGCTCTGTGGAGCTTTCTTAGGTATCTCCGTATAGACAACCCCATGGCATCATCTCTACCCACTGTCATCTTGCTGAGGTAGAGCCCTCCATAAGGCTTGCCTCTTGGCTAGTCTCTAGTCAGGAAGTGGGGCACTGGTCTCCTCTTCACTCAGAGCCCCAAACCTATCTGGAATTCGTTGCCCCTCCCCCTCTCCCAAGAGTTTTGGCCCTGGTGACGATGGTCAGAGGGCAGGATCTCTTTTCAGAGAGCCATACCGTCTAACTCCACGGCTCTGCCCTCATATCTCAGACTTCTCTCGTATGTTTTTATCCCTTCTAAACTGCTTTGGCTAATCTCACATGCTTTCACGTTTATTGTGTATGTTATAAATGCCACCAATAACATCATGATTTTATTTGACATGCAAAAGTCAGGCTTTTGAGGCTCAAAGATAACTTTTTGTTCATCTTTGCTGCAAGTTTCAGAAGTCTACTTTATTTCTTTTTTTTAATGTTTTATTTATTTTTGAGAAAGAGATAGAGACAGTGGGAGCAGGGGAGACACACAATCTGAAGCAGCCTCCAGGCTCTGAGCCAGCTGTTAGCACAGAGCCCGATGCGGGGCTTGAACCCATGAACCATGAGATCATGACCTGAGCTAAAGTCGGACACTTAACCACCTGAGCCACCCAGGCACCCCCCAGAAGTCTACTTTAAATCTTGGGAGCTGAGTGTGGACCCTTTTCACTTGCCTTCTTGTCCTTTCCCTGAGGCAAAGCCTAAACGACCAAAAAAGAGGTCATGGAGCAAAATGAGAATTTTCAGAAAAACAAAAACAAAAACAAACTACCAAAAAACCAGATGGGTTAACAACAGATTAACACAACATATTTACAATAGGGACAGTTGATAAACTCTAAATGCTCCCAAAATGATAAAAAAATAGTTAAATACTATTATAATAGAAAGGTATAAAATCATTGAATATTTTAAAGTATTTTTAAGGGCATAAAAATGTCTGTTTTAATGAGTGAAGAGAACTGCTTGTAAAAGTGACTATGTACAAAGATGAGAACTTTATAAAAATGCTCAGAAAAGGGGCACCTGGGTGGCTCCTTCGGTTGAGCATCTGACTTCAGCTCAGGTCATGATCTCATGGTTCATGGGTTCGAGCCCCACGTCAGGCTCTCTGCTGACAGCTTAGAGCCTGGAGCCTGCTTCAGATTTTGTGACTCCCTCTCTCTCTGTCCCTTCCCTGCTCGTGCATTGTCTCTCTTTCTCAAAAACAAATAATCATTAAAAAATATTTTTAAAATACTCAGAAAAGTTATGAGGAAAAGGAGTATAATTTTAGCAGTGATTGAGTAGCAGGACTATGGATAATTTCTATCTTATACATAATCTAATTTTTCCCTCTAAGGAACATGAATTAAATTTATGTTTATATATATATGATATATGTACATATATGTATGTATTTGCAGTTTGAAATAAATAATAAAGATTCCTACAAAAGACCAAGCAAATAGCATCCTCTATATAATGATGGCCAAGTAAGACTTACTTCTATCTAAATGTGTTACATGTATTTTTTGTTTAAAAGGGAAAAGACCCAGGGGAGAAACCTGAGGGAACAAAGCCCCCCAAAAGGAAATTAAGGGAGTAATAATATGCAGGAGGAGGCCAGAAGTCCATGGCTTGCAGTTGGGGCAGGATGCTGTCTTCAGCTTCTTGCCCAGATATGGGTAGATTTTGCTTTCTGTCACTGCACAAACACATTTGAAGACACACTCTACATTATAGAGCAAGAAATGTGGTATATAGATACCATGGAATATTATTCAGCCATAAAAAATGGAAATCTTGCCATTTTGTGACTACATGGATGGACCTTGAGGGCATTATCCGAAGTGAAATAAGTCAGAGAAAGACAAATGCCACATATGATTTCTCTTATATGTGTAATCTAAAAACATTTTTTTTAAAACCAAACCAAGCTCATAGATACAGAGAATGGGTTGGTAGTTGCCAGAAGTAGGTGGGGGCGGGGGGGGGGCATGGAAATGGGTGAACTGTTTTTGGTTTTAGTTTAAATAAATTGAATTTTAAAAAAGAACTCCAAATATTTGAATTAGTTATTGTATTTTTCCCTAATTGTCCCCTCTCCAAACTAGACACCCTGTGACTTGGTCTCCAGACTCCTCATTCTTCTGGTTGCTCATCTCTGAATGCATTTCTGCTCATCCCTCAGCTTCTTTACCTGACACTAGACTCCATATGTGTTCCAGGCAGCTCTGAGGATAAAGAAACTCCTTGTTCTTTCCCTTTAGGCTAAAACAAGGAGAGAAGAAAGAAAAATGAGACATGTTATGTTTCTGTCTGCAGCATGATTCCCGTCATGAATTTCTTCCAATCAGGTGATGTTACTTTGGCAACAACCATTTTGTGTCCCTTTAAAAATAACTTCTTCCTAGTTAGCAATATATCATTTTCATAAACAAGTCCTGCAGTGACTTCTTAAAGTAGCCAAATTGGTTTTTTTTCCTTTTATTATTTAAGAAAAATATTTGAACAGATCTTTTAATATTTAAAAACATTTTAACATACAAGTAAAATACACCATTTTCAGATTTGTTGGAACAGTGATAATAAATTTGATTCTAATGTGGCATTGAATTACTAATACCAGTAAAGTCACCTTTTTTTTTAAACAAGCATACTAATTGTTGCTGATTTCAGGATAGCTTTGCAGAGGGAAAAATTATGACATTTCCATGTTTGAAATAATATGTAGAATCATTGCAGTTCATTGCTATGGAGCCAACCTATCTTGTGAAGACATGCACAGCTCTACTTAGATGCTCCCAAAATGATTTTTCACTTAGCGGTCTCTTACCAACTCCATACAAAAGTATGCCATACAAAAGTACTGCAACCAATTACAATTGGTGACCTTTGCAGTGAAAATAACCCTGAAAATGTAAGAAACTGTTTTTATGAGTAGTAGAAATGCTTATTCAGGAGCCTCTAAAAAACACTAAATTTTACTTTGGGTGTAGAAAGGTGCCTGCAAAAATATGCTTCTTGCTATTTAATATATTATCATATGAAAAGGTACTCCACAGGGTTATTGGGAAAGTGCTATCAAACAGTGTTGTAGATTTATTTAGTGTGACACGTCTCACCTTTAGATATTTTAAGATGAAGTGTTTGTCCTTTCAATTAATCAAAAATGTTGTTCCCTTCCAGTTAGCTAGGTCACTCAGGTCTCTATTCAGTCAGCAGTTTCTCCCAGTTGTTTGGCTGAATTTCCATTACTGAAGAATTAGGTCTGGTAATTAAATCCAATCTCAGCAAAATTTTTTCAGGCAGTTTATTTAGGTTCTGTGCAAAATGGAATCCCTTAGGGACAGGGAATTAACATGTTGTGAAGTATAATTTCAATGAAATCTGTTTAACAGTTATTCTTAAAAGAAGAGCTTAGTGACTTCCCTTGACCTGACTCAGCTTCAGTGTCTTTATGCAGTTTTTTCCATTTATAGTTCCCATCTTTTATAATTAGATGTGTTCCTGTATTTTCTGCTGGGTTTCTACATCAATAAGCTACTTTTGCCAATGATTTTATATAAATCAGTAGGCCTCCCACTGATTCATATATACACACATATCAAAATACTTTAAAAAATGAGACAAAACTATAAAAGATTTTAAAAAGTTCTTATATATTGTATATTTACATATTTTTACTACTACTTATGTGTATATATATGTCAATGTACATATTTTGATATGTATTTTCTATAGTTGTGTCTTAAATTCCTGAGTATTTTTATTTGATCTCTTCTAGCAACTGGCAGTTTAAATGTCCTGAAATTATATAGGAAGTAGGAAAATTAGGATCCAGAAATATAATGAGGGTTGCTGTTTTGAAGTACCTCTAAGGTCATTTTATTTAGTCTATTCCTCAAGTTTCCAGCTGCATGATTTCATCATAGAATGGAATTTACAAATTGCCTCCCAATGCTGTCGGATTCTATTATTTATAATAAACTCTTACTTGAGTTTTCAAGAAAGTTTAGAAAATGACTTCCTAGAGGCCCTTAAAGATAGTGTTTCCCACAAAGGACTTTGGTTTGTTTTGCCAGTTGGTTGATTTTCATGTCTAAAAGTATTTAGAATGATGTTCTATAGTCACAAACTCCTCTTACTGACAGTTTATTTTTTGTCACAATATTTATAACCACTTTGTTATGGACTGAATATTTGTGCACCCTCCCCTAATTCATATGTTGAAATCTAATTCCCAGTGTGATAGTATTTGGAGGTGGAGCCTTTGGGAGTTGATTAGGTCATGAGGATGGAACCCTCAGGAATGATTTTATCTATCTATCTCTCTATCTATTTATTTATTTTAGGGGAGGCAGAGCATAAGTGGGGGAGGGACAGAGAGAGGGAGACACAGAATCTGAAGCAGGCTGCAGGCTCTGAGCTGTCAGCCCAGAGCCTGACACAGGGCTCAAACCTAGGAACCGTGAGATCATGACCCGTGCTGAAGTCAGATGCTCAACCGACTGAGCCACCCAGGCACACCCCTCAGGGATGATTTTAGTGTCCCTTCTAGAAGAGACCTCAGAGAGCTCCCTTGTCCCTCTTTGCACATGAAGACACAGTGAGAAAAATGCCATCTATGAACCAGGAAGCAAGCCCACCAGACACCACATCAGTTGGCACCTTAATCTTGGACTTCCCAGCCTTCAGAATTGTAGGAAATAAATTTCTGTTGTTTATAAGCCACTTAGTCTGTGACACTTTGTTGTAGCAGCCTAAATGGACTAAGATACACATTGATGATTTATGGATAAATAAAAAAATATATATACTTAGATGTATACATAATACATATATGAAGATGTGGATCTCAAACACAAAATCAGGTGGTTAAGAAATGATTATTTTTATTGTTTTGTAAATGAGTTTAATTTCTGTTCAGAGTTCTCACTCTGCTAGGTAGCAGAGATTACATCTTCATCAATTTAGCACCCTCCCCCTTCCCGACCCAAGGCTGTGTTCATGAAAAGAAAGAGGGGGTTGAGAGAAGGCAGAGTAGCTTTATGATATTCAGGCATTGAAAAGGGCCATACGCTGCGTGGGTCTTTGTGACTGACCTCTGTGACATTAGCTGAGACATTGTCATTCCTGTTAGTCTTGGGTTATTTCACCCAGGTAATTCCTCTGTCTTCCATTTCAAACATAAGAATGTTCTCGGCCACTGAGGGGTTGTCAGTGCTGAGTCACCTCTTCCATGCTGTTTGCTGCTCTGAAATACTGTTTTTGGTGCAGTGAGGTCATTCATTCTCTTGCCTGACCCTGAATGTGCACTCAGGCCCTCTATGAGACCATGTAAGGTTCTTCTTCTGGATTTCCCACTCCGCTGCTATGTCTACTCTGTTCTCCCATGTATGCTGAGGATAGGAACACGGGATCTTTGCAGTGTTCAGGGTTCTACTAGGCATAGAGCACAGATTTCTTTTGCTCTATGTCTCCTAACCATCTATCTGGAAGGTTTTGTAATTTTTACCCCTCCTCACCCTTATAGTTTAGGAAAGGAAATGGCTAAGCATAGGATACCCTCTCAAGGACATTATTGTTGNTGTTTTATCTATCCTCCAGCTCTTGAGTTCTTTACCTAATCCAGTTGAGAAGAAGGGTTGGGAGTGGCAAGATGAAGGGAATAGCATGACCAGAGATGATGAATTCATGAAAGAGGAGTATCAGAAATAGTAGACACTTGAGATTACCTTAGGGAATGTGGTCGGAGGTCAAGGGCTGAACTGGAGATCTGCTTAGGGACTGACAGAGCTGGGAAAAGACTGAGTAGATTACTGATGCCTGACCGTTTATACTATATAGGGTTTTTTAAATTGTTGTTTTTTGCCTCAAGGCAATGGGAACCTTTTGAAAATATTTTAGCAAAAAATGGTATAAAAAATGGTATGGATTCTAGAGGCTATGGAGATATTTGAAAGAAGTTGCAGTAGATGGTGTGAGTGAGAGAGAACAACTTGGCTATGATTCTCAGAACCTAATTTGGGTGATGGTAAACTTATTTTATAAGAAGACAGGGAGTTCAGTCTTAGAGGTTTCATGTTGTAATGGCAACTTTGGGGTGTCTGTTGTGCAGCTGGAAATGTGGGAGAGGAGTTCAGAAGAGAGAGAAAAAGTAGGCATGTAGCTATGGATGAAAAAAAAAGAATAATTGACTGTGGTTGGAACTATGGGAAGGGAAGAGAGAAGATAGAGAAGATAAAAGATTATCTTAGAATAGTGATGAATGGCCAGAAACTGAGGGAGAAAAGCAAAACCAGGAACATGAAGTGACACAGAAGGATAGAAGAAGGAAGGTTTCCAAATAGGACAGTGATTACAAGCATCAAATTGTTGCAGGCGAGTTTTACAGGAATTTGGTGCTTGTGCTGTACAGAGTAATCCTCTCAATTCAGAACACCTAAAAAGCCTGTAAAATATGCAGAAGTATTTCCGTAAGCATTGTTGGATTTCAGAGAGTAAGGCAACTTTATTTCACAGTCCATTGAAGGAGTTGCCCTGGACGAAGTACTTACTCTCTTTGCACTTACTCACCCTAGTGATGTCTTTAGACTTGAAACCAAAGTGTGGGTTTTGAGTATGGGTGATGGAGGAGTGGGTATTTGGGAAATTACAAAAGTAAACATAGGAGGAGAAGGTGATTGAAGGAAAGAATTAAATATGATTGCTAGCTAATTCATATCAGCAAAGTCTGTAGGGAAATGACTTCTGAGGAAGCTGTATCAAGGAGGGAAGAACATAATTACAGATCAGACTGAATTTATCAATGCAGGCACATACCTCACAGCTTTTGGATCCTGTGTGCTAGACCAAGCAGGTGGAAGTAGTTCTCAGTGTCGAATTGGCTAGTTGAGTGACAACTATGTTTCATAGAGATCTAGAGTAAATAAACTTGATCTGTCAGAAAATAGTGCAAGGCAGCCTTTGTCGACAAAGATAGAAGCCCTTGGTTACATTAATCGAGTGTGATTCCTATAGCTATGCCCCCCAAGAGGCCTCAGAAGAAACTGTCTTCACCAAGACCTTGAGTAAAACAATGGTGAGTCACGCAACTTTGAGTAGTTCAGGGGTTCTTTTCTGTAGCTGCAATGGCAGTGGGAAGTGCTATGGGAAATGGACTCATAAACTCAGTGGGTATGAGAAGCACCTAGAAGCCTAGGCCAGGTAATGGTGTTTATTGACAGAGGCAAAGTAGTATGTTTACCGTCACAGGCAGCTGGGATGATGGCTGTCTAAAAGAGTGGGACTCATACAGATTTTGGAGGTGGATAATTGATCATGGGATACCTAATTGGAAGCTCTCTATGGTCCTTGATGTATTTAAGTAAAAAACAAAAATATCTGTAGGTGTGGTGAAAAGAGGCCTGATGAACTTCTATGATAGAGTAGTGTCCCCTCACCCAGTGCCCAGCCCTGAGCCACATCACAGACCTGGAGTCCCTTGAACAAAGGTGGTCTGGGACCCCTCAGAAAGGACATACTAGAGGGGTACCTGGGTGGCTCAGTTGGTTGAGTATCCAACTTTGACTTAGGTCTTGATCTCACAGTTTGTGGGTTCAAGCCCCATGTTGGGCTCTGTGCTGAAAACTCAGAGCCTGGAGCCTGCTTCTCTATCTCTCTCTGCCCCCACCCCTACTTGTGCTGTCTCTCTCTGTGTCTCAAAAATAAATAAATGTAAAAAAAAATTTTAAAAGGACATCTTAGAAAGTCACAAGTGTGTACTCTTTACATACCTTAGGCACTACTTGTTCTCAAAGGGCTCGTAACCATTTACCATAGTAAATAAGTCCCAGAGAATGGAAAATACCCAGCTACTCTGGGGCAGATTTCATGGTGGTTCTAATTCAGGACAATTTCTGGTGACCCCAAATTTCACTGAGGTCTACCAAGAAAAATGGGTGTTTGAAAAAGCCATATAATAGAGTTTTAACCCACGTCTAGCTCGTCATAGTTTCAGTGTGTTTGTGTTTATGGTTATTTACCTAGTTTTTGTAAGTTTATATATGGATATATAAATATATGTAAGGTAAGTATACATATTACATAGTTGGAATAGTATACTGAGTGATGGGCATATATCTTCATTACTTTTCTGACTCATGAAGTAAAGACTGTAGGGTGAAAGGGCCAAGTGAAACTTAAGCTATATAGTATGAGAAGCAAGTATGGTTGATGTCCATGGAATTCACTAAATTTACATCTTTATACCTAGAAACACATCACTTTATGGAATGGTGCAATGGACTATGCAGTACTCAATTTTAGTGCCAATGCCTAGTGAAGTTGGATACTGTCTTACAAAATTCAGAATGTGCTCTCAACTGACAACTGAAATATGGTGTTCTTTCTCCCATAGCCAGAATGTGCATGTCCAAGAATAATGAACTGGAAGTAAGGTGGATCCTCTACCTAGTCTGACTAATGACCCACTTATAGACCTTGTTTTCTGTCCTTCTGTTACTCTGGATTCTGTTAGTTTACTAATTATCATACCCCAAGGAGAAATACTTCTTTCACAGGAAATAGCAATAATTTTCAACTGAACTGGAAACTGACATTGACCATTTCAGACCACTCATTCTTCTGGGAAAACATAGGAAAAGGAAGATCATGGTGGTAAACTGGGGTGACGGATTCTGACTATTGAGAAGAAATACAATTTCATTTATTCAAAAGAGACAGAGATGAGTATAGGCAATTCCCTGGGCAGCATGATATTATCATTTTATCAAGCTGACTGAGACACTACAAACACCCCTTATAGACTAACCCACAGGACTGAGATACCCCAGGTGAG
This sequence comes from Crocuta crocuta, assembly GCF_008692635.1. Classification (NCBI taxonomy): domain Eukaryota; kingdom Metazoa; phylum Chordata; class Mammalia; order Carnivora; family Hyaenidae; genus Crocuta; species Crocuta crocuta. The sequence continues at coordinate 2,478,604 of NW_027527955.1, forward strand.
AAAGAAGGTTTGTGTCATCCATGTGGCTAAGACCCCATACCAGTTACAGTGCTGGCTAAACACAAAAGCCACACAAAATGTGTGATATAGGGAGAAATCCCAGCTATCAACCATATATCCTGTGTCTACTGTTTCCCTCCTTGCCATGTCATGTATAGATTTGTATATTTTAACTATTTTTTTTTTCTTTCCTACCTCTTTCCCACACCATTTCTAAATAAATTTTGTTGAATAACTTTACATTTTGGGTTACATGCTGCAGAATATAGAAGGCATTCAACAGAAATGGGGGAAAAATATTACTCAGAGATTTCAGACTTTGATCTAGAGGCAGTAACTAGCAAAGCTGAAGGTTGCCTTCCTTTGTTGGGAGGGGCTGAAAAATACCTTGATTGTTTAAAGAGCATTTCATTATGAAGCAGGAGTATTTTTGAGTGAGGACTGAATGTAGAAGAAATCGAGTAAGAAAAGCACTGGACAGTGCTGGACATCTGATATTGCTTGGCTACCTCGTATCCAAACACCCTTCTATTTGTGGGAAATCCTCCAACATGTGAACCTAGGTGGAAGGGAGGCCTCACCTCCCATTATAGAAGCTAAAATGGCCAGGCACTCTTCCCTAGCTCCCGGTGCTGGGATAAGCCTCCATTACCTAGGCTCGAGGAGCAATCTGGTGCTCCTGGGGTAGTGGCGCAAAATCACAAAACTAGTGAAAAAGTAGTAGGTCCACTTCCTGCTGTTAGCTTGGTGATTTCGTGGGGTTCAGCAATGGCAGTGGTTAGTGTCAAAATTCTAGTGGCAAGGCCATGAAGTGTCTGGTGGTGGCAACATTGAGCTATTGGTGGTGGTGGTAACAGGTGGTGGCATGCTGACAGAATGTTCCTGGCTCCCTGCTGTTCACTGTACTCTGTCTGGCCTTGCCTGTCTTCTCAGCCTGGGCTCTCTAGCCTTCCTGTTGATTGAGTTAGCAACACAATATTCTTTTAATAAATGCCTTACTGCTTCATTAAGCTAGTGATACTTGGTCTCCATTGTTTGCAACCAAGAGCCTTGACCTTTACAAGACTGATTCGTGGATAACATTTGATTTCTATCTAGGGATAGTGAACCTCAAAACATCGAGGGCTGCGTGAAAAACACCACAGATTTTTTTAAATGATTGTTGTTCTTTTCATTCATCTACTTTTTTATATAACAGAGTATTAAATAGAAAAAAAATGGAATAATTTCCACTAATAGAAAATGAAAACCTTCTCAGGGAGGTAAGTGTTTATCTATAGAGAAGGATACTATTGAGTTTCTTCTCGTGCCTTGTGCCTGAAGAACTTTGCCTTTGTGTCTCCAGTGTAGGTTGCTTGCCCTTCTCACCTTCATGTAGCTCTCCTGCTGGATGGAATTGGGCTGCAGGCACAGGATAAGGTGAAGTAAGCGCTTCAGATCCTGCAAGCAAAGAGAAGAGAGAGAAAAGAATTTCATTATCATCTGGCTTTCAGGAGGAGTATCACAAAGGTCAGACCTTTGTGCACTGTGAAGGTTAATCTCCTAGAACGTCTCATATCTTAACCTCCTAAAAAAATTTTTATCACCTTTGTAATGTCACATTCTAAAAGGGCCCCTTTTATTATTTAAGCTTTCAGAGGCTCCAGATTCCTCAAGATGTTTGGTACAGAAAACCTGCTCCTCTAAAAGTCTGAGAAAAAGAAATACAAAAACCTAACTCTCTCTTTTCCTTTTGTTTGCTAGCTTCACAAAGGGAAGGAGTGATTCTTTGTTAAGTTGACAAAAACACTGAGTGCTCTCCATGAACTCTCAGAATTGCCAAGTTTCTGGAATCCAGTTCTCAAATGTATACTCAGAATATTTTTGTTTCTATTTTGATTTTGGTGAAAATGGGATCTGTCTGGTTAAAAGCAATTCACAGCTCAGCCTAGGGGGAAAAAAAATCCTTTGTACAGGGCCAGCGAAGGGCAAAACACATCACCTGGCTGTCGTCCTTAGCTTACTTCCAGCACCAAGTGCCTGGGTGGGCTTATTTATTCTGAAGATGTTGAAACACAGATAAAATAATGGGATTCCTTTAATCCATTTAGTTTTCTTTTGTGTGTCTCGAATAGGGAGTGCTACAAAAAGGAATCTGTTTTGTTGGAAATTCCAAGACACATGACATCCTAAAGATGGCAAGATAAGAAATAGCTGACATCATGTTTCTAAATATACTATGCTGCGCAACAGCTACCTGGAGCAAAAGCAGAGAGGTTGAGGAGGCAAAATAATGACTTTTAGTTGCTGGAAGGCATCCATGTTCAACAGTCTGTCAGGAAGAGACAGGTGGGGCGGGCTCGCCACCTGGGGTGAAAGCTGGTACAGGATTTTTATTAAAATTACTGCACAGAGGAGAGAAGATAAACATTCAGTGGGTGTACTGGAACTGCCAGACCATATGTTTGGCCAGAACTAAGAAGCTCCTTCTCCAAAATGAAACTACCTAAGGCAAGCACCATGTGTTTTCAAAAATCTTGTGTACTAGGCAAATACATCCCAAGATTTAGAAATAAATTTTGTATGCCACTGTGTCTTTAGTCCTAATGCCTAGGATTTGTGATCTGGCTATATAATCATTTGAGTTTTGGTATGGAAGGGAGAATGTAAACTAACTTTTAGAATATAATCTGGAGGATGAGGAAGATGCTAAGTAGTTCTATACACTTAGCATCGTTCCCATTATAGACTCTGAGGGCTGGAAGGTACTAAAGCGCTAACCAGAGTTAAACCCTGTGGTGTATGGATAGTCTTCAGAGGTAATGTGACTCATTTAGGGCCCCATGGCTAGTGGTGCCAATCTTTTTTTTTTTTTTGAGAGAGAGAGAGAAGGTGCAAGTGAGCAAAAGGCAGAGAGAGAGAGAGACAGACAGAGAAAGAGAGAGAGAGAGAGAGAGAGAAAGAAGTGGAGCTCACCTGGGGCTCATGTTTTACCCAAAGCAGGGATCGTGCTCACATGAAGTGGAGCTCATGCTCATCCTAAGTGAGACTCAAACTCACCAGATACGGAACTCGAATGACTGTGAGATCATGACCTGAGCTGCAGTCAAATGTTAATGACTGAGCCACCCGGGCGCCCTGGTAGCGCCGATCTTAAAACCAGAGCCAAAGTCTTTCTGACCCTCGGTCCTTTGACCTTTTTATTAGAGAACATAGCTTCCCACTTGCATCAGTAACAAATTACCACAAACTCAGTGGCTTAAAACAGCAAACATTTATTATCTTGCTGTTCTGGAGGTCGGAAGTCTAAAACCAGTTTCACTGGCTGGGTTTGTGCTGGAGGCCTGAGGGCAAATCTGTTTCTGTGTCTTTTCCAGCTTCCAGAGGCCACCAGCACTCCTGGGCTCAGGGCCTCTTCCTTGCATCATTCTACCTTCTTGTGCTTACTGTCCCGTCTTCCATTACTGACCCCGGCCTTCCTACCTCCCTCTTACAAAGACACTTCCAACTACAAGAGCCCCAGCCAGATAATCCAGAATAATCTCCCATCCCCAGATGTTTAATTTAGCCATACCTATAAAGTCCATTTTATCATTTAAGGGGCCATATTTATAGGTTCCAGGGATTAGGATATGGATAGCTTTGGGGGCCACTCTTTTCCTGTACTCCATCCTACCTCTCATTATCCCCTCCCCCCCTCCTGAAACCAAACAATATAGAAGGCATAAGAGATTTCTGGGGTCAAAACTGTACAGTAAGACTCACGGAACACTGGGGTGGTTCTCTTCACTTGACACACCATTTTTGCCTCTGTCCATCTCCCTGACCCGCAGATAAGTGAAGGGCCAGCATCACTTCTATTTTACAGATTTGTAAAAGGGAAGGTTAAGAGCTTTGTTGAATTGGACTCTGGTCCTTAAGACCTCCCCTGCCTGCATCAAGTAATATCAAACTGTGCTCAGGCTCACAGCTGTATGCAAAGTCCTGAAGTTCCTGATTTTTTGGTTAACATTCAGAGCAGGTGGCTTTATTTGTTCTCTCAATCACTTTTTCCTTTTATCTCTATGGCGAGAGATAAGAGAACATTTGTCCAATATCTGTTGGTTTGACTTCATGTCCTTGGGCTGTGCCGATGGGCAGAGTATGTGGTAAAGAAAACTTATTCATAATCTTAAACATATTATGCAAGTGGCTGAATCAGAACAGGGAGGTGCCTGTTACCAAAGGCAATGGAGTGAGGAAGCTGTGGGAGAGGGGGTGGCCTCATTAGCAAGAGAAGGTTGTCACCTCAGAGAGTTCAGTCATTTCTGTGCTCTTCACAGACAGATTAAGCTCATCACTCTCTGAATTTCTTTATTGGAGAATGATTGGAGAGGGAATAAAAATATTTACAATTTATATGAACTTTACCAATCTCCAAATATTCTGAACACCTGGCATTATATTTTCTTAAAAACAAATATAGTAGGCACTCAATAAATGTTTGCAGAGTTCTGAATGAATGAATTTCATCATTGGTTGATTGATTCTACATGAAAAATAAATGAGGAATGTTTTCACTTGGGCTTGTTTGCTTCCTCTACATTTATTGATGACTTAAAGAGTCATTTAACTTTTAAAGCTGAGCTAAACAAATGTCCCCATGGTCAGAAATGTGCCCGATTTGGTATGCTTAGGAGACCAAATTAAGGGAAAATATTTTGCTGGGCTTTGGTGGGGCCTTCAAGAGTGTTTGAAAATAGTCACAAAATTCCTTCTATCAATCCAAAGTCTTAGTGACCAACTCCTTATACCCAGGCTTCTCCCATTGGGGGATGGGGCGAGGGGGGACAGTGGTCACTGGAACTAAAAAGTATTTGAGCACTGACTGTCCCAGGCCTTTTAAGATATGTTCTTTCATTAAACTCTTTCAACAACTTTGTGAAATAAATGTTGCTCCCATTTTACAGATTAGGAAACTTTGGAGAAGGTCAAGTGACCTTTGATAAACTGAAAAATACAAGTATTCTGAAGGCTTTTGTTTTTCAGTGTTGAATCCAGTGCTCTTTTGACTTGACTTTGGCTTATTTTTGTGCCAGAAAACTCAGTTAAGTGAAAAGACTAAGAGAATATCCACGTGGAGTGTCTGAAAGGAAGTGAGCCCGTACATTTCACACATCTTCAAAAGAAGGTTTTATGGTGACAAACTTTCAGAAGGAGGAGTTAACTTTCAGTTTTGCAAAGGGCCACAAAAGCAGGAGCTCTACACTCACACCTGGAGTCTCAGGTCCACATTTACTCGCTAGAGACTTCAAATGGTTCCCTCGGCTCCACCTTTGCTTGGCCTCCTCATCTCTAAGACAGGGTTGATGATAGCATCTGCTTACAGGACGGCAGTGCTTGGGAGAGTAACTCACATCAATCCAGTTTGTGGTGCACAGGAAGTGCTTCAGTAAGTGCGAGTGATAATTATTTGGGGGAACTCAAAGTCTTGTTCAATTTTTGTTCACTGTACTTAGAACCAGTCTTCCTTGAAGCTTCATTTCTTTTTAAATCGTCTAAGATTCTGAAGTTGTAGATTATTATTTGGGGCATGATTACACATTTTCAAGGCATCCCATTTTGGGCATTGCTTTGGTTTATGTGCCACCATCCTCTTCTGGACCACTCAGAGAAAACTTACATTTTAATTATGATGAGTCAATAGTAGTAGTAGTAGTAGTAGTAGTAGTAGTAATACATTCCATCATTCCATTCCACAGCATACTAACTAATGATTGTTTAATTATTAACAAACCCAACTGAGGTTTAGCAGCCAGCTGGTATGGGTTCTGACCTGGCAGTGCCACTTGCTAGCTCGGTACTTTCTTTCTAAATATGGCCTCCTTCCTTCCATCTGAGGTGCTATAGTTCTAGGAAGGTCGTGAGTCTGACTGAGAATGACTCAGCCGGTGAAGACATACGTGCTTGGAAAATGTCCTTCCAGAAGGCAAAACTGAATAAAATCTTTTTCTTCAAAAATGGAAGTAGGCAAGGAGACTGGTTTGTCTGATTTGAGTGTACTTTCACTGCTATTTACAACTGTACTTGCAGGTGTATTCCCTTCCAAAGATTTCCCCTGTTTTGTGTCAACTAAAGGTAGGAAACATGGACCTTGCAGGTGGTATATCACTTTTACTTTCATTTCCTTCAGTGCCTGGAGCAATGATTGCCAGGGCCCACCTGTGCTTTTGTTATTGAAAGCACAGCAGGGCATTAGGACTTCATTAGAGCCTTCCAGAAGGCCACAAGATGGGGATGTTACTCCACAAACTTAGATCTTTTAACTCTTTCTACAAATAATTATTGAGTGCCTACTATGTGCTTGGCATTGTTCCAGGCCCTGGGATTGGATTACAGTGATTAATCAAATAGACCTTGCTCAATGAAGTTTTCAGTATCATATACACGGTAGATGTTTGAATGTGTATTTAGCAGTTTACCTAGTGCTGTGGTAACAGAAATGCATGAGGCCATAGACAGGCACAGTAGGGACCCAAAATGCAACTTGAGAAGGGCCTGGACAGAGCTCTTAGAAGACTCCCCGGAGAAAACAGTATCTACACTGAGACCTGCAGAATGACTAAGAACTAGCTAGGAGAAGAGTTCTAATTTAGACAGAAGAATGGCATGCCCAGAAGCCCAGCAGGGAAGGTGAACTTGGTTCTTTGAAGCAATTGAAAAATGTTAAATTATAATTGAAGTGTAAAAGTAGTGTTTACAGACAAGGCTAGGCCATACCATGAGGGCCATGTTTTTAGGATAATTTTCAGGTCAATGGGGAAGGTGGTGCCTCTTATTCTGGTTTGTCCACCTGGAAGGTATGGAAGGTGTTTCTTATCCTTCTCTGTCAAGTCTCAGTGTACGTGTTGTGTTCTCTAGGAATCCTGATCCCTTATCCACCAAGACTGGGATGCTGTGGATTCCATAGCACAGTGTATCCTCGATCTATCACTTAGGCAGTGGTTGTCATTGTTAACAGACAGGGCTCGGATGCAGCAAATGGGGATTTGAAGCCTAACTCCCTGCTTTCTAATAAGTTTTTGGTTTCAGATTACTGACTTGGCAAATGAGGCTAATAATATCAGTCATTTCATAGGGTTTTGTGAAACAGACTGACAATGCTTGAAAGTGCTTTGCATATTGCCTGGCACATAATATGTGTTGAATAAATATTAGCTATTGCTATTGGTTATCCTAAATGTTAGCTGTTGGTGTCCATTATTCTGGATTTTAGTTTTATGATCTCTTCTCTCTCTGTCCTGTCATCTTCTAAGATTCTGGAGGACAGGGACCATATCTTATTTTACCATTATGGCCCCAGCTCCTACCATCATTACTAGAACAAAGGAAGTGCTCAATCAAAAGTCATCCAGTGAATGAGGATATTCATTGTATTACTCACATTTGTGTCACATTTAAAAATTACTAACTTGAAGGTGATACAATGGAAGGCTGTGTGTAGTGAGCCTCCTTTGTGATCTGTCCCATCAGGAAATGGGATCTTCCTAAAGGCAGAAAATGTGTGCTTTAGGGTTTTAAAATCCTTATTTTATTTTTCCAAAGTTTTTGTTGATAATCCTTACTTTAATCAATGTCCATTGATTTCTGAATTTAATGAGCGGTTTAAAAAATTCATTTTACATTAAAAAAATTTAACTCGTAAGAGTATTTTTTTGTTTTAATGTTATTTTTAAGTAATATGGACATATTCAGTAGCATATAAATTCACTTTTACTTGAATTTTAAGCTTAGCTATAGATAGTTTATTTCAATTAATATAACCAGTCAAACACTTTGGAACAATATGACTAGTGATGCATTTTCATATTTCTAACATATGAGATGGTGCTGAACTGACTTAAAAAAGTGTGTGTTTCTTAGTAGTTGAAAGAGCATCAGATTATAAGCCTAGAGATCTAGATTATGCTGTTGGATCTGCATTAAACAAGCTTTACAACCTTTGGAAGTCAATTTTCCTTTTATGAACCTCCATTTCATTTCTAAACTTGGCCAGATTGAGCTGGATTTCAGAAAAGATTCTTTCTGAGTTCCTAAATCCCATGATTTGATATCTTTCTGTTCAGATGGTGAGCCAGTGAGCTTCTGGCAAAACAGATTGGTGTGTATAAAAATCAGGCAGTGAAGTAAAATCAGGCCTTGATTTCTTTTTTCACTTGTAACACTTTTATTGCAACTCTGCTTTTCTGAGGAGGAGGGGGCAAGATAGCAGATGAAAGCTGATATTTATTGAGTTCTTACTAAAAGGGGCTGAGTGTTTCACATGCATTTCAAATTGGATTTCATTGTAACTCAATGGAACGAGTATGATATTATTAGCTGCATCTTACATGTGAGGAGGCAAGTTTGAGAGGTTGAGTGATTGAGCCAACGTCACACAGCTTGTAAAGTAGTAGCAACAAAGTGATTATAGAGCCCCTCCTCTTAGCCGTTATGCTATATGACTACTTCTTATGGAGGGTCTACTATTTATCAGGCATTGTGGTAGACAATTTGTGGGCATTCTTCTTTAAATTCTCACAACACTCCTGTGGAGCAATTCTCATTAACTTCATATATTTTCTTTATTTAAAAAAGTTTTTTTAATGTTTTTTTATTTACTTCTGAGAGAGAGAGAGACAGCATGAGCAGGGGAGGGGCAGAGAGCAAGGGAGACACAGAATCTGAAGCAGGTTCCAGGGTCTGAGCTGTTGGCACAGAGCCCAGTGCAGGGCTTGAACCCACAAACTGTGAGATCATGACCTGAGCTGAAGTTGGACGCCCAACCGACTGAGCCACCCAGGAGCCCCTAAAATTTTTTTAATGTTTATTTATTTTTGAGGGAGAGAGAGAGACAGAGCCTGAGAGGTGGAGGGGCAGAGAGAGAGACACACACAGAATCTGAAGCAGGTTCCAGGGTCTGAGCTGTTGGCACAGAGCCCAGTGCAGGGCTTGAACCCACAAACTGTGAGATCATGACCTGAGCCAAAGTTGGATGCTTAACTGACTGAGCCACTCAGATGCCCTTTCTATATTTTCTTTATAAGAGGAACTAGAAATTGTAGGGCAAAGGTGTATCAGGGAGAAAGTTCACAAACACAAATAGGAAAATCCTTAGGCCGATATGGAAGTGGCTTAAGGAGTATAAATACAATTTCAAAGGATATAGCTTCCTCTGACTTAGCCTGTTTATGATTATTTACAAAGCCTGCTGCCATTTTGTCTGAAATTCTTTTATACCAGCTCTAATAGAAAATAAAAAGTTGAATTTTAGCTTCTGTCCTTAAGAATCTCAGGTTTATGCTTCACTTAAGACTGTAAGATCTTGGCAAATTAGTAACATCTCTGAGCTTCAGTATTCTCATGTATAAAATTGAGCATAATTCTTACCCTGTAGGACTGTTGTGATTATTAGGGACAATATATATAAAGTATCTAGAATAATGTCAAGAGTATAGGAGATACTCAATAAATGGTAACTATAGTTGTTTTTATTATTGTTACATACTGTTTCTCATTTCATTTTAAACTTTTTGATATCAGGGAATATGTCTTCCTCCAGTGATTTTCAGGTAACAAGTATACAAACTATTTTCAAATGAAATATTGATTATAAGTCCTTTCCATAAATCCTGTAGTTATAAATTCTTTTCATGGACTGGATTGGTCAGGAGAGACTGTTGGAGTCTAGATGAGAACCAGTGAGATGAATGGAGACTCCAGAATTGGATATGGAAGGGACTGTGTGGACCAGAGAGATACAGAGGAGGCAAAATCTTAAGGATTTGATGACGAGCTGGAAGTCATGGGGAGGGATGGGAGGGAGTCCCTGGATAACTAAGCTTTCCAGCTTGAATGGTTGGGTCAGGAAAATTGGGAAAAGCAACAGGGTTGGGTTGGAGAAGGATTTGAATAGTTGGGTTTGACGCATGTTGAGTTTGAGGTATGTGGTAGGCAGCTCGATTCATGGATCTGAATAGGTGATATAGAGTGGCTCTCAGGAGCTCTGAGAGCAGATACAGGAAGCTCAGACCCTTGTAAAGTACATTAAAAACAGATTTCCTGAAAACACTAAGAAACTGTCCCTCTCTTTATTTATATATTTTTTATTTTAACATTGGCCATTAAAGCCTAAACAAAATGAGCAAATAGTGTAGAAATTTCAGGCAGAGATAGAAGTGTGAGTTTTTGGCAAGTTTGGGTGAAGTTTTTTAGCTCTCATTAAATCATAATTTTTTGGTACGTCATATGAAAACTCTAGGATGTATTTTAGGACATAGCCCAGAAAATTTCCTCCCATCTTAAATGTATTAGACCCACTTTTATATTTTGATATTAACTTTCAGTATTTTATTGCCCTTTTTGGCTTTAAAAGCATGTTGAATTTTTTAAGAATGACAAAGTGGAAAATAAAATCTCATCTGATAGCATATAATCTCAGTGATTTGACACAATAGAACAATTGTCTTCTTTCTATATTTAAATAGGATTGTGCGTACTCTTCTACTGTTCTTAAAGATTATGTCATTTCCTTGTTCTTTTCATGAAGCAAAAGAGATTAGCTAATTTTATCCTCAGTGCTGAGAACTTCAGTGACATTTTTGGGCAAACCACCACACCACATTACAACTCGGTGTTTGGAGATTTAGCTCAAGCTCTGCTCTTCTCCTCCACAAGACCTGCAGTGATAGACCAAGTTATAGGCCAAGTGGCTAACTTGAAGCCTCAGTGTCTTCATAAAAGAACACCTGAAAGCCAAAGTACCACTAATTCTTTTAAAATCTGCTTCCCCACAACAAGAAACAAGGAAAGAAAGAAGGGAAGGAAGGAAGGAAGGAAGGAAGGAAGGAAGGAAGGAAGGAAGGAAGGAAGGAAAATACATAGAATTAAATAAGCAAGAGTTGAATCCATTATGTTGAATTTTAGAAACTTACTTCTATCTTAGCTTCCTATTGCTGTTGTGCTAAATTATGACAAGCTTAGTGGCTTAAAAAAACAACACAAATGTATCATCTTATAGTTCTGGAATTTATCAATCTGAAATCAGTCTGAGCAGGTTAAAATTTAGGCGTTGACAGGGCTGCCTTCGTTTTTGGAGGCTCTACAGAAGAATTTGTTTTCTTGCCTTTTCTAGCTTTTAGAGGCTCCCTGTATTCCTTGGTGTATGGTTCTCTCCCATCTTTGGAGCTACCAATATCATATCAAGTCTCTCTCCTTCTCCATCACTTTGACACCAACTCTTCTTTTCCCTCCTTCTTCCATTTTTAAGGATCTGGTGATTCCATTGGGCCCACCTGGATAATCCAGAATAATTTACTAATCCAAGGTCAGCCAATCAGCAAACTTTAATTCTATCTGCTACTTTCATTCCCCTTTTCCCAGGAGCATAATATTCACAGGTTTTGGGGATGAGGGTATAGACATTTAAGGGGTACTATTATTCTGCCTACTGCACTGCTTAACCATATTAAACATAGAATGGTATGTTAGTAGCATAATTGTAAAATCTGATGTGTTTGTCTAAAAGGCGTCAAGGTTTTAATATAGCTGGAGTCTGCATAATTGTGCTGAAAGTAACTCAATAGTGAATTATTTCAATGTCGGGGCCTCTCTGAGACATGGAGTGTTGAACCCCTTAAAATAACATGATTATGTGAGAGAGGTAGCAAAAATTCAGGGAGGAGAAATTAGTAAGTCATTGTGTATTACTTTAGCAACACTGTGCATTAGAACTTTCCACGATGAAAGAAGTGTTCTCTATCTGCACTAGTATTATAGCCATTAGCTACATGTACATGTTGAGCCCCTGAAATATGGCTAGAGCAACTGGGAAACTGAATTTTTAACTTTACTTAAAATCAGTTTACTTAAAATCAGGAGTGCCTGGCTGGGTCAGTTGGGGGAGCATGTGACTCTTGATCTCAGTGTGACTCTTGATCTCAGGATCCTGAGTTCTGGACCTACTGTGGGGTATAGAGGTTACTTAAAAATAAAATCTTTAAAGGAAAACCAATTTAGATGTTGGTCACATGAGTCAGAAATCCTGCTGTTTAAATCCAAGTTTGGTCTTTTACTAGCTTGAGAGTTTTTTTCTAAGGGCAGATTACTTAGCCTGTTTGAATCTTAGTTTACTTCTCTGTACATTTAGGAAGCTAATTTTTTGTTTTCATGTTTTATTTTGAAATAATTTTAGACTCACACAAAGTTGCAAAATTAGCACAGAGCGTTCTTGTGTACACTCCCTGCTGGCTTCCTCTAATAAGATCTCAGATAATCATAAGATATTATTAAAATCAGGTCATTGGCATGGGTAGAATACCATTAACTAAACTGCACACCTGGTTCAGATTTCACCCATATTATACATGTAAATGCTTAGGGAGAGGATATATTGTTGTATGAAATTTTATTACATGTGTAGATGTATGTAATTTCCACCACAATCAGGATATATACCATCAGCATAAAGAAAGTCTATTGTGCTTTCCTTTATAGTTATACCCACTTTCCAATCCTAACTTCTGGCATTACTGGTCTATTTTCCATCACAATTGTTATTCTGAGACTGTTTTATAAATGGAATCATACAGGATGGGTTATTTTTTTTTCACTCAGCATACTGCCCTTTGAGATACATTCAAGTTGTATATATCAGTGTTTATTTCTGTTTGCTGCTGAATAGTATTCCATTTTATGGATGTACCACAGTTCGTTTATCCATACACCCACTGAAGGACATTTGGGTTGTTTGTAGCTTTTGACTCTTAAAAATAAAGCTGCTATGTAGAGGTTTTTGGGAGAACATAAATCTTCAGATCTCTATGATGAATACCCAGGCATGTAATTGATGTGTCATATGTTTTATAGTGGGATTAGCTGATTAACAACTATATATATATATATCTTAAAATGACCATATACAAATATCAAAACTATACAAGGTGAGATTAATATTTTTAAATAACCCAGATGGAAATATGATGAACATAACAGAAATAGAAAGGAATTTACAAATGTGCATTGAAATGCATAGTTTCTGTTAGTTTATTTTTCCCACTTAATTTAAACCTCTCCTTCACAGTTCATTAAAACATGACATCAAGGGCAACATGATGGACCCTTGTGGTGATGGAATTCTTTTGTGTCTTTACTGTGGGGGTGGGTACATGAACCTCAACACATGTAAAATTCTGTGGAACTACACACACACACACACACACACACACACACACGAATATATATAAAACTAGAAAAATGTGAACAAGGTTAAAGAATTATATCACTGTCAATATGTTGGTTGTGATATTTTACTATAAGTATGCAAGCTATTACCATTGGAGGAAACTGGATCAAGAGTACTCTAGGTATTATTTCTTACAATTGCGAAAGAAGCTACAGTTATTTCAAAAATAGAAAGTTTATTTTTAAAAAAAATCACAGCAACCATTTTCTCTATTTCTGGGGCTTGCCACCAATTTTGTAGCTTTTGTATAATCTTTGAATTTCCAGAGTATATATGTCTCAGTCAAAAAGCTCAACTGCCTATCCTGAAACCGTTTTTTGAGCAACTGCACAATAATCTACATGATCAAAGCATACTGAAAAACTTATGACTCAGAAACATGACACTCTCCCACTTCTTCTGGCTCACTCTTTTTAAAAATACATGATAACGTCTTAAGGAAACTCTGTCATTGACCTTTCCCATTCTTTAGATGCTGTGCTACAGGGTTCCACTTGAATGGGTTCTGCCCTGACTAAAGTGTGCTTGCTTTGGAGACATTCTATTTTTACTTGTCTTAATAGATAATTCTTTATGTTGGAAAATGAGGTCAAGTAAACACTCAGCCACAGTCCAGAATTATAGCTATAGACACTGTGAACTGTTTAGAACCTAGGCTGATTTAGAACAGTTTTTGAAATCCCCAGAATGAAATGACCCAGTTACTTTCGTTTCTACTTTTTCTTCAGAGGCACCCTCTTTTGAATTGTCCCTTACTGAGAAATAAGCTGGATCTGAGCTTTGTAAGGGTGCCAAGCCTGTTTTGTTCATAAAGAATATCTCCCTGGAATTCATTTAGCTGAACCTTATTATTATAGCAGGAGCCTTGCTCACCATGGTGACCATGGCTGGTGCCATCAGATATTAAATCTATTGATCTTGAGTATATGGTCCATCTCAGAGTTTTCAAATGGCCCGTGCAGTCTCTTCCCCTGGGGTGAAGCACATCTTAGCTTCTTGTGGCCTTCTCAAAGCTCATCTTACGTCTTGGTACAATGTGTTCTTTTGATTTGCTGGTGATTTTGTTACTTCTCATGGACAGATGTAAACTAGAGGACAAAAGAAGGGAAAGAAGTCCAAGGAATGTAGACTTCTTGCTTTTCAAGTCACCTTTCTTATGCTTGGTTGTCCTTATACCCAGGTCATTTTCTGACTTCTTCTACTCTTAGGGTGAGAGCCCACTTTTTTATTTCTCTCAGGCTGTATTGGGAAGATGGTGGGCTCCTGGAATGGAGAGTGCTTTGTAGAAGAGAAATACCTTTAAGCCTATAGTGAATAATTCCTGTGAAGCTGATTAGTCTATCTTGGGTTGCAATAGTAAGTTTGAAATATGGCAGAGATTAATTATTAACCTATGTTAGAGTAGTAACCTGTACCATACTGTATATTATTAAATATACATCATATTATCATGTCATACTATAATATTGTACTTGAAAATATAAACATAAAATATATGAAAATAAAATATGAAAATATAAACATTTAAGACATCACAGAAAAAAAAAGTTGGTCTCAGAGTCAGGAGACCTGGGACCATTCTTTGCTTTATTATTTAATTACTTGTTGTCTGTGTTGCTTAACCCTTCTTTGACCCAATTTTCTGCTCTGCAGATGATAATTAACTATAATAATAGCAACCTCATAGGTAATTTTGGTAGAATAAAGAGAGGATGTTTAGCTGAAGCATACTACTCTTGAGAAAGGAAAAAAAAAATGCTAGATGTTATTAAAACCTAAGTATAGTTTTAACAGATACTGACAAGAAAACTTTTAATATTTGTCACAATGTCTAGTTCTGGAGACAAAAAGCCTAATTTCTTTTCACCTTAGAATTGCGCAGAGACACTGTGGGTTGCCTATACAAGATCTTTCCTTTTCTTTATTTTTTCCCCCTAGTACATAGGGTTTGCACAATGGTGGTTAAAAAACACTTATTTGTGGGGTGCCTGGGTGCCTCAGTCAGTTAAGCATCTGACTTCGGCTCAGGTTATGATCTCACAGTTCGTGAGTTCAAGCCCCACATCGGGCTATGTGCTGACAGCTCAGTACCTGTAGCCTTCTTCAGATTCTGTGTCTCCCTCTCTCTCTTCCCCTTCCTCACTCACGCTCTGTCTGTCTCTCTCAAAAATAAACAAACATTAATTTTTTTTTTTAATTTACTTGCTTCCCCAATCTCTCCTGTAGCTAGTACTGGTTATATGTAAGTTCTGGCCTATGAAGTTTTAAGGGTAACATCTGGGTGATACCTGTGAAGTATTTTCTTCCCTTTAAAAAATAAAATAAAAAAGATACATTCAAAGAGAGTGTTTCCAGATGCTGCATTTTCTTCCTGTATTTCAATAGTTTTCTGCAACTTTAGAAACCATTTTGTGACCATGTGATGATAAACCCAAGGACAGAAGCCAACATGCTGACTACAACAGAGTAGAATCATGGAATATCTTGACTGACAATAGCCATGCAACTGAACCACCTTAGGACCACTTCTTTTATATTTTTAGAAAATAAAACCTTCTATTAATTAAGCCACTTTCTGTAATAATCTGTTTACTTGCATATGAAAGTATCCTAACTGATATACAAAAGAGTTTCCCAGGAACACAAACTCAGAGGTCACCATTATATATAATGTGATGGTGATACTCCATGGAGTTGTACAACTTGGTGACCTTGGTCTTGGTGAACTCTTACTCATTCTTCCAAGTTTATCTCACATAGTTCCTTTTTTGAGAAGTCCTTGTATACAGAGTAATCACTTCCAGTTTAACACAGTATCTTGTAATTATATTTTGTTATACAGTTATTTTTATAATACATTGATTTGAGGTTAAATGTCAATAAGTCTATTTCTCAAACACATGTGTCTTCCAAGTATATAGTAGGTGCTCACAAACAGTTTCTGGAACAAAAGAGACTTTGCTCATCTATTGAGTGATAATAGGATTTTCATTAGAGTAAAAGTTATTCAGATTTCATATAGCAGAAACCTAGAAATATTGATATTTTTTCTCCATAAGGGTGTTAGAAAAGAGGTGTGGGTAATGATAAATTTATTGATAGTAGATATTAATATTAGTAAAAATCTTAAATTTATATTTCAGGATCATACTTCTTTCATCCCAACTCTTACCCTTCCTGTTTACTTGCAGCTGAAAGATGAAAATTCAGGATTTAGCATATGATAATCCTGAGGCTGCAATGATCTATCACATCACTGAAAGATACAATCATGTTCACTAGACTGCTTAATATGGCAAGAGGTTGCATACAGACATTGTGAGAAGACATTTTGAGAAACATTTAGAAGCATAAAGAATTTAACCAACAGGTAGTTGGACTACTCTGTAACCCTCAGGTGGCAGAACCCTCAGTCTTGACAGACTGGCCCAATTAAAAATTAATTCATTTATTCATTCAACAAATACCTTTAGATATGCTAGTATGTACTACATTTTTTTTTCTGAGTGCTAGAGGTATATTGGTGATCAGTATATTCAAGGGCCTTGCCTTCCTGGGCCTTAGTGTATTTATTCACATGTTGATAATAATGGTGATAATGGCCAGTTTTAGGGTCAGAAGTAACCCTACAATTTCCTGACAAAAGTCCCAGAGAGTGTTGAGGCTCACTTTTTAAGCTGGAGAAGGTGATAGAATCCTCGCTTTCATTTGAGGGATTGCTAGTATAATTCTTAGCAATGTATTACCCTAAATAGAACTGGCATGTAGTGAATGATGTTAATTTATGAGTTCAGTCTTCTGGTTAAAGCCTATACCAATTTTCTATTTGTGTCCATGATCTGAATACTGTTCGATCCATGTTTAAAAGTAATCTAGGAGCTCATGTATGTAGTATAGCTATCCTATATGGGTAGTCTTCCACAATCTGATAACACCCATGATACAGCCTTAATCTCACTTCATCAAGCTGGACATGACTATGTCCCTGAAACCACATAATGGTGATTCAGATGCCATTGCATTGCCCCTGTGCTAATGAAATGAGCAAGAAATTGTTCAAACTGGTTTAGCAGGTTTTCCCATCATAGTTCCAATCTCTCTTCAGAAAACCTATGAATCTTGGGAACTCTAATATTTATTTATCAGTTATTATGTGTCATATATTATAAATTAAATATGTTATGTCCTGTAAGCTCATTACAAGTTGATGAGATAAGTGATGCCACTTTTACTTATTGATGATGAAACTGAGATTTCAAGAGCTTAGGTTACTTGTTGAAGGTCACACAGCTTGTAGGTGGGCCAGTTGAGACTCAGACCAGGTCTATGGGACTCCTACATTCATTCCTATTCTTTTGATACCATGCTTTCTTCTAGATATATCGATATGTAAAGTTAACTTAATTTTTTTTTTAATTTTTTAATGTTTTATTTATTTCTAGGAGAGAGAGAGAGAGACAGCGTGAGCAGGGGAGGGTCAGAGAGAGAGGGAGTCACAGACTGAAACAGGCTCCAGGCTCTGAGCTGGCAGTCAGCACAGAGCCCGACGCGGGGCTCGAACCCACGAACTGCGAGATCATGACCTAAGCGAAAGTCGGACGCTTAACCGACTAAGCCACCCAGGCGCCCCAAGTTAACTTAATTTTTAAGTGCAGACACGTATCTTAGGAGATGGCATATTATTGTATATCAATCACACAATTCATGAAATAACATTGACTTTGTTACATGTAAATTTAATTCATGCATAAAGTGAAAAACCCTAAAAATTATAATTTTCCACTTTTTTGCCCTTCTAGGTCATGATCATTTAAACAAACTGGAGTCCACTATGTTTTGTGGCTGTAAAAAGTGGTAAGCTAAGAATCTTTCACAATCTTACTTGCTAAGTCTGATATTAAATACACAACTAAGAATGGAGATTGTAATTTTAAGCATTCAGTATGCATTTGAAATACTGGCAGAATTTCATATGTAAGAACTCTAATAATAGAAACAACTCCACCAACCTTGGTTTTAATGCATTCTTTTTATTCATATGTCAGGTTCCCTAAAGGTTTTATCTTGAAGTGTTAACAGGGAAATCTGTCACCAGTAGAGGACTAAATGAAGTCACGAGTCATATAACAAGCAGAAGAGACAAGTAACCTTCACTTGGATACTTAAGAAAATACTGGCAGGAACCCTGATATAATCAATTTGCAAATGACTTGAAGACAAGAAGTTACTTAGTAGATAATGACTAATGTGTTCTACTTAAAACCAAATCCTTTAAAGCTAATCTAATATGGTAGATCAAGGAGAAATGATAGATGTTCTCTGTCTTGATTGCAACAAATCTTTTGATTATCTGCATGTTACACCTATCAATGAACAAAAAAGGAAAAAAAAGTGACCTGAAGCAGACACCTGGCTGGATTGTAGTAACCATATAATGTCAAGCATCTGGATGAAAATGACAGATGCTCTTTTTCTACAATGTCAAATATATTTGTATAAACAGTCATAGACACACACGTGCATACACACATACCCAGGGTACATGTATTTGAAAATGTATGAATTTTTGGCCTTTGTATTATGTTGGAAATTTTGCATTGTATAGACGTGGCTAAAGTTCTATGTCCCAACCATGAAGGATATGAATATCATGAGAAAGTTCACAACAATGCAAGGAAAAATAGACACTAGAAAATACTTTTTTGGCATAGAAGTTAAAGATATCAGGACAATTCAATCTGAAAAAAAAAAAAAGAAAAAAGTAGATAAAGGATAATTCAATAATATTATTTGAAGATGCCTACCTGGTATCAAAACAATCAAAACATTTTGGTCAGATGATTAGCAAAACAAGGAACAAAGCCTGCTTTGTAGCATTTGCTAATTTCTATGTTGTACGTACTCCTACCTTGACCAATTCCAAGTTACCAACGTGATGTCACCGAACATGGCATTGGGCAGAGATGTGCCGTCATAAATCTCATCATATATCTACCATATAGATAATAGTAGATGTAAAAACCTCAAAACTCAAGAGCACAGGAAAATAGTACAGTTTATAATATAATTGGAGAGTAATAAATTTCAAGTATTAATTGCCCCTTTTTAAGAATGAAACTTAACTATAAGTTTATATAATTTATTGTTTAGTAATGTGTATTTTAAAAAAAGGATTGCAAAATTCCTGAAAATTTAGCTGTGGGTTCTCCTGAGCTGGTGCATGCTGACTCCAAGACATCACTAGTAGGTACCCTAGAAGTTCTGAAACACTCCTGATTGGATTTGCATATTTATAGAAACACAAGAAAAGAGTCTACATTTTGTTCTTGGTCTTGCAGCTTTGACCTCCAGGTCATTTTCCCTGGGGGCCTGTTAGGGAGATTCATTACCTTTGTGATGTGGGGAGTGATTTAGGGTCCTAAGTTTCCTTGTTAGGTCCCTGTGCTGTCATTTCTTGCTGATAACTCATTGGTTTTCTCCTAAGAATAGAAACTCAGTATCTCATTTCATCTTCCAATTACACACCTCTCTTCAAATTAAGCAAAGAAACAGATATTTACTTCCTGTTGTGTCTTGTGGACATCCATGTTTATTACACTCATTGGTCTTTTCATTGTTTTTACATTTATGCGAGTGTAGGCACACACATGGCTATTTTTAAAAAATGTTAATGCTTATTTATTTTTGAGAGACAGAGAGACAGAGCATGAGTGGAGGAGGAGCAGAGAGAGAGAGAGAGAGAGAGGGAGACATAGAATCCGAAGCAGGCTCCAGGCTCTGAGCTGTCAGCACAGAGCCCTAAATGGGGCTCGAACTCATGGACAATGAGATCATGACCTGAGCCGAAGTCACACTTAACCCACTGAGCCACGCAGGTGCCCCATGCAAGACTATTTTTTTAAAATATCAGTCTCATTTTCACCTTGTTAAAGATACTTATTTCTGAAATATTATTTGAACTTGAATATTCTAAAATCATTGTGGTAAATTTTACCTCGTGTTCTTACTCTGTAGCAAGACCTTTGTCTTTTTCATAATTGTGTATTCAGCATGTAGTGCACTGCTGGTACATAGCATTGAGTAAACTTAAAGTGTGCAATGTGTGTACAGCACTAATATATTGAAAAATGGTCACCACAGTAGCATTAGTTAGACCTTCCATTACCTAATGTAATTACGAATTCTTTTTTGTATTGAGAACATTTAAGATCTGTTCTCTTAGTAACTTTCAAGTATATACTACAGTACTGTTAACTGTAAGCACAATGGTATATATTACATCCCAGAACTTATTCATCTTATAACTACAAATCTGTACCCTTTGACCAACACCTCCCTGCTCTTCCCTGCCCCCAGTTCCTGGTAACCACCATTCTAGCCTGTTTCTATACATTTGGGTTTTTTAGGCAAGTGATAGGATACAGTATTTGTCTTTCTCTGACTTACTGCACTTTCCATAATATCTTCAGGGTCCATCCATGTTGTTGCAAATGACACAATCTCCTTCTTTCTCATGACTGAATAATATTCCATTGTGTATATATCTCATATTTTCTTTATCTGTTCATACACAGACACAGAAGTAGTTTTCATATCTGGGCTGTTGTGAATAATGCTGCAATGAACACGGGAATGCAGATATCACTGCAAGATGCTCGTTTCATTTCCTTTGAATATGTACTCAGAAGTGAGATTGCTTTATAATATGTTAATTCTATTTTTAATTGTTTAAGGAGCCTCCATACTGTTTTCCATAGTGGCTGCTCCAATTTATAATCTAACCAACACTACACAAGAATTCTTTTTTTCCACGTCCTCAGCACCACTTGTTATCTTTCATCTTTTTCATAATAGCCATCTCAGTATCACCTCCCAGATAAATACTGCACCTAGGATACAGCACTGGTTCTTGGGAAACCCACGCCCAGACAGGAGTATTAGTTTACTGGGGCACCTGTCTGGTTCAATCTGTAGAGCTTGTGACTCTTGATCTCGGGGTCATAAGTTTGAGCCCCACATTGGGTACAGAGATTACTTAAATAAACTTTTAAACAAACAAACAAACAAATAAATAGAAGGATTTTTTAAAGGAGTATTTCTTTATTTACTTAATTTTGTCATGGTAAATTTCCTTTTTTCTTTTCAAATAATTCCAAACTTTTAGAAAAGTTATGCTGAAAGAATAGTACAAAATAACTCCCACATTCTCTTTGCCCAGAGGCGTAATCAGGTTTCCTCTTTGTCCTATATGTCATCCCAATAACATCCTTTATGGTAAAACAACCCAGTGCAGGATCACATGTTGCAAACGTGTCATGTCTCCTGAGTGTCCTTCAAACTGGAGCAGTTCCTCAATTTTCTTTCACTGCCGTGGCCTTGTCTTTTTAAATATAAAACGCCATTTTATAGGCTTCCTTCAGTTTAGGTTTGTTCAGTGTTTCCTCTTAATTAGAATCAAGTTTTTCACCCTTGACTGAAATACCACAGAAGTGGCCCTGTGTTCTTCTTATTATGTCCTATCAGGTGGCACACGATGTCACTTTATCATATTACCTGTGGTATTAACTTTATGTGGTTAAGATGATGTCTGCTGCCTAGTTTCTCCAAAGAAAATTTGCTGTTTTCCCTTTCCTCTAATTAATAAAATATTTTATGAGGAGATGCTCTGGCAAGGCTGGCTTCATGGCTGTTCCACCTGTGCAGTTACACAGGGTCCTGTGCTTAGAAAGATCCCAGACTTGGCTTTCTTTTTACTTGGTTCCCACAAGGAAGGAAAGGAGGGAGAGAGAGAGAGGGAGGAAAAGAAATGAAGGTGGAGAGGAAACAGGCATATATTTAATTTTCTCCAATTTTTTAAATTGAGGTAAAACAGATTTAAAATTTGCTACCTGAACTATTTGTGAGTGTACAACTCAGTGGTATTAAGTACTTTCATATTGTTGTGCAACCATCACTACCATTTTCCATGGAGTGTTACATTGCTGTCCTCACATTCTACGTGGTAGTCGCCTTCTCCATTTTTTATAAACTGCTCTCTCCACTGTGTCCAAACTCATATAATTTTGCTCCAGTGGTGTGCTGGAACTTCTCTGCTGGAAATCTAGATTTCCACAGAAGGTCTCTTGTTGAACAGGGCTGTCCAGGGCTTCTGGACCATAGCTGAGAGGGGCCGGAGCTGGTTCATGGGCCATTGCAGTGTCCACAGCCAGGACTGAGTCTGTATCCCTATTATCTGATGCATGAATGGATGAGACTTCTCCTGGGTGCCCTGGCATATGGTGCTGGCTTCCACAGCTCCCATAAAGGCATTTTTGTCTGTGAGTGTCTACCAAATTGTTATTGTTGAGGGAGATAAAAACAAGGGACTTCTTAGTCAACCATGATGCTTGATACTTACAACTATTGACTTTGGATGGTTGTATCTTATTCTGTGTCCAAAATAAACAATATTTTTTCCTAAAAAATTTACATGTTTTTCTTCCTGACTTTCTTCTTCTTTTTTTCTTAAGGTACCACTTATTTTATTTTATTTTATTTTATTTTTGTCATCAAAGCTCAAAGCCTCTGACTTGTCTTTTAAGAATTCATCTACTCACCCCTGATCATTACCAACTTTGGTAACTTTAGCTGTCCCCCCTCTAACCATTTATATCCTATCTGACTGCTGCCTCTGGCCTAGCTCATACCCTTATCACCTTTCACTGGGCTACTGCTATTTGTCTTCTAATTAGTTTTCCCACCTCCAGCCTCATTCCGCATTAATCCATCTTCTTGGTTCCAGAGAAACTCTCCTGAAGCACAGGTCAGATCATGCCATGTCCTTTAAAATAGACCAGATGGTTCTGCCACCATCAGGACAAAATCTAAATCCCTCATGTGCCATTTAGGCCCTTCTACAATCTGGCCTCAATCTGCCCATCCACCCTTTCCTCTCAGCAATTCCTTCTACATTTGACATGCCAATGTTTCCCAGGTGAATTCCTCAGAGCAGTATTTCCTCAGAAATTAATAGATGCTACTTTGAACACGTTTCCATGGCCAAATAAGCTGGGATGACAACGCTGGCCCAAACAGAGCTTGGTAGGACTCCTCAGAGCCGAGCTGTGTTGAAAAATATGCCTTAACAAGACATAAATGCTTTGGGTATCTATAGGTAAAACTGCAGAGGAAAACAAGAGAATGCTGAATAAAAAAATCATGGTAGTAGTTATCTTATGTGGAAAGGAGGAAAGTGTGACAAGGGAGGTATATATAAGGGGCTTTAATGATGCTGGGAACTTTTCTGTAGCTTAAGCAAGGTAGTGTGTATATGGGTGCATGTTATTTGTTGTTGTTTATCCTTTTTATTTTCACATTTTAACATCTTTGAAATCAGGATGGTCTGACAATTGCTGAGAGCCAGTGACAATTGTAATGTAGTTATTTTTACCTTAGAAATATCTTAACCAATGTCTTTTACTTATGTTCTCCTTTTGTTGTATGCATAAGAGTGACGTATGACGAAAATCCAAGTCTGAAAGACCTCTCTAAATAAGTACAAAATAGAAATCTCAATGACAAGAAAAAGCTATCCATGCGTTTTTCAGAATACCTCTATATTTGTGACTGAAGCAGATTTCCTATGACTTGTTCCCTCACTTTGGTTGATGTAGAGCATAAAGATGGCTGTTAAAATACCAGGCTCAGTATCTCACACAAAGTAAATACACACTAAATACTGTTGATTGAATTTCTAGTGATTGTTAATAATCAACTCAAATGACCCTCTACATTCTTCACCAAATCTGGCCTTTTTACACACACACACACACACACACACACACACACACACAGTAATGATTGGAAAGCTTACTTTGATAAATGTCTGACCTGATAAGGCAGTCCACATTTATGTGCTAATGGGAAAAAGCTACAAGGAATCTTAAACTCAACCTGATCTTGTCCTTCTCCTAACCCTTGCTATGATTAGTTGTATGACACTAATTACTTCTGTTCTTAATATCAAATTCCTTAATGTCCTTACAGAACTGTGGCTTCTGTTTGTTATCATATATAAAGCTATGCTTATAGCGTTTCTTAATCTGTTGTTTGATGAATGGTTTTGTTTGAATAAGTGGCACATTAATCACATCCTCATAATAGCGGGTTTGGGTTGTGACTCAACACTGCGTATTGCTACAGGACCTTAAAATTCTATGAATGAATTTAAATTGGAAACCATTCTATAATACATGATTCTTATTTATTTGGCTTATGCTCAGTAAATCAAAAGAGATTGAAAGTTGGGTAAACTGATGTATAAGGAAATTTCCACTTTCTGTGTTACTGACCTTCAAGGTAAAAGTGTTGGTTTTTCTAGTAGTAAGGCCAATGGCGGACACACATAGGGACTAGACCTACAGGAGATACCCGGAATCTAAGTATGACCGAACATGGCCTTCTCAGATTCATGTAGACGCTATTTGTCCTGATCGCTACTTTCTATAGAAATGTCAATCTCTAATTATATAGTCAGCCAGAACTCTGCAGTCTTTCTCACTGTTGACTTCTGTTTTTAACTGCATATTTTTCCACTTCTGAAAGATCTATTTCTTAGTTCACTTGTAATCTCTATTTCTGTTATTCACAGTACCAGTGTAGCATTAAGTCCTCAGTAATGACTTATTGAAATCTCCTCCTAATCATGTGTGATTAGGTAGTATTGGGTAGTATGTTCTATTCCTCAGCTGTTTGGCACCATGAAAGGAAGGTTTTTTAGAATGGGAAATTCTATGTTATACTCAGTTCTAGTATCTTTATTACCCCTAAACCTGGACCAGAAACCTTGAGACTGCTGCATCCGCCATTTGTTCTTAAGAAATGATAAATCGTGGGACATATTTCACTGCCCCAAGTTAGTACCTATCAAAAATTAAATCTTCCCAAAATAAATAAGATAGATGAAAAGTTAATTGTGAATGTAGCTCATTTTAAAAATTACACTTAAATCCACAGCTGAAAATATGTTTCTTAGTGAAGGAGACATCATATAGTTGTCATGTAAAATTTTAGAATGAAAAGTTCTTATAGATTTAATTCATTCTAATTTAATACGAATAGAATTAATTGCTTCTTTGGTTAATTCAAATTTTAGCAGTAACCATCCTAATAGGGATTTTTTTGGAACAAAAAGACAATGAAGAACAAGCTTTAATACCACTTGGCTGTCTCTACAGACCATCGTTAAAAGCATCAACTATTTAATCTTCTTGTTTTTTTGTGAAATAATTTTCAAAATGAATATTTTAGATCAGCGATCCAATTTAAATCCTATTAAAACGCAAGAAAAGTGTGTAATCAGAAATAATTCTTCTGCTATATCTTCTGTTAAACTCAAGGCCTTTCATGAATCTTTGTAAAATATTTGAGAATCAGAGTATCACAATGAAAAAAATATCTTTCTCTTTTTGATGGCATACAGATGTTATATGTTACTTTCTCCCTGACAGTTCCTATAATGGAAAGCCTTTAATGTGTTTGGAATAAAGAATTTGAGATAATAAATTTTCATTCTCTTTCTAAGGATATGCTGGAAGTCAGAAAGGGTAAAATAATTACGTATGAAACTACCCAAAGAACTACCCCAAAAATTTCCAGTAAGATTAATGATTTGCATTGTTTATCTGAAAAAAAAGGTTAAATTGGCTAGTTGAATTTAAGTTAAACTAGTTGAACTAGTTTAAGTTAGTTCAGCATTTATTTTCATAAGAAAGATGAATCTCTGCTGAACAGCCTATTAAAAAGAAAGACACACTGCAGATTGAAGGTTCAGTGTTTTGGAAACTGGTCCATGGGGTTAAAGACCCCCCAGAGCAGGATTTAGTTGGAGCCCTGGAGTTGGAGGAAATTCTAACGTAAGTACCAGAGGAACTCTGGTTATCTGCAATTTCTGACGTGGCTCACTGGTTGCTCCATGATCTAGAAAGCTTGCTATAAATTGAATTCTTGTGGAGATTGTCTGCTTTACAAAATTAGCAGAGAAAGTCCTAATAGTTCCAGAGAAGGTGGGAAATTATCAAGCCTTGCCTACTCCTCTTTGGTAATGATCTGTGTTCAGTCAGGATTTTCCAGAGAAACAGAACTCATAAAAGTTATATCAGAACTAAAATATATATATTAGAAATAATATATAGCTCTCTCTATATATATGTATATATATATAAAATATGTATTATATACAGAGAGAGACAGCCAGAGGGAGATGCACAGAGACAGAGACAGAGGTTTATTATAAGGAATTGGTTTATGTCATTATGGAGGCTGAGAAATCCTAAGATATATAATAAGTAATCTGTAGACCCAGAAGAGCCAATGAAATAAGTCCAAAGACCTGAGAAGCAGGAAGGCTGATAGCATAAGTTCCCGTCTGAAAGCCAACATACTTGAGACCCAAGAAGAACCTACATTTTAGTTTGAGTCCAAAGGCAGGAAAACACTAATATCTCAGATCAACTGTCAGACAGGACGAGTGCCCTCTTTCTCAGGGGACGTTAGCACTTTTGTTCTATTCAAGCCTTCAGATAATTGGGTGAGACCCACCACATTAAGAAGGGCAATCTGCTTTATTCAGTCTACTGATTCAAATGATACTATCATCCAGAAACTCCCTCACAGATATGCCCCAAATAATGTTTGACCAAATGTCTGATCACCCCATAGCCCACTCAAGTTGACACAAAATTAACCATCACAATATGATTCTATTTATGAACTTTTCTCATGTTGCCTGAAAGACAGTGAAATTATCTGTAATATACATTCTTCAGTCAGGATTTAAAAGAATTGAAAACGGGGCTTTCTGTAGACTTATTAGTGCGTTAGACCCGGAAGAAATCTTGGAAATTTTTAGTCCAATTCTCTTATCTTATCTTCCCAAAGATAAAGCTCTTGGGGTCCCTGAGGTAACAAGAGACCAAGCTGGTCCCTCTCCTCATGTTCTTAGTTAGTGTAGGGCTTCTGGCACTGTCCGCAGGACTTGTAAAGTCAAGGCAGGAGTCATTTAGGGAGAGGCTTGCCTTCTTTTTCACCTGTTCCTACTCTTCCCTCTGCCTCTTTCTTTACTTCTTTCTCCTTTTCTCTCTTCTTCTATTTCTTCCTCTTCCTGCTCTTTTTCCTATTTTTTTTTCCCCTGGAGTGGGAAAACTTAGCAATTAGAATAAATACGAACAAAGCATGCGTCTTTAACTTAAATTTGTCCATTTTCAGCCTGAAAACAAAGACTGTTAGTCATCTCTATGTGACAGATCATTTTTTGAACCAGCACGTTGGACATGTAACCACAGTAAAAACCTTCCTGAGGACTTAGAATGCAGACATAGTGGCCCTTTGGTTAGGCTTGACATACGACAAGAAAGATTTGTTGGAACATTTGCTCATTAAAATTAACATTTGATGAGCACAAACTATATGTTGGGTACTATTTCAAACACTTTAGCTCAGTTAGAAGGAGGAGAGAGGTCTTAGAAGTTCTGTTATAAAAATGTAGTAAACTTTCAGTCACCTTTTCTGCAAGTAGGTGAGAATTATAGACCAGAAACCACNGAGCTTGGAGCCTGCTTTGGATTCTCTCTCTCTCTCTCTCTCTCTCTCTCAAAGAAATAAGCATTAAAAAAAAAGATTTCTCAAGTTTTGTTATCTCCATGTTTGATGTTATTATATTATTTATTATTTTTATTCTTTTTACTATTATATTATTGCTTCTTTGCCATATTCATAAATTCACTTGTTTATTCATTCAACTAGTTACCCAATTCCCTAACATTCACCTAGTTCCTATTGTGCACTAGTCATGTATTAAAAGTGCGCAGATAGGGGACCCTGAGTGGCCGAGTTGATTAACCATCAACTCTTGATTTCAGCTTAGGTCATGATCCCATGGTTCGTGAGTTCAAGCCCCATGTCAATTTCTGTGCTGTCAGTGTGGAGCCTGCTTGGGATTCTCTCTCTCCTTTCTCTGCCCCTCCCCTGGTTGAGCACCCTCTCTCTTTCTCTCTTTCTCAAAAAAAATAATACATGGATAAAAAGGATAGAAAATTCTCTCAAGAAAAATTAATAACCATAATGATTAAGAATTTGGACTCTGAAATTGGATTGATGGTGTTTGAAACCCAGTTTTTGTCCCTTACTTAGAAGTTAACATCTCAGATTTAAATTTTTAAAAAGTTAACATTTCATCTTTTTTTTCAGTTTATTTTTATTTGAGAGAAATATAGAGAGCAAGTGGAGGAGGGGCAGAGAGAGAGGGAGAGAGAGATCCCAAGCAGGCTCCATGCACAGTCAGTGCAGAGCCTGATATGGGGCTCAAACTCACAAACTATGAGATCATGACCTCAGCCAAAAAAGAGTCAGACACTTAGCAGACTGAGCCACCCAGGTGGCCCTAGAAGTATACATCTTTAAACCTCAATTTGCTCATGTATAAAGTGGGGATTAATAGGCTTATAGTGATGATTAGAGTACATGGAAAGAAGTTGGCAGAGTATTTGGTGCACAGTAAGCACTTATGAGTTCTCATCATTATTTTTATTTTGACATTAACCTTACAGCCATGTCAGAGACCCACGGGAGTAAACCAAGAATATAGAGCAGCATGACTATATTGTCAGTGCTCCATGACAAATGGGGCTGAGGAAGCTGGCACTTGATCTCAGCTAGAGGGATCATAGGAGGCTTTCTAGAGGACATGGTACAGACTAGGAGCTACCTTCCAAGGAGTCTAAAAAAGGGTATTCCAGGTAAAGAAGAATAGCAGTTATGAAAACGATAGGCTGTGAGAGTTCAAGGCACTTAAGAAGAAGGGTTTTAAAGAAACCAGCAATAGCAGACCTTATGGAGACCAATTTAAGGTAGGACAGTACTACCACCCATTTTACAGATGAGGAAACTGAGGCCTAAATGCCTGGTTGGAAAGAATTCCTAAGTCCAAACAGCTGGTGAGAGGGAGAGCTCTTTCACACCACAGCCTCCCATCACCAATGCAGGACAGACCTGGGAGAACATCCTGTTGTTGGTTTATACACAGGAATACACAGAGGAGAATTTCTAAATATAAATATAAATTTGTATTAGAAGCTTTGCTTATCTATCATTCATAATTTTTTCTTAACTAGTTGGATATTGAAGGCTGATAAAGCATGTATTTTGGGTGTATATTACTACAGGTCGTTAATGTTTCCCTTCCTGAGACCTTGCCAACACTTAAACACCTCTCCTCATTGCCAGATCAAAGAACTACTTGCAAATTCTTGCCCATAGGATCAGTCAAGATGAAAAAAGGAAACCAAAAAGTTCATGATATGAAGCCAAGAAAAAGAAAGTCTATAACTAGGTATACTAGTTTTCAGCCCCTGATTTCCTGTCATTAGGGTTTATTTAGCCTATTAGTCAGTTGATTCAAGAAATGGAGCTTCTATCTGCAATGTGTACTAGGTCCTTGAGATATTGTTATGATTGAGATAGACTGCTTTTCATGACAGTGATGGTGGGACTGTGACAAGCAAATGAGTGACTGCGAAATACTGTAGCAGATGCAACATTGGGGGAAGTCTAAGCCATTATGGAGGCGCTTGGGAAGAGCATTTATTCTGACCCAGAGTGTTAAGAAAGGCTTTCTGGAGGAAATAAGTTCAGCATTGAGTTTTGAAATGGATAGGAGTGAGTGAGCTAGAAAGTGTTGGTGGTTGGTCAGATGAGGCTGGAGGAACAGCCAGTGTGCTGGCCTGGAAGGAAGAAGATATATTCGGGACCAAGAAGTGAATCAGTGTGGCTGGAATGGAGGTGACTCATTCATCGCCAGAGATGAGGCTGGAGAGTGCATGCAGAAACCAGCTCTGAAAGGCTATATGAACCCAAGAGAGAAATTCAAAGTTCATTCAAAGGACAATCTGGAATAACATATGCTATTTATCAGGAGAGTAAAAAGACCAGACACGCATTGTAGAAAGAGTCTTCCAGTTGCAGTGAAGTGACTGAATAGATAGCCTAGGCCAAAAGTACGTGCAGGAATATCAGTTTGGGGACTTCTGTAATAAGTACAGCAGGACATATTGGTTAATTACAGAGAACAAACTGAAAGTTACCAGAGGGGAGGGAGGGGAGATGGGCTAAATTAGGTGATGGCGATTAAGGAGGGCACTTGTTGAGATGAGCACCTGGTGATATATGGAAGTGCTGAATCACTATATCGTACACCTGAACCTAATATAACACTATAAAAAAGTAAAATAAAATAATATAGAAAAAAAGATGGATTGGTAGCCTGGGGTTGGAGTAAGTAGAAGGACAGGGGTGGCAAACTGTCTTGGTAATAGACTGGACCTGTGAGTGGATGAGGGAGAGGAATCACAGATGAATTGCATTCACCAGACTCTATTGAGCAAACCCACCTTTGGTAGTGCCATTCACAGGACAAGGGACCTGCGCCAGGGACAGTTTTGAGGTATGGAGAAGGTCAGAAAGAAAAAGAGGGGAATTTAGTTTTGGATATTTTGAGTTTGAAATGCTTGTGGATCACCCAAGTGAAGCTGTGTAGCATGAAACCAGCAATGACACTGTCAGTTTATGTAAGAAGCTTAATAACTAGTTATTTTACTACTTTACTCTGGTTAAGAAGATAGAACTCCCTGGACAAGAACATTTGTTGTCTATGCTGGGATCTGGGGGTTTCTCAGTACTTGATGCTGGGTCTACAGGCCTTAAACTGAGCTGCAAGCAGTGATCCAGGCACTGGCAAAAGAACAAAGAAACATCTGGATGAGTCTAAAGAGAGAGCCAGAGACACTTAAATCTCTCCTTCATTGTTAATCTATATGAAATTGGTCTGAAAGCACCAAGTTGCCCAAGTGATAAATGAACTAATTTTGTGATCAGCTTGAAGGACACAGTAGTTAAGAACATGGACTTTTGAGCGGGTAATTCTGGCTTAGAATTCCAGTTCTGTCACTTAACCTATGACCTTAAGGAAATTAATTTCTCTAAGCCTCAATTTCTTTATCTGTAAATGGGATAAAGCCACTTGGTTAGGTATAAAAAATATCTCGCTTATCAGATTGTTCTAAGGATTAAGTGAAGTAATGTACATAAAGTTTTAGCACATACAGTGTCTAACAAATTGTAAGTCTCCAATAGTCACTGTAGTGGCTTCTGTTGGTAATTATGAGATATCTAGGCAAATATCTTTTTCCTCTTGTTAACTACAGCAACCAAGGTTAAAAGGAGTACACAGCCACACTCGTTCACACAGATGTGCTGAGAGCATGTGACTGTACATTTGTTTGTCGTAACAGAAGACGTCAGTATTTTCTTGCTTTTAAACCATAACCATGTTGTTCTATGGAAATACTGAAGAAAAGTACATCCTGTTGCTAAGTGATATGCTCATGTAATTACTGGGGAAACAGATGGCCAATCAATAGTAGACAGGTAATTGCCTTAGAAATGGATTTAGTTAAAGATTGGAAATGATGATAAAGTATATTGTCCTATGATAGTGGTATTAAGGCAGTTCATGGTCAATTATAATAAAAAATTATATTGAAAAGAGCATCTTATTTCTACTTTAAAGGTAATAGGAAGCCAACGCTTGCTCTATTATTGAGCCAACCTTTGGAAGAAATGTAACCACTCACTGTGCTAGACAAATGCTTTATTCTAGGCTACTTTTTCTTCCAAGGAAAGAGTTGAGCATTTGAATAGTCCAATTATCTATTCGTTCATTCAAGCATCATCTCTTGAACACTCATTATTATTCTTTCATGTAACTCCCCTCTTCCCTACTCTGTACCTTCTTCTCCCATATTTCCTGTAAACACTCCAAACTGCCAGAAAAATTTAGAAATGGGCACCTGACACACAACAAATTTAGAAATGAGCACCTCACACACACTTGTGGCTGATGAGAAAGTAAACTGGAATGACCTTTTAAGAAAGTAATACCTCTCTATAATGCCATTTGATCTATCAACCTCACTTCCTTGGAAATTTATCTGAAGAAAATAATTATCTGAAGAGAATAATTCAGGAGAAAAAACTGTACGAAGATATTTATTGTGGTATTATCTATAATAATAAGAAACTGGAAATAAATTAAATATCCAAAGCTAAATAATAATTAAGAATGACAATCATGTTAGTTCTACATAATAATATGCAGCTATTCATAATAGTTGCAAAATACCCTTAGAAATATGAACAAAATAACGATCTCTGAGACAACATAATTTGAAGAATTCACCTGTTCTATGTCTATATATGAAGAATTAGGATGAAACATAAAAATGACTGGGAAAGAACAAACACAAATGAAAATAATGTGTTTGGGGAGTATAATAATTTTTTCACCATCTTCAGAATAGATTTTAAATTTATTTTAATAATATTTTATAATACATTTAAAATGAACGCCACCACAAAGAATTGCTCCGTATGTGGTCGAAATCCAAGATGGCATCTTGTGAGCAGCAAATAAAAAAGGCTTTACCACTTTTAGAATTGAAGTAATCTTAGAGAAATAAATAGTTCTGTTTCTCGGAGTTTTATCTCTCTTGTTTTCTATTGTGAGAGGCATTTACAAGTATATTGAATTTCTCTTGCTTATGAATTCAACTGCTGCTGCTTTCCCACAAACAGCCTTAATCCTTTGTTTGGCTGTCATAGTTGCTACCGCAGGAATTATGATGCTGCCAACAGAGAATGCAAGAGCTAAAATGAAGAGGTTTTTTTAAATGCCAGTACACACTTTCCCCTTTTTCTGGATATTATATATTTCTGGAATACACACACACACACACACACACACACACATACACACACATATATAAATAATTCCTGTTAAACTCTAACCTTGTTCAGGGCAGGGATTATAAAGTATATTTAATCTGAAAACATGCTTTCCAGGTTGTATTTGTTATTATAAAATAAAATAAATATATTCATTAATCATTACACCTGTCAGCAATGAAGAGGGAAAATGCTGGCTTTCCCGGGGACAGATTTCCATTGTCTTCCTTACACCAATGGCAGGGTTTTGCTTTTGTTTTCCTTTCCTTTCAATTTCCTAGAATCTAATTTTCAGTCATGCAGCGTAGTTTCAATTAATGTTGGTTGGGTCTATGTTCACAAATATTATATCATTACTATTTTAGCATGATTAAATAAAGAAAACAATGACTAAAATTATTCACAGTAGTTGATTTTAAAGTCGAGAG
Organism: Crocuta crocuta; assembly: GCF_008692635.1. NCBI lineage: Eukaryota > Metazoa > Chordata > Mammalia > Carnivora > Hyaenidae > Crocuta > Crocuta crocuta. The sequence goes on from NW_027527955.1 coordinate 2,512,087, forward strand.
AGAAAAACTGTATCTGTAAATGATAGAGCTGTACTCCGGTTAAGAAGTTGTAAGGAAAATGCTCATTTGTTAGAGAGGTTTAAGTTGCTGTAGTGGATTACGCGAGCCTCACTCTAGACAAATCACGGTAGTTCTTGGGTGACAGAAACATGTCGCTAAGAGGTCTGGGTCACATAAAGCCAGACTTTGCCTAGGGGGGAAAATATTCTTCATAGACAACCAGCTGAGTTTTGACTACGTGACATATAACAATGTGGAATATTGCCTCACAGAACCTGTGGAGGTTTGGCTCATGTGCCAGTGATGGTTTTACGAAGGCCGTTCATGGGAGGGCACCCGCATTATAGATGCAAACACGTATACGTGCACGTATGTATGTGTGTGTGTGTGTGTGTAAATGTTTTTAATTTCATTTGCTAAATGCATCTTTGGTTTATATGACTTCCCTTACTTCCACGGTTACTGACCTCATTTAACATCAAAAATCAAAGTTGTTATTTTGATACTTTTTCAAAACTAAAGATGTAATTTCTAAATGAGTCCTGGGGATTCTGAGATATTACTCTGTTACGTCTCAAGGTCCTGAATATTTAAAACTCAGAAAAGAAGACTAATGTCCTAGACATAATCTCCTGTCTTTGAGACACTAGCCATGCAAGCGGAGTAGTGAGGCGAGCAGGGTCCCGTCTCCCTCGTACAGTCCTTGAGGCATAAGACACTATCCCAGGCCAAGGAGGTTTCCCTGTCAGCCCCCTCATTTCACAGAACTCAGGTGTTGTCCTGCTCGGTAAGTCTATAAGCAAGGCAGAAGAGCCCACGCTTCGTGTGGACCTTTTAATATTGTAAACAGAGTAGATGTTTAAATGAACCAGAACCTTAATTTCTGGAAAGATAATCCCGGGCATGGAAAGGAAGTTTAGCCTGAAGTGCAGGAAACAGCCTGCAGGTCTAATTTTAGGACTGTGAATCTCAGCAGCAGCCTTTAAATATTGCAGAACACTCTGCTGTTTCCAGGGCCTCTTCAGGATCTATTTGAATATATTAGGATCAAAAGAGCTCTCCTGTTTCCTTAGAGCCGAGCAAATGCTGCCTGTAGTTCTGTTTAGCTCCTTGAGTTGTGCTCTGTGCACCTCATAAGGCCCTTTCTACAACCTCCACATTCCAGGCCCAGCACAACCCAAGGGTCACAACTCAGACGCTATTTACTTTTCTTCTGGAACCATTTTGTTTCATACAAGTTGGTATTTTTCATAGCTCTAGAACCTCCTCATTATAAAATGACAGTCGCCACCCCGGGGTTAGGAACCTTCCTAGTAAAACTATATATAACGGTATCTGGATAAGACTATCCTTACTTAGAAATGAAAGGAAACCCCTTCATCCAGTCCACTAGCAGGATTCAGAACATACAGACAATCCTCTTGGATTTTGCTAGAAAAACCTTTGCTTGTTGGGGGCAACCAGCAGAATTGGAGTCAGAGAGAGTTCTGAAGGAGATGGACTCCTAAGAAGCTCAAAATAGTTATTGACTCTATTTTCAGAGTGCCTATTACCTTTAAGCATTTAATATATGCCATTGCTAGTATTCTCCATAGCTCTCCAGCATGCATATTACAATCAGGGACACTTGGATTGAGGAGAGTTCAGAAGCTTGCCCAAGGTCATCTAGTAGGTGAATTACAGAGCGGGGATTTAAACCTGTGGCCCCGTTTTATCATTGCATTATTCTGCTTCTCTGGACAAGCAACTCTTTGAAAAGGAAATGCCAGGTAGACAGGCTGCAGATACATTAGTTTGTGTGAATACATTCTATTAACAATATCTACTTGGATTAGAGAATTTCTAGCAGTTTCAGACCTCAGCAATTGGCATAGCGTTATTACTGAACCAGCTCTGGGTCAGGCTGTTAGGATTTGGTACATTTATTTGGTACGTGGCTACTGGCTAGCTGTGTAATTTGGGGCTGTTACTTAGGTTTCTTGAGCTGTAAATGGGAATAATAATAATATGTTCCTCAGAGAGCTGTGAGGATTAACCGAACAAATCCTTGCAAAGTACTCTCAGATAATCAATACAAGATAACTATTGTTATTGCCAAAATTGCTTATAAATGTTTATGTCTCCCCTGTCCTGTGCACATGGGAAAAAGTTTTCTTAATAGGGGAATATTTTGGAGCAAACTAACTTGTAACCTGCTAGAAACCTCAAATAATAATACCACATAAATAAAGAAGGCTGATGTACAAAATTTGCCAGCCAGTTATAGAGGGCATTGCAACAAAACTTGTGCTGGACAGGAAAGGCTGAAGCATCCATGCTCCATTACTTCATAGCCCAACTCTGCTGAGTCAGCCTAAGGCAGCCAGTTATCACAGCCAAGTTTATGTGCTCGAGAATTGATGTGACCGTATTTTCACATTCTCCAAAGCAAAGTCAAGAAAAAAAGGATGATCAGAAAGTTTTTATGGGACTAATCATGAAATGCTGACAGTTCCAGCTTATTGATTTACCTTTAGTTAACCTCTATAATTTGGAGTGATCTACCCAGCCAAAACTGGAGGTATAGCAGGGGAATCCCTTTTGTCTTCTGGTGACTTTGGAACAAAAAACTTGTCAGTTCTTATTTATCCTATAGAGGGTAATTGATTTGGGATGGTGGTGAGTGTTCAGATGGGATTTCTAGAAGACATTCATCTTAGTCCCTCCACAGCCCACACAATCAATATTGTTTATGCTAATGATGCTATCCTCTCACAGCACCAGAAATTCTGAAAAGTATGTGTCAGAGCAGTCACAGTACCATATTCAATTATCTCTTTGTATTTCTAATAATAGAAATACATTAGAAGACATGTATTTGGCTACTATTCTGAGGTTGCAGATCCATTGTTTTCTTGTTAAATGGTACTAATTGTGGTTGTCATGGAAACCCTGAAGGTACTTAGGCCGAATTGCCCAATCTATTCTTTCTTTTGTAAGTGATTATTTCTTTGGCTGACATTGAAATTCCTCCTCTAGAAAGCTATTATGCATATGCTCACAAGACACTTGCTCTAAGTAAAGATGCTCGATAAATCTGTTACACCAATTATATTGTACTATGGTATGAGAATCAAATTACTTCAAATGTAAACTGATCATTTAGAAAAATTCATAAAGCCAATTGGCTGTTGTTGGTTTTTTGTTTTTGCTAAAAGTATTGATGTAAAAGCTAGATGATTTTTGAAAAAAACTACTCGCCTTATTTTATTTATATGTATATTTTATTAATATAAACCATATATTTANAAATGTAAAAATAATGTTAAAGAATTTCATCTGCTTCTTGTTAATCCCATGGGTGGGTTTCATGGGGAACAGGTATTTGTGGACGGTGTATATATGCAGATGAAAAGATCTCTGGAGGCTTATGGTCTTGGGTAACATATTAGACCCACCCATTATTGATGATGGTGGGGGGTTTACTGGGATTTCAGTATCCTCAGGTGTAAACTTCGTAGGGTTGTTGTAAAGTTGAAGCATAACTCTATGTGTCATGCTTCTGGTCCAGTGCAGGCAGAGAGCAGATGCGGGAGAAATTTCACTCCTGCTCCAGCCTATCTTCCTGGCCCCTCTCCCCTCACTCAGCCCCGCAGAGAATCTCACCCCTAGGATCCTACTGTGATACACTTGGATGAAAAGGACAGAATGTTTGGCTGGCAGAACCTCAGCAAATTTTTGGTGTCTTTGTGCCCTTCCCACATGATGGGGGACAAACAGTGTCCTGGGACAAACTTGATCTGGAAAGAGAAGGTTTTACAAAGATCTGATAAATTCTATGATGATAACTTCCAAGTAACTATTAGAAAGTTTATTCCCCTCCCAGGACAACAATGGACCACCCAAGGGTTGGTTGGGGTGGGGAGAAAATTCATTACTTCATCTTATAGAAGCCTAAATTTTAGAAAGTGCATAATTAAAAAAATATTTACTGTGGTGCTGTAGCTACTCCCTCGGCTCATTACACTTACGCAAAATCTTCATTCTTGTGATCAAAACTCAGCCATCACATTGGTTGTATATGATATCTAAAAGGAAATAAACAGCCTTACGAGTTTTTATCTTACTAAGTCTTCCCTACTACACATTCGATTCATATTATGAATCAAATTTTATTATTTTAATAAAATCAAATACAGAGTAAATAGAGATTATGTTTAGACTGTGTCTTCTATATGCCTCAATCGATAGCATATACACATGCTTGCTCTCCATCTNATAAAAAAAAAGAAAAATGAAATGAAACAAAAACTTGAAATTTCCGGTAGAAAGTAAGTTTAGGCTATTTCTTTTATTCATTGAGTAATTATTTCCTGAGTGCCCACTATTTCCCTTTGCTGTACTATCTGCTGGAGACTCAGTGGCAGATGCGTCTCACTGGGCATTAAGCACGCAGCTACAACAGCGGGCACTAGTGCTGTAAGCAGTGAACTACAGGCTCTCAGAGAACACTTTGTCTCCCTAACCCACATGGGAATGGCATGTAAGTCAAGTCAGGCTTCCCCAAGGTGATGCCTTCCAAGAAGAGAACTGAAGACGCTCAGCTTGGTTAACAAGGTTAGGAAGACTGTTCCAAACAAAAGGAAAAGCAAATATAAACAGCCAGAGGTCAGAGGCCAAAAGACAGTTTCTTGCAAGTTCATAGAGAAGACTATCAAGCCTCTATAAAATCCACACTGGTGTCATTGAGCAGCTGTTTTTAAATAGGAAATCTCATGTTTTAACAAACTGAAGGATAAGCACTGTGGATCTTTGTTTCGTAGGCTGAGGTTACAGCTCTGATAGGCCCTGATTGTGCAGCTTTCAAGATGACTTTGAAGCAACACGCTACCTTCCAGCACACGCCAAAATGGAGCCCTTGGGTAAAGAACAAAGGTGACCTCTGTTCATTTTTTTTTTTTAAATTTCAACTTATTGAATAGTTATTCCAGACTTTAAATATATTCTAATATCTTATAAGGCTGCTTACTGAAATGCTATTTGGGCAAGGATTTGGACTAACTTTTCAATATTTTAAATAAGACATAATAGGGTGCCCAGGATTAAGGAAATTGTAGAACTCAGCAGAGTCATTGGAGTCCAGAGAAATCTGGATGTACCTCTTGGCTCCTTCTCTTCAGATCTAGGAAACCTCTAATGTTCCTTCCTTCATCTATGAGGCAGAGCAGGGGATACCTACCCAGACAACTTCAATGAGGGGGATTAAGTGAGATATAAAGAAAAAAAGTGAAATGAAGCAAAGAAGTTTCTTTGATTGAGATTCCCTGTTTAACATGATGCTTGATTCCTGGTTTCATTAGCAAATGATAATTAGAAATGAAAGTAATTTTTATTGGCCTCAGCAACATATTTTCTCCTGTATTATTATTTTTTTAAAACTAGCTTGTATACTTTACATGCTGAAACATTCATTTATTTTCAGTGTACAATTCCATGAAATTTAGTTTATATAGAGTTGTATAATTGATACAGCAATCAAATTTTAGGACATTTCCATCACCCTAGAAGTAATGTTTTATGTCTATGAATATCTAATTGTATTTAGGAAATGTACTCTTTTTTTAATGTTTATTTTTGAGAGAGAGAAAGAGAACTGTCACATGGTTGGAAGAGGGACAGAGAGAGAGGGAAAGAATCCAAAGAGATTCCATGCTCAGTGTGGAGCCTGACTCAGGCCTTGATCTCACCACATGAGATCATGATCTGAGCCGAAATCAAGAGTTGGATGTTCAACTGACTGGGCTACCCAGGCACCTCAGGAGATGTTCTGTTTAAGAACCCATGATAATCATCATATTCACTAAATAACCACATGTTGTCATCAGAGATAATTATCATTTAAAATGTTAATTCTTCCCAACATCTCTGACAAGAAGTTGCAGCTGATTAAGAACTATTTGAAGAAAGTAGAGTCTAAACTGAGATCCATCTACAGCACTGTTGTGTGATTGTTGGGTAAGTTAATAGCCAATGTACCTAATCCAAAACCTAAAGTCTTTTCTCTGAAAATGGAGATTACTTCTGGTACCTTTGTTGCATATAGTGATTTTGGGAAACGAAGTATAGATAATTCTGAATGAGCTTCCCAATGAAGCTATTTGATACTGAACAAGAATGAGAGGCAACCCACACTCCCCACTCCTCCTACAGCTACAGCCCCACCAAAAAAAAAAAAAAGAAAGAAAAAAAAAAGGTTAATTCTTCAAGTATGTTACAACTTCAGAATACAGGCTTGGCTCAATACTATTGATACAGTACAAATGAACCACTATATTTTACTTACCTGGCTAAATATTTTGGTATTTTTCAGTAATCAGTCATTCTAAAGAGTATATTCTCTGATACCTTTCTTCTCATTTCTTTTCAGATAATAAGGAAGGGCATCATTCATATCTGTTGATATTAAGAGTTACTGAATTTTTAAGATTTCATACAAAGAACGTTCCATCATGACTCTTGGTGCTCATTCAAATAAACAAGTTTTAGAAAAGTGACAAATATTGTCATGAAACTTCTGTGGAAAATATTTCCTAGTTAAGTCTTATTCTGAAAAGGTGGTTGTTGATAATACTGAATGTGTTGCTGCAAAGTTTTTGAGAAAGGACAAGCACAACTAGAAAGTGTGCTGTGGGATCAGGTATGAGGGCTCTATGCAGGAAGGCTCTGGTCAAACTGGTTAATTCTGCCAGTTTTTAGCTGTGGGATGTTAAACCAAGTTTCTTAACTCTCTGGCTCACAGTCTCCTCATATGTAAATTAGAGGTGATAACAGTGTTGGGAAATAATCTGTGATATGAGTAAAAGGATTAGTACAGTCCCTGCCATCTAATAAGAGTTCAATAAACGGCTGCTGGAGTTTTACTAAGCTGTAGACTCCTAGGGAATTGGTAAAGGAGCCATTTTATTAAGTTTAAGAACAAAGGGGTGACTTCCTATTAGGAAAATTATAAGTATGGGGGAAGAGGTTTTTTTAATCTTCAGTGGGGAATCAAAAGTCTCCCCCTCTGACTGGGAAATAATTGTCATTGAAGAACTAAATGAAAATAAGTGTTGGTGCACAAACTCTGTGGCATAGAGATTGGCCTATTGCACTGTAATCTGCTTTTGCTCTTTATCTATGAGGAGAGGAAATGAGGGAGGCCAAAGAAAAACAGATCTTGCTAGAAGGATCCCAGAAAGACATCCTAAGGCCTTAGGTGTATTGGCACAGAAACGGCATCATCTGTCTGCAAGTAAGCCTGAAAAGCCAGAAATGGCTGTGAGAGGCCTAAGACTGACGAATTGGATGTCATCTATGCTCATGGCTCTGTGACGACTGATGTGTAGCTGGGGACAAGGGTATTAACACAAAACTCAGTGGATCCGGAACAAATGAGATGACCTGATTGTCCGGGATCCTCAGGCCACATGGTCATTTGTAGGACTGAATTAAGAGTGATACTGAGGAGGGCTAATGCCTGGTGATTGCTGGGGACGCTGGATCTCGGAGCTCTAACAGTGTCTCACATTAGGGGTGGATTACAAATGGGGACTGATGACCACAGGAGGGAATGAGGTAGGCTGATGCTGGGAATAGAATTCAGGGAACTGGGGGCTGCAGACAACTGGCTGCAGCCCTCCCACTTGGTCTTTACAGCTTCTTAGAATTTGAATGTACTTCAGTCTTTCCTGGCCTCTCTCACCTATAGGAGAGCTCTGTAAAGCTCACAGGTCCCAGGCTGCCAGAGGAAGTTGAGTTCCATCGTGGCAGTGGTATCCATCCAAGATTCCTCAGTTTTCCCATGGTTAGGGCTGGATTCATCTCTGAGGACCTAATAGAACCTGATTTCCCAAGGTCCAGAAGCTTCCTCTGTGGGGCTAATGTCAGGGCTTGGAGCCCTCTTAGTGATACTTTTAGCTTAGTCCTGAAAAGGGGCTTTGAAACCAAGGTGAAGCAAAGTCTGGACTAAACATAACTTGTATGAGCTCAGAAGGGATTTTGCCTACAAGTCCAAACTCTAAAAGATGCAACTCAATCGTCTGAAAAATGGATGATTGATTTTAAAAGACAAGAATGGATTTAATAGATAGTTGTAGGGGACACACTCCTACATTTATTGTTTTATTTAATTTTTACGTGAATATCACTGACTTCCTATACCACTATGAATGGAAAGTGGTATATTCTCTGTGTAGAGGTTTAAGAAGATCTAGACATTTCTGCATTCTCAAAGAGTTTCTGGTCTAGAAAGGTGGTTGGCAAACTATGTCGGCAGATTAAGTCCTGCCTGCTGACTGTGTCTGTAAACAAAGCTTTGTTGGAAGATAGCCATGCTCATTTGCTTACCTATCATCTATGGCTGCTTTCCTGCTACAACAACCGAGTAGAGTAGTTGGAATAGGGACAATATGACCCTTAAAACCTCAAATATTTACCATCCGGCCCTTCACGTAAAATGTTTTCTGACCCCTGGCCAAGAGTAAGCCGCTTTGAAAAGTTGCACTCTTCATTTAACCTTACACCGTGACATGGCGTTTCTTCAGCGGGGTAGAAATAGGAAATGGTGATATGGCACTTTAGGCAGAGAGACTGTAAGTTGAACCCCATTCCATTCTGTGTCTCCTGCCCTGAGTGACATGGGACCCAAGAGGATCTGGGATTTGCTGTGACTCTTCAGAGATTCCAAAGTTGCTGAGTGTGGGCTGTTGGGCTGGAGAGGCCTGGTGAGTGGTTGATGTGTTTGGTACTGGCTGTAACAAAGGTCACTGAGTGAAAAAGAGGTTGATTTATATCAGCAGTGGATGGTCCCTCAGGTCCAGGGAGGGGTTTTGGATGAGATAGATCAAAATGTTGGTAAAATAGAAGCTCCCAGGGAATTAATTCAGCAGTAAGAACAATGGCTAACATTCTCATGGCATTTGCTATGTGCCAAATACAATTAACATGGTAAATGCTACGAGATATGCTGTGAAATAACATAGTTTAACTCATTTACTAGTCAGAACAGTCCTGTGAGGTCAGTAATTACCCACCAGTTACCCTCAGAACCTCCTGTTTATCGCCTCCTATTTGACAGAAGGTAGACCTAACATACAGAGAAGTTAAGTCATTTTGCCCAGATGCCCACAGCAGTGAAGTAACAGAGACAAGACCTGAATGCATGCGGGATCAGGATCATGGGCTTACCTAGTATTTGAAATCGCTTCTCTAAGGAAAGGAAGGAGGGGGTGAGACTGACTATTTCCAAGAAAGAATGAAAGTGTCTTAGTTACAGATATAGCAACTTGAGGAGAAGCCACACTTGAAAATAGGGAGATAAAGTTATGTATTTATACATCAGATCTATGACTATAAAAGTTATGTATTTATACCTCAAATCTATGACTATAAAAGATAAATATCTGCTACAAATGTTAGTCCTGCATTTTCCTTTCAAGTTGTGTGGTGACGACTGGATTGCTTATCTCTCATGAACCAACATTTAGGGCCTCCGGAAGGGTTCGTGTGGAGGCTATGACCATGCTCTGAACTCAGTACCCATAGGTGTAAGTAAGTTGGGCACTTAAGGTGTGTTAAATACGCTCTTCTTAAATTCAATGTGTTTGCCGTGTCCTCGCATGTTGGTCAGCTCCCCTGTGCCTCATCCCTGTTCTGGCCAGAGCAGGGGGTCTGGAGCTTAGCAGCTTCTCTGGCTGTGCAGGCTCCACAGGCTGATGGAGCAGAGGCCCTGGGTTACTGATTCTCCTCACCCTGCGCTCTTCCGTCTGCATCCCATCAGTACTGCCAAGCCCACCAGCCACTTGCCTACACTTACACCTGTGCAGGATCCATCAGTCACATGCCATGTAATCAAGTAGGCAGGCACATGTCTGTTACAATCAATATTGTGTTTGAATGATGAGACCCCAGTGTCTGGGAGGAAACTGAAGCCTGTCTGAAATGAACTACTTTCCTCTGAACATACAGTTGTAGTTCTTGCAGAAGAACAGGCCCACCTTCGGCCCTGAGTTAAGATTACACCTAAGAAATTTTTTTTCTATAGTATTTTGTGGAAAAGTTTTCAAAATCCATTTTACTTACCACTCCTGGACTGAAATGGATGAAAACAGAATTTATAGCTTTTTTAGAATCAGAAATCTTAAACTAAGAGGATTTAAAGGAAGGCTACCTAGCCGCTAATAAAATATAATATTGCATTTATTCTTTTTGATATTGTAAATTCACCAAGAGAGACAGAAGAGAGGTCTGACAAACATTGCTCGTCCTAAATTATCCTAGAAGGTTGGCGAAATGCCAAGAAAAAAGGGTGCTCTGGTAGGTGGCAAAATACTATAGAAGTGCTTGCCATAGCCTTCTTTTTTAAACACAGCCAGAACACTTGTGGGGTTTTTTCCAAAATGTTTTAATTATATTTAATGGAAGAGTGTTGCCAGATAAACATATCTATGATTTCATATTGCAAGTAAATGGAAAAAATGGATCTACTTTTAAAGATTTAATTAACACTAAATGGACTAATTATGTCATTAGGGTGCATTAAAAATTATCACCATTGGTGACTTTTTTTTTTAGAAAGATCACACAGCCCCAAATATTTCCCCCCAAATATTACAAATGCAATTTTCATGTAATATCCTTTAAATTATTTTTCTGGCAAATGTTATTCTTTTGAAAGTTTGGAAAATGTGGCAATGTAAAAGAAAACAAATTACTAATAATCTCCAACTGCACATGAATACTGTTAATGTGTAGAAGGCACAAATGCTTATTATATTTATATATTTGTACTCAAGTATATATATTTGATATAATCACATGCACATATATTTGAAATCATACTATATGTTTAATTCTGTATCCTACTTTTTCACAAGAAAATTTCTGAATTTATGCTATTATAATTTAACAATTCGATTATTTCCAATTTGTGTGTATAAGTAACATTTTTTGATTGAAATATCTGTTCATATTCCTCTTCTTTCTTTCTTTCTTTCTTTCTTTCTTTCTTTCTGTTTTTTGTTTTCTAAATTTTGAAGTAGTTTTATTGGTGGCACCCATCACAGTTTCATTTATCTACTTACCTCCATTCACACATGCAGGACAACATATTACTCTTAGATTTTATATGTGTGGACTGGCTTATAAAAGACTCTTGTTTATATGAAACTTAATAGTTATTTTTAATTGCAATGCAGTAATGTAATAAGGATATGTATTGCACATATTGTCAGATTTCATTTTTATAGATTAATCAAGGACAAAATATTCTATACATAAATACTGAGGTTTGTGATTATTTATACTAAAGAATATTTCTTGCTCATTCCTAAATTTATTTGAAAATGAGACTATATAATGAAGTTCCAAGCAATGTAGGTAATATAATACAGATGAATAACATTCCAGACAAAGACGTTTGAAAATAGAAAGATACATAATCTATTAATAGTATTAATTAGACATTAGAACTTTATTTTTTAATTAATAAATTTTTTAAAAAATTTACATCCAAGCTAGTTAACATATGGTGTAATAATGGTTTCAGGAGTAGAATTTAGTGATTCATCACTTACATATACCACCCAGTCCTCATCCCAGTGATCTCCTTAGTGCCATTGCCCACTTACCCCATCCCCCTTCCCAAAACGCCTCCAACAACCCTCAGTCTTTTCTCTGTATTTCAGAGTCTCTTATTGTTTGTCTTCTTCCCAGTTTTTGTATTATTTTTGCTTCCCTTCTCTTATGTTCATCTATTTTATATCTTAAATTCCACATATGAATGAAGTCATATGATATTTGTTTTTCTCTGACTGACTAATTTCACCTGGCTTAATACACTCTAGTTCCATCTACATTTTTGCAAATGGCAAGCTGTCATTCTTTTTAATCACTGAGTAATATTCCATTGTGCTGGAGGCCGGCTCCAGCATGTCCAGGGGTCCCTGAAGGATGGACGCTGTCGACGAGCAAGTGAGAGAGCCCCGGAGATTCTTTCTGATCACCAGACAGGCATCTCTGCTCTGACTGGGGCTCAACTTTATTTTATCATTGAGTGTTTGGGGGATGGCACAGAAGTGGCATTTGCCTTAGACAATGGTTTCTGATAACAAACTTCTTTGATATGGAAGAAATTTCCCAGAACATAGATATGTAGAAGACTCATGCGTAACGTTTACAATAGTGACTGATGTAGGGGATTTAGATGCTTATCCTGGGGAAGGGAGGCATCTTTTTTTTTTTTTAATGTTTTATTTATTTCTAGGAGAGAGAGAGAGAGAGAGACAGCGTGAGCAGGGGAGGGTCAGAGAGAGAGGGAGTCACAGACTGAAACAGGCTCCAGGCTCTGAGCTGGCAGTCAGCACAGAGCCCGATGCGGGGCTCGAACCCACGAACCGCGAGATCATGACCTAAGCGAAAGTCGGACACTTCACCGACTGAGCCACCCAGGCGCCCCGGGAGGCATCTTTAACATACCAAAGTTTTTAGCATAAAATGGGTGAAGTTACTCCTCTCTGGGCAGGGGTCAACAGCTTGTTTATTTAAGGTGGAAGTATCAAGAAAAACAGGTCTTTCAGGGAACACCTCTGCTCTCATAATCACAAAAGAAGAAGTTCCTCAATAGGTTCCTTCACAGAGAGCAATCAGCATATACAAGGCCAGAAAATGCTCTAAGCAGAAACAAATGGGTGGGGGTGGATATTTGCCCTTAACTTTAAATTAGGCTCTTAGTCTCAGGGCCAGACTCAACTGTCTTTGATATGCAAGGCCCATAGGAAGAGGCTTTTTACTATCATTCACAGAGCTTTCATCTAAAATCTCTTTTGTAAAGGCAGGAATATGCTTTTCCTTATGAGGTATCTGTGTTTGGAATATTGGTCTGATATGGAATAATGTGAGGCCTGGTCAATACCAGCAGCCTCATTTCCAACATGAGCCGGTAGTAGCAGAAGGAGATACCAGTTTTCGTTTCTCATGGCAGGCGCTGTGTAAACGCTACCATATTCTTGCTGTGACTGCCATCCAGAGAGGCCGGTGCGGCTCCCGGCACCATTGTATGTGTATACTGCATCTTCTTTACCCATTCATCATTCAGTGGACATTTGGGCGCTTTCCATACTTTGGCTGTTGCTGACTACGCTGCTATAAACTTTGGGGTTCATGTACCCCTTCAAAACAACACTCTTGTATCCGTCGGAAAAGTACCTAGTAGTGCAATTGCTGGTCATAGGATAGCTCTTTTTTAAATTTTTTTAGGAGCCTCCAAACTGTTCTTCAGAGTGACTGCACTAGTTTGCATTCTACCAGCAGTGCAAAGGGTTTCCTCTTTTTCTGCATCCTTGCCAACATCTGTTGTTGCCTGAGTTGTTAATGTTAGCCATTCTGAGAGGTATGACATGGTTATCTCATTGTGGTTTTGATTTGTATTTCCCTAATGAGCATCCTTTCATTTCTGTTAGCTGTCTGGAGGTCTTTATTGAAAAAGTGTCTATTTAAGTTTTGTGGCTGTCTCTTCACTGGATTATTTGATTTTTGGATATTGTGTTTGATAAGTTCTTTATAGATTTTGGATACTAACCCTTTATCTGATATGTCATTTGCAAATATCTTCTCCCGATCTGTTGGTTGCCTTTTAGTTTTGCTGACTGTTTTCTTCACTGTGCAGAAGCTTCTTATCTTGATGAGGTCCCGATAGTTAATTTTTGCTTTGTTTCCCTTGCCTCCAGACACATGTCAGGTAAGAAGTTGCTGTGGCCAAGGTTCAAAGAGATTGTTGCCTGTGTTCTCCTCTAGGATTTTGATATCTTCCTATCTTACATTTAGGTCTTTCATCCAATTTGAGTTCATTTTTGTGTATGGTGTAAGAAAGTGGCCAGGTTCATTTATATGAACACTGCTGCCTAGTTTTCCCAACACTATTTGCTGAAGAGACTGTTTTCCATTGGATATTCTTTCCTGTTTTGTCAAAGATTCGTTGGTCATATGTTTGCGGGTCCATTTCTGGGTTTTCTATTCTATCCCATTGACCTATGCATCTGTTTTTGTGCCAGTACCATACTGTTTTGATGGTTACAACTTTGTAATACAGCTTGAAGTCTGAAACTGTGATGCCTCCAGCTTTGGTTTTCCTTTTCAGAATTGCTTGGCTATTCAGGGTCTTTTCTGGTGCCATAACAATTTTAGGATTGTTTGTTCTAGCTCTGTGAAAATGCTGGTGTTATTTTGATAGGGATTGCATTGAATATGTAGATTGCTATGAGCAGTATTGACTCCTGTTTCTTTCTTTAAAGTGGAGTGCCAGAAGACACTTTTGAGTCAGAAAGACTCAGCATTTTAAGGTTCTTAATGTAGCTTGCCAAATTACTTTCTAGAATCTTTGTGATGATTTAATACTTCTGTCATCACTGAGAGTTTTCCCCTATTATTTGAACAATTGAATAAATGAAAACTGGATGGTACAGCTTTATTTTTCTGTCTATCATTGCTACTACAGAGGTTTACCATTTTCACATTCATAAATTAGCTCTTTTAATTTTCTCTTCCATGACTTGTCAGTTTATGATATTTAGTCACTTGCCTCTTGAAGATTTGGGGATTTTCTTACCAATAATGTGTATTTTCATGAGGCATTCGTGGAGATAAATGAACATCTTTGGGGCATAGAATGCACATGGAGATCTCAAACCCGCCTTCCCAGCACGATCCCTGTCTTCCCTCTTCCCTTCGTTCTTCAGGAAAATAGCATCATTTGGCGTCACCTATCATTTCTTTATGACTTTCTAATGCTGTCAATTGGTACACTGCAGTCTCTCTTTTTTGCTTAGAAGGGGTTTTAGTGCTCAATGATGCTTGGGACAAGTTTAGACTTTGACTGCTTCAGCCTATCCTTGCTTGATATGTAAGATTTAGGTGCCACTGATGGTCTCCTCAACTTTGGTTTATGGATCCTGGATCTTGGTCATATTGAACTGTGAAGAATTTCCTAGGCACCAAAATGGTGGGAATATGCTGATAAACATAGGTTGTCTAAGATTGGCTGAAGGGACCGGGACAGGACAATATGACCACTAGGTGTGAAAATGATATTTGTTGCTGTGGTGGTAAGAAAAGTGAAACTGAAAGGAGACGAGGTTGTGGATTCAGTTGTATTGTGGCTGGTGGCTTGTTTCATCTGAGACAGTGGTGCTGAGACGTCAATACTCATCAGCATCTCCAGAGTAGGTGCTGGGCTCCACCCCAGAGTTTCTGATTCAGTGGGTCGGGTGAGAGTCAGATGACACTGATGCTGCTGGCTGGGAACCAAGCTTCGACAACCCTTGATCCAAGCTATCTGAGAGCTGAGATTAAGCTTTCTATTGTGCTGATCCATAAATGAGATTTATAAACTCTTTTAAAATGTTGCCAGTTAAAGTGGTATCCTCTAGGAGACCAAAATGCCTGGGAAAATCAGAATGACTGGTTGCAGAGTCACCACGTTTGTTTTATTTTTACCTCGAGGGGGCGCCGTTCCCATGTGAATCACTGCTCATAAAGTTGTCTTGCGCATATGCATGTGTCCGTAACAGGTACCCAGAATACTGATAGCGGAAATAATTTTTTCTTTGTGACGTCTGATTTTTTTTTGAAACACTGAACGTCCCTTTCACTTGTCTCTAAGAGCACCCAATCCCCAGTCCAAAGATCAAATTTATCGTCATGCTTTCCTCCAGTTTTTTATGGATCCTCTTTTTTTATACTTTAATTATACATCAAGTCAAGTTCTGTTCATGAATTCTGTGAGGTAGTGATTAAAACAGTATATTGTTTCCTTGAAAGGCAATTTTCTCAACACTTTTTGAATAAAACATTTGTATTTTACTGATATATGACTCTGTTTTTCTTAGATGTTATATGTGAGTGTATATTTATATTCTAATAGTATGTATATTGCCCTTACTGTGCTAGCTCATTTATTCTACAAATGTTGACTGTGTTCCAGGCACTGTGGAGATATCAGAATGAATACAATAGTCATGAACAGAACACATGTGGGCTCAGCCTGCATGAAATTTAGCGTCTCAATAATCTGTTCTATTGTTCATCTATGTATTGGTGCACAGGTACCACACTGATTTTAATTTGTGGTACAGAAATTTCCTCCTCATTACCATCATCAAAAAACCTTAGTGATCCTTACCTATTTATTCTTCTAAATACCATTTTGTAAAGTTTAAAAGAGGTGAAGAAAACCATTTATGACTTTTTAAAATTAGTGTCTTTGATTAGAATTATCTTACAGTAAGTATTTATTTGGGAAGAATGGATGTCTTTTATAATAATCTTTCTCTCCAAAAACGTTGTTCTCCCTCATTTATTAGGGGCTTCTTTCATATTTACAGATTTATAAGATAAAATAAAAGTACTAAAATGTGTTAGTTAGGCTTATAAAGTATATTTTATTAGTGACACAAGAAATTCTAAGAATCTTCAGAGATGAGCCCCTTGGTAGGAATGAAGAAAGAGGTTGTCAAATAGAGAATAGAAAGAAAGCATTGCCCTAGAGGAAGGACAGTCAGTAAATTCTTATATCAAGATAATTATGTAAAATACTATATTTAGTATTAGGCCTACTATGTCTAAATCAGTATTTTATAAATATATATATATATATACACACACACACATACACACACACACGCCACACATTTTTGTTTGTTTCTTCTACAAATCGCATTGCTATGTAAGTTTTAAACGGTGGGGACACCAGTCCCTAAGCAGTATTCCTGGGATCATGACAACGACTGGCTTTTGCTATGCAGATTTGCAAACATTGGTTGAGACTTGTATACTGACAACTTAAATGGACAATATGCCCACAATGTGCGTGCCAACTGGCACATGCTGATAACGTCTGACAGGCCTCTCTTGTCAAAGCTTTTGAACACCTAATAAATACAATTGTAGTCTCTTTACCCTTTGAAAAATCGGAGATACTCATTTTCCCCTTTGAGTTACAGATGGTGATATCATAAGAGCCCTGAGCCAGCTGCTCAGCCTCATTGATGCAAGCTCTTATGGCAGACAATAAATTCTTCAAATCTGTGGTTGTTTTTCTTTTTTCCTTTTCTAGCTTGCCAATGTGAAGCTGGTAATAGGGAATATAGGCCTCAATAGCAGTTTCAGTATTAGAGGTCAGAAAACAGACTGAGGTCTGGATAAAGAAATAAACAATGTGCCATAATCACATTCTACGTGTTCTACATCATTTGGGAATGAGGTCTTATTGTGTTAACATGAACTGCTGGTCAGTGCCAGGGAAACAATGTACCCTGAGAACTTAATATTGGTTTAGTGATTGTCTTTTATTACCATGGCTTCTGTGGCCATTGCTCTTATTGGGCTAGATGTTCCCCTCTGTGATGTTCAAAGAGACCTAGCCATGACGAACATAATTGTTACCATTTATAACAGTGGGTCAGATTCTCATCCTCTATCTCTGGTGGAACAAAGAGGCAGTAAATCAATGAGATGATAGAATTTAATAACGTACAAAGAATTTCATAGTTGATGAGACCTTTTCAAATGATAACTTAGGAAATTTGAAAACAAGGGTGGAGGCAGAAACTTTTTGTTTGTTTGTTTCTTATTAAGAATCACTGACCCTCTTGGGGAAAAACACCTCCCCAATCAGATGCATATAAAGGAAAATAACTTTTTCTCTTTTATCTTTTTATGAGAAAGAAATTTTAAAAAACATTATAATGATGTCCAAATTTGGGATTTTCAAGTTTCATTGAATAGCTACATGAAATTAAGAGAAATATGCTCTTTTAATATGATGGGTAACTGGAGATTCCAGGATCAGGGAAGGAAGGAATAGTCACAGAAGGAAGTGGGTGAATGAACCATCGAACAGTGTGGGGATGCTGAGACAGGGAGACGACTAAAGGGGAGAAGCAGAGAGGGGAGAAGGTGGGGAAGAGAGAGCAAAAGAAGAGAAACGGGCCAGAGGAATCAAATATTTACAAATAGAGCAGACAGACAAGGGCAAATGAAAAAGAAAATACTTGAGAGGGAGAATGTGAGAGGGAAGCAGGATGAGGAGGCAGGAAGAAGGAAAAGGAGACAATGAGAGATGAAGTGAACTCCCTGAGTTCTGAGATAACCATGTGTTTTGGTTGGGTCCTTCTATTGTTATTTGGACATCAGAATCAACAACTGCCAAATTCTTCTGAAAGCCTCTGAGGCTCCCCTCTTCCCGTAGCTTGATCCCCTGCTACTTATTCCTGACAGTGTGGTTTTTATAATCTATGCTGACCCTGATTAGACTCAGCAGGAGACATCCCTGCCCTTAGCCCACCTTTGCTTTTTGGGTTCCATTTCTTGTAAGCAGGTCTCTTGTCATTTGTTTCCGGTGCCAGGGCATCTATCCTTGGCTATCTATCTCTCTAGTACTATTTTTTCTCTGAGTGTATAGTGTTGCCTTTCTCCTACAAGTACCTTTTCTGGACCCTGGAGCCCTTGCTTGCAACCCAAACCCCAAATCTCAATTCACAGAGCACCTGCCAGCCTGAATGGCTGGATCTCACCCGTCCGTGTGGCAGTGCGCCTGGCTAAACCTCTCCTCACAGACTGCCTAAACCTCCACATTTTGGATCTTTCGGCTACTTTTCTTGGCTTGAGGGTTTTTTAGTTACCAGATAACTAATCATATCAGTGTCCTAAAATATGTTAATCTTCCTTTTGAAGTGTTATAATTTATTTTTTTTTTTTTGCCTTGAGATGTCTTTTTCCCCCCCAAAAGTCAAGGGGAGAAAGCATGTTAAGTAGATTTCTTCATGGGATTCTGGAAATAATAATTATGACAAAACAATTTAAATTTTAGAGATGTAATTGTAAAATTTAAAAGAGCCTTCAACTTCCTATTTATGAGCAGGAAGTCTCTCTGACATTCAAATGATGCCAAAATACCTTACCTTTGTTCTTTGGGAAATTAGGCCTTCCGTATTCCATAATGCATAGAAGTTTTATTTGGAATTACTCTCACATGCTACTTACTAGAAATGGATGGAATTAAGTAGCTGGTGACCTGAAATTGTCCCATTTCCAATTTGTAAGTATAAGTGAGGTGTTGATCACAATTAAATTTCCTTCCCAATTAAAAATAAGTTTTTTCTTTCATATATTTAATATACTTCTTTTTAATGTTTTACTAATAACTTTTGACTGTAACACTTTCCTTTGATCCTAATTTAAGGGATGGTGGTGGTAAGAGAGGATTTAGAATTTCACTGCGATTCACCTTTACACAAAAAAGATGTAGCTGAAAGCAATGTCCAATTTCTTCTTGAAACTTTTGTTACCTTACTCATCCTATCACTCATTAGCATGTTCTGATTCACTTTGTAGGAAGAGAACAGAGTCAGCTACACTCTGGTCTGTCAGGAAAAACAAAAACAAAAGGAAACAATGTCTTAAAAATACCTTTCAAAACTTAAACCCATTATACCAGAATGAACTAGCAGGAAAAGGTATGGGCCGCAGAACTGGCCTTATCTTTCTCGTATGGAGTTCTGGTGTAAGTGGTGTGGTACGCACATGTGTGCACGTGGGCACGGGGTGGGGGTGTTGGTGTAATGATGCGAGAAGGGAGAGGCAGGCAGGGCAAGGAAATCAGATGGCCTTATGCACATTGTCCCCAAAGCATGGAAAGCTCAAAGGATCATTGATTGAAATAGCATCTGGGAGATGCAACCAATGAGAAAATCATGGCAACAAGTAATGCAGATGGCAGATGATGGTCCGTATCAGGTGGGAATGGGCAGAGTAGCTCTAGGAGACAAAGACACTGACACTTACATTTTACTTTGGAACTGAGAAGATACTAGGGCTGGACTGTATTAGGGGGGAATTTTCCTGGACTAAAGTGCTATCCATTTAAAAGCATGAGTGCTGTATGGGTTGAATTGTGTCCTCCAAAAAGATGAAGTCTCAACCCCCAGTAGCTGTGAATGTGATCTGTTTTTGGAAATAAGGCCTGTTATGAGTCAACAGGTCCCCACCCACCTCCAATTCATTTGTTAAAGCCCTAATCCCTGGTACAGCAGAATGTAACCATATTTGCAAATAAGGCCATTGTAGGTGTAATTAGTTAAGATGAGGTTCTTAGGGTGGAATCTAATCCAGTCTGACTTGTGTCCTTATGAAAAGCGGAAATTTGAATACGGATGCCATATGAAGATGAAGGTTGAGAACGGGGTGATACAGGAACATGATTTGGAATATATAAGATTAGAAGGTAACTTAGAAAATGGGTTACAAAAATGTTTAGCTTAACTTGTTATCTAAAATTAATTTGAGGTACCTGGGTGTCTCAGTTGGTTGGGCGTCCAACTTCAGCTCAGGTCATGATCTCATGGTTTGTGGGTTCAAGCCCCGTGTTGGGCTCTGTGCTGCAGCTCAGAGCGTGGAGACTGCTTTGGATTCTGTGTCTCCCTCTCTCTCTGTCCCTTTCCCTCACACACTCTGTGTCTCTCTGTCTCAAAAATAAAGAAACATTAAGAAAAAATTTTTAATTAATCTAACTAAAATGGTATTTTAGATTAACTCTGCTATTTTTAAAAAGTCTGAGTGGCTATCTGAGAGCAGTAAGATTTGTCCCCTAATGTGTTCCTCAGGGTGGTGGCTCTAATCATTATTCTCAAACTACTAGCCTGTTAATATTTATGAAGATGACTGTGGAGTACCTGGACCTCCTTGTAAGTCTCTGTTCCCTGCATAGGAGAGCCAACCCCACATGGAGGGGACTACTTTTCTCTGTTCCTGGTTATAGGACAATGCCCATTGTACATATTCACAAAGGTCATTAAGGAAGAAAAATGGCCCACTGGCTTTACCAAGGCTTCTATTACCTGAGTTAGTTTAGTTATGTCTCCTCTCCCCCTATCACTTTCCACACATTCCAAGGATGTTTTCAAGTTTCCTAAAGAAGTATTTTCATAGCTAGGATCTTGCAGTTTCAAAGCCATAGCTCAAGATAAAGCCTAACCACAAGAAACAGGATTATATTTTATATTATGCCCCCAAAACAAGCGTTGCAAACTAAAATGCCTTCAAGGCCGTGAAGGTAACTTAAAAAAATAAAGTAATTGGAAATGTGTGTGTTAAATATGTTGGCATATTCTTCACTTCCTCGGGGAAATATGTTCCATCCCATTTTTTAAATCATATTTCATTTTTAAACTTTTTATTGAAGCTTAGCTTATGTTCAGAAAACTCATAAGTTTCAACTTTATGAATTTTCACAAAGTAAAGAGCACCCATGAAACTAGCTTGAGTTTGAGAAGCAGAATGTCACTAGCACCCTGTAGAGGCCCCTCCTTGGAACCATTCA
The DNA here is from genome assembly GCF_008692635.1 of Crocuta crocuta. NCBI lineage: Eukaryota > Metazoa > Chordata > Mammalia > Carnivora > Hyaenidae > Crocuta > Crocuta crocuta. The sequence continues at coordinate 2,533,475 of NW_027527955.1, forward strand.
TGGTCATTACCTTTCCCGGGGGTAACCATTATACTGAATTTTAACACTGTAGATCAATTTGTTATTCCTGTTTTTGCATCTTATACAAGTGGAAGCATACAGCATATAGTATTTAGTTATCTTGTTTTCTCAGCATTATGATATATGTTTGTGATTTCTTCATTCTCATCACTGAATAGCAGGTCATTGTAGGAATATACTGCAATTTATTTAACTATTTTAAATAGGGATTTGGGTACTTTTCAGTTTTCTCTATCACAAAAAGTGCTGCTACAGACATACTACTCTGTACCCTTATAATAAAGGATGAATAAGGTAAACATAAGTACACGATTTTTCTGAGTTCTGTGAACTGTTCTAGTAAATTATGGAACCTGAGGAGGGGATCATAAGAACACCTGATTTATAGCCAGTCAGACGTGTAGATGGCTCTGGACTTCTGAGTGGTGTTTGAAGTGGGGGCAGTTCTGTGAGACTGAGCCCTTAAAATGTAGTGTCTGTACTAAGTCTGGGACAGTAGTGTTAGAATTGAATGGAACTACTGGACACCACTTGGTGTTTGGAGAACAAGAGAATTTCGTGTCAGAGAAAATGCTTCAGAGCATAAAATTTTATCATTTCCTCCTGTCTTTTAAACATTGGTCAAGGGCGCTTGGGTGGGTTAGTTGGTTAACCATCTGACTCTTGATTTCTACTCAGGTCATGATCTCAAGGTTGTGGAATCAAGCCCCACGTTGGGCTCTACACTGACAGTGTGGAGGCTGCTTGGTATTCTGTCTCTCTCCCTCTCTTTCTGCCCCTTCTCCTCTTATGCTGTCTTTCTCTCGCTCTCAAAATAAAAAAAAAATAAAAGCTTTAAAAAATAAAAAAATTTAAAATAAGTATTTGTCTATCTGAGATGATATTATCTTTGCATATTTCTGATTTTGACAGTTTGTATTCTTTTTTTTCTTGATTCATCTTCCTACAGGTTTATTCATTTTACTAATATTCAAAAATCCTTTCAGCTTTGTTGATTTTCCTTGTTGAATAATTGTGTTTTATTCTATTAATTTCTATTCCAAATGTATTGTCTCCATCCTACTTCTTTAATTTTTTTTTTAGGAGGGGAAATAATTTGTTGAAGTTTTATCTAAATTCTTGAGTTAGATACTCAGATCACAAATTTTAAACTTTTCTTCTTTTCTGATGTATTAATCAAGGTTATAAATGTTTTTCAAAGGATGACTATAACTGCATTCCACAAATTTTATTATGTCTTAATCTTTACTATTGTTCAGTTCAAAATATGTTTTTTTATTTTTCATTGTTATTTCTTCTTTTTTTTATATTTTTCTTAATGTTTTTTATTTATTTTTGAGAGAGAGATAGAGGCAGTGTGAGCAGGGGAGGGTCAGAGAGAGAGGGAGACACAGAATCTGAAACAGGCTCCAGGCTCTGATCTAGCTGTCACAACAGAGCCTGACGTGGGGCTCGAACCTACGAACCGGGAGATCATGACCTGAGCCAAAGTTGGACGCTTAACTGACTGAGCCACCCAGGCACTCCATTTCTTCTTGATTTTTGTACTAATTTAGAATCTATTGCTTAACACTCAAGAATTATCTCAGAGAATATTCTTTGTATGATTTCAGTCCTCTGCAAAATTTGTTGAAAATTGCTTTGTAGCCTAGCATATTGCCAATTTTGAGAAATACTGCATGTGCAAAGCTATCCTGCAATTGATATGTGTGGTATTTGACATATGAGGAATATGCCAGGTGTGTTCAATATTTTGTTCTCATATCCACTGTTTTCTTATACTGTCCTCTTTGAGGGTAATAAAATATTTCTGTTTTTTAAAATTTTAATTCCAATTATCTTGTCTGTTATATCTTCTTCTGTCATTATTTAATACTTACACTTGACTTATGGCAGTCAAATAAAACTATTCCTTTTATCAATTCTCTGATTATGCTGGAACCTTAGGATACTTTAATTCCATTTATTCTCAATATGCCTTTCTCAATGCTGTGATCACCTATTTTAGTGCATTTTAAACCCTGCAGGGCATCAGTATTATTGTTTTCTACAGTCACCCTCCGTTTATATTTATCCACGTATTTATCACTTTATGCCACCTTGTATTCTTTCTTGCATTTTGTGCAAGACTGTTTTCCTTTTGCCTAAGGAATTTCCTTTAGTAATTATTTTAGGAAAATCTACCGGTGATAAATTTTCTCAGTTTTTGTTGGCCTGAAAACGTCTCAATTTTACCTTCATTTCTGAAGGATGTTTTCATAGACTATACAATTCCTGTTTGGCTCTATAAAAATATCCTTGGTTGTCTTCTGGCTTCCACCCTCTCTGTTAAAAGATCAGCCCAGTCTTATTATTTCTCCTCTGAAGATAATATGCCTTTTTTCTCTGCCTGTCTTTAAGATTTTTCAGTCTTTGGTGTTTAGCAGTTTTACTACAGTGTGCCTAAATGTGGATTTTTTTAAATTTTAAATTGTGGTGTTTATAGCACTTCTCGAATATATGAGTTGATGTACCTCATCAGTTTTGAATGTTCTAAGAGATATCTATTCAATATTGCTTTTGCCACATTCTCTGTGTTATCATTTTAGGACACTGTGTGTATCACAGAACTAATTAAGATGTCATATATTTCTTACAGTGTTTTCTTAATTTTCCAAAAAAATTTTAATGCTTTCATCTGCATATTGTTTCTGTTCAGTAAACTCATCTTTTCAAATGGGCCCCATCTAATGATGAACTCATCTGTTTAATTATTGATTTTAGTTATTATCTTTTTTAGTTATAGGATTTCTATTGGATTTTCTAAATATATTCCACTTTTCATTCAAAATTCTCTTATCATTTTCTGAACATATTAATCACTGCTATTTTAAAGGCTATGTCTGGTAACTCTAATATCTGGATAACTCCTTGGTCTGTTTCTATATTCTGTTTTCTTTTTGTCTTGACTATATTTCTTGGTATACCTGGTAATTTTTAATTGAGTGTTAGACATTTGTATGATCATAATAATATCTTCACAGAGGAAATTAATTTTATTTTGTTTATATTTTTAATTTTTTAAATGTTTAGTTCTGAAAGAGAGCGAGAGAAAGCAAGTGCACACACACACAGTCGCGCGCCCATGAGTGGGGGAGGGGCAGAGAGAGAGGGAGACACAGAATCTGAAGCAGGCTCCAGACTCCGTGCTGTCAGCACACAGCCCAAACTTCGCGAAGCTCGAACCACGAACTGTGAGATCATGACCAGAGCCTNCGCGCGCGCGCGCGCGCGCACACACACACACAGTCGCGCGCCCATGAGTGGGGGAGGGGCGGAGAGAGAGGGAGACACAGAATCTGAAGCAGGCTCCAGACTCCGTGCTGTCAGCACACAGCCCAAACTTCGCGAAGCTCGAACCACGAACTGTGAGATCATGACCAGAGCCTAAGTCAGATGCTTAACCGACTGAGCCACCGAGGCGCCCCAGAAATTAATTTTAGATTATGATAGGTAATGAGAGTAGGGGCAGGTTACCCGAATCCAGTCAGGGCTAGGGCCCCATCCAGTCTGGACTACAGAATGTTAAAGGATTTAGCTAATTGCAGTGTGTTCTCAGGATGTTGCCCTTCAGGGGTTTCCTCTGAGAGCCAGCCTATTCCCTGGGACCTCATCTCCTTGAGCCCTGAAATTCAATTTTTGTCTCGAACACAGAGAGATTGAGGATAGCTCTGCCTAGTTTCTCAGTCCTTCAGCTGACACTTTGTTCTGAGCCTCTTAGCTTCCAGTCTTGCTTTGCTCATGAATCAGCAAATATGTAAAGGTCAACACAGAACACATTTTTGGTTTAATTTTCTGCCTTTCCCTCCTTTCTAGAAATGTTGACCCTCAAGTTCTGGCTTCTTGGCTTTGTGCTTTCAACTGAAGTTTTAAAAATTTATGTATATTGTTTCTATTTATACTTGAAAGATGTTAGTTTGCTGAAATCTCGTGTTTGCATAGTCAGAAATTCTTTGCTAAACTCTTTTTATATGATGTTACCACATTGATAGTATCTGTTGGTGTTTTATGCTTTTCTACCTTCAGCTTGTTTGCTGATACAATTTATATATGAATGATGTAGCAAATACATTTCGTATGTGACACTGTATATGTGACTTTTTTCATAACATAGTTAAAATCACTAGTAGATATTGTGTGGATTTCCGTAAAATTTTGTGGGTCAACAATTATTTGCTGTTAAGAATATATCTTATCTAGTACATCTTTCCTTAAGATGATCATAAAACTCAGAACCTCCCATTTATTTTATTTTTGAAAAAATATAAACTGAGATATATATAAAACGTATACATTTATATAAGTGTTTAGTGGCAAAGTTCTCTCAACTTGTAATTAGTTTTAATATGTTTCTTTAGCAAATTTGCTGTCTTCTCACAATATCTGTGGACAAGACATGCATTTTGGTTTGATGTGATAGCATTTTCTGGGCATTGTTTGAACTCTTTCAGGAAGGATAACTACCTCTTCTATGGTGTGTGTCTTTTAAAATTTTAATATTTAGTGGAAAATTTCTGAGGAAGTGTATAAATATTTCCCATTATATTTAATGGAATTTTGTCAAGTAATAGATTCAAAAATTTAAGTTTCTTTTTATCTTCAACATGTTATAAATGTTTCATTTAAAAATTTTAGATCTTGCTAATAATAATTCACATAAAATTAGTTTTTTATTTTAATACATCATGTACTTAGGAAGAGTTTCAACATTAATGACAATGGGCATGAATCCATATTTCAAACAATCTTGGTAATTATGTCAACTTTTTTGCTGATTTATTGTGATGTTTGAGTAGATTGTATAATTTATATGATAATGAGGTTATAAATGATACAGGAACAGAATTTAGAATTTAGGAAAACTTTAGGGGCAGAATGTAGGAGCACTTATTGTTGTTTTCAGGGTACATGCTATTAATTCAAGGACACTCCCTCCCCATTTGAATGACAGCTTAGCATTAAAATTTTTTCTTCACATGAGCTGTATACTTGTGGTCAAATGGTACAATGATTAGCTTGAAGTGGAATGAAAATGATTCCAAATTCTGTGAGGAAAATCTTGGGAAATCTGGTTCCTGCCTCTAGCAATTGCCTTGTTCCAATGATATGAAACCTTGATTAATAAAGTGTATAAAGGCAGAGCCGTTCCTGTCCTTCCCAGCCTTGCCTAGATGAGTAGAACGATGCTTATTCCAGTAATAACCATTAGAAGAATTCATGATTTTGATGGTCAACCTCAATATTGCAGTGGTTTCTGTGATTTTTAGCAAAGATCTTTAAGGAAAATCATTGTGGAAACTGTGTTTATTACTGACATCTTAAGGTTTAATTAAGCTTTCATTTTTCACTTATGGACAAGGATAAGCACTGCCTTATTTTTTGCAGGTTTCTGAGGCATCTTGAGCTGGGGTCTCTAAAATTGATACTGTTGATGGGTTTGTTATATGAATTACCAAGCTTGCCTGATAACAGGTGCCATTACAAATTTCTCATTATAAGGCTCTGTAGTATTAACTGTTTTTATTCCTATTTTACAAAGGAAGAAATTGAAGACTGTATTGTTGCGTAACAAATTATCACACACTTATTGGCTTAAAACATCATCTATATTTAATATCTCACATATAACATAGTCTGGGCATGACTTAGCTGGGTCATAGTCTCAGGATTTCACAAGGCTGTAATCAAGGCACTGGCTGGGTCTGAAGTCCTGTCTAAGGCTCAAGCATCCTCTTCCATGGTCATCTTGTTGTGGTAGAATTAGTTTTCTTACAGCTGTAGAACTCAAGGGTGTCTTTCTTCTTCTTGAGGCTTGCAGGAGGTTCTCTTCTGATTAACTTAAAGTAAACTGATTAAAAACTTTAATTACATCTGCAACATTTCTTGACTGCTGCTGTATTCTACTTGTTAGAAGCAAATCCACAGGTTCTACAGGTTAGGAGCAAACACTCAAAGGGAGAGGATTGTACAAGAGTGTGACTCATCAGGAATCACGGTAGAGTATGCCTTCTGCAACCTGCCCGTTTCTAGTCAATGATGGTAAGAGGATTTGAATCCAAGGTCCTAGAGCCCACTCCAATAGCTCCCTTTTCTGAAATCCATCAGTAGTAAAATACGCTCCTTTTTATTTTTTCCTGTATTCATGCTCCTCTATTCTTTTCTCTCCTTTTTCTTTCTTTCTTTCTATTTTTTTTTTGAGGGGGGGGCTTGAAAACTGAATAGAATTTTGACATGACATTTTGGGATAAATTTTAAAGAAAGGAAAAACTAAACCAACATACTTTAAGAATTATGAGTGTTAGGTAATACACAGTATTAATAAACAGAATTTTATCAATCAATATGATTCCCCTTTTACGTTTAAAAGATATATGTTGAGTAGCTCTCAAAACCTGGGATGACAGAAAGACCTCAGGAATATTCTAATAACAATTCATTTAAAGAAATGTAAAATATTGTACTAAGAGAATGGTTTGACATTCTTAAGTCCCCTTCACCTGACTTCAAATTTAATTGGCAAATAAAAGATAGAAACCTTATAAAGTGTTTTTTAAAAAAAAGAGCTTTTATTATCTTTTTTCTTCAAGTAAAAGATATTTTTAGTAGACAAATTTAGGGAAAAAGTGTGAAATATCTATATTTATGTGAAGTCAACAGAAACCATAATCATTAGGGAAAATTTCATACACATAACTAAGGAAGAGGATCACAATTCACAAAAACCATGTTTTGTCATTTCAAGAGCATACGAGGATTTCTGAATGATGGCCATTTCTTAAAACATCTATGAGTTTTGTCTTCCAGGCACCAGAGGGCATCATAATGCTTGGACATAGGAAGATTTGAGATTAATCAGGTCATTCTGTGCAAAAGTCGAGGGTAGAACTAATTCATCCCAATCTACTTTTAGATGAATGAAGCCCATCAATTGATGTCATCTATTTTCAAAACTCAGCACTAAGCTTAATATCATTGTCTCTGTAGCAAACACTGAAATTAAGACACAAACCCACTGAATGGAGCCCTACAATTTGTTTTTGGTATTGCTGGTGTAGTTTTCTACATGTTCTCATGCGTGGTAGGGACAGGAAATCTCTTATGGTGTTCAGTTTCCTTTCAAGTGTTTAGAAATGGGTTCAGAAGGAACAATCACTTCACTGATCTACTGAGACAGGGTAAGTAGAACAGTGATGAAAGAGAATGAAAAAGTTGAAATGAAGGCTTCTGAGTAGCAATTCAAGGAGGATGGGTGTGTGAAACACAGAAGCAGTTGAAAAAGCAAATAATGGAGGACTTCTGAAAAATGTTTAATTCTGCTTAACAAGGATATTATTGGATAATTTTTTATATTACTAGTATGGGCTATGAGAGTAGAATGAGTAACTATAAAGCAACTATGCGGCAGGGTGGAAAGAGAACATCCATATCATAAGCATAGGGTTTCCTAGGGGAGAGAATGAGAAGGAAATAAATCTTTTATTGCCTTGACTATAAACCTAATCCTAATCCCACTCTCTCTTAACTAGTCCTTATCCTGCTTGTCTCCTTGGTTTTGCTCAACATACTCATAATTATGTTTTTTAAAATTATGAAAATCAGTTGGGCAATTTAAACAAAAGATAGTGATCAAACTTAAACATGAATGCAGTAGCATAAAGTAAATTCTTTGATTGGTAGGGATTGTCCTCAAAAATCAGGTTTTGTGGTCAAATGACTTCATGACACTGGGCTACACACCAACAATTTGCCCTTCCCACCTCCCAGTGATATTTCCGAGATGTTAATACGTTCACACACATTGTTCACTCTTCTAGGATGCTAGAGTAGACAGAATTTCCTGAATGTCCTCTAACACTATCCCACTTTTAAAGAGTTTACTAAGGAGCATTATTACAATATTTTGGTTCCTGATGAATTTTTCAACAAATAAATAGGGTATAACATTTCTCAAACAGAAAAAATAACAAAGTTTAATAACGTTATCATCCATCAATAATGTACTATTTCTCATATTTTCATTGATCTATTTGTTTTCCCTTCAAGTCATTGGACACATGTCAAATTCTCTTCCAATTTCTGCCAGTTGGGGAAAAAATTCCCTCTATTTTGCCTCATTTTGGAAAGACATTCAGAGGAAAAAAACAGGAAAGTAAAATGATCTTTTCTCTCCTTGAATTGGGAATAATTTAAAAAATACATCAGAATACCAAAACATTAAACATTGGTACATTGGATTGAAAATTAGTGGTTGGATTTCTAGGAAAAGTGAGCCCAAGTATAGTTCAGTCTCAGAAATAGTACATGGTAATGATTTCTGGGCTCAACTGGTTTAAGACATTGCCTGATGGCAGCTTGTGAATACAGATGAATATAGCAAATTATGCACCATCTCAGGACTGCTGAAGCCAAAACTAATAAATTTTCCTAAACTCTGCTGAACCAGCATATTAGAAACACACTCACAGAAGATATTCTAACTTAGAAGTAAAATATATTATATCACACCAAAAAGTATTTCAGATGCCCAGACCCTAAATGAATGATTGTATAAAGTTAAGGGATTTTGTTTCTTAGAAGAGCTTCTGCATCAAGAACATATAAAAAAGAGTGTGGACAGAGAATAAGCTGGCATCCTAAGAAGCTATTCCACTCTTAGATGTGTGACTTTGGGCAAAGCAGCACTAGATGGCTATTGACTCTGTGTCCTTGCTTATAAAACTGGAAAATAACTCCTTAACCAACCATAGGTATGTCCTGACAATCAAATCAGAAAATGTATAACGTAATTATAAAGTTTTATATGAATGTTAGTTACTAATAGAATATAAGCTTTTGCTCTTTCTTCGTGTGTGTGTGTGTGTCTGTGTGTGTGTGTCTGTGTCTGTGTCTGTCTATCTGTCTCTGTGTGTAGATATATGCAGGTCTGTCATTTATCTCCATCTGTATTTCTATGTATCTATCTATACATACACATAGATATATAGATATATCTTCTCTTCCTTCTATGTATCTATGTATCTTCTTCCTTTCTATGTATCTATCTATACATACACATAGATATATAGATATATCTTCTCTTCCTTCTATGTATCTATGTATCTTCCTTCTATGTATCTATGTATCTTCTTCCTTTCTATGTATCTATCTATACATACACATATATGTGTGTGTGTGTGTATCTATGTACATCTATATATATATACACACATAGATATATATCTGTGTAGACCTGTGTTATCTCCATCTGTGTTTCTATGTATCTATCTATACATACACATAGATAGATAGATAGATATCTTCTCTTCCTCCCTCCCTCCTTCCTTCCCCTTCTTCTGTTTCTTTCTTTCCTTCCTTCCTTCCTTCCTTCTTTCTTTCTTTCTTTCTTTCTCTTTCTTTCTTTCTTTTTCTTTCTTTCTTTCTTTCTTTCCTTCCTTCCTTCCTTCCTTCTTTCTTTCTTTCTTTCTTTCTTTCTTTCTTTCTTTCTTTCTTTCTTTCTTTCTTTCTATCTTTCTTTCTTTCTTTCCCCCTCCTCCCTTCCTCCTATCCTTCCTTCCTCCCTTCCTTCTTTTCTTATGGGTTCTTGTCTTCTTTCTTTCTTTCATTCTTTCTTTCTTTCTTTCTTTCTTTCTTTCTATAAAGTTCTCCTTTATTGTTATACTTTTATATACAAACAAGTGTATTGGCAACTTCTCATTTTGGAAGATGACTATAAATGTGTAGGTCATTTCATTTTTCCTTTTAATATTGTGCAGCTTCCCGAAATTTTGTTAAAAAATTATGGTGAAAAGCTAAAGAGAATAAATTATTTGCATCACTTTTCTTCCAGAGCCCCAATGGATGATCAAGCCTGCATTTCTTTTCTTCTTTATGTCATGCCAAAGAGGGAAAAGGCATAATTAGATTCTTTAGGGCTTATATTTTATACTGTCACCTAAGTTTAGACTAGAACAGGTACACTTGTAGCAGTGGAAGACAGAACATGGAAAGAAGTCATTTAGGATGCAGAGTAGTGTGGTTGGTGTGCATTTTGCCTTGCTTGGGACTGCATGCAAAGACTGAATATACAACCAATGTGTTCAGCATATGCAATAATAAGGAAGAGCAAAGCCCACTTCTGCTGCTCTGAAGGAATAATAGTCAAATACATAAATGTGAGACTTGTAAGATCTGAGCTAACTTGTTCAAACATGTCACACTGTGGTTGCTTGACTTTAGCATAACAGGCCCAAGCTCACTACTTTTATTAGGCAGAGCTCTGTGAAGTTGATTGTGGGTGATGGGGAATAAACTTAACCCACAAAAAAGGAGACAATTATATTGTCCATAATTGTCAATATTCCAGGCTGACTGAGTGGTGGCTGACCTGCCTGCCTCTCTTCCTTGTACAGGTATTTCCTGAACATTTGCTACTATACCACACATTGTTATAGGTATTAGGCACACGATGGTGAACCATGCAGATGCTGTTCCATCTTCATAGACCTGATATTCTAGAGGAGATGTGAGTGAAAAGAATTCATACTAACAAAATTATAGAAGTTATAAATGTTAAGAAGGAAACTAATAAGGGCCAGAAGAACAGATTGAAAGGGGTGGTGCCTTGGAGAAGGGTGATCAGGGTAGGTCTCTCTGAAGAGGTGAGACTGAAATTAAGACAGACATAGAGGTCTTAGATTAAGACATAAACTTAGGTCTTAGATTAAATGTCAGGGCATGAAGAGGTTTTTGCTAGTGGTAGTAGTGATAGCGGAATGTTGTAAGTAAAAGAGATAGCATGTGCAAAGGCACGGAGGTGGGAAGGAGTGAGATTTTTGAACTAGGAAAAACAAGAAGAAAGATTTCTGGAAATATTTGTACCTAATTCCTGCTATCATGATAAAGTAGAACTTTTCAAACTGATACAACTAGCCTGGTTGTACCAGAACAATCTAGTTGGGTATTGCTCTTGAAAATTGAATGTACTTTGGAAACATACTCTATGCAATAGCATACAGACAAAACAATAACAACAACCAGAAGACATTTTTGAGGAAATCATTTTGTTTGCTATAGAGGAGAGTTTGTGTAGATGTCTGCTTTCAGATAAAGTGCATACTCTGCATAGTATGTATACTCTGAGCAGATAGTGGAAAACTCTGATTTTTTTTGTGTTCTGTTTTTCTACCACGTAATGAGTTTATTGTTTCTATTTTTATTTTTAAACATTTTATTTATTTTCTCCAGCTTTATTTACATGAAACATATGTACATTTGGAGTATACAGTGTGATGAATTGATGCATGTATATACTGCAAAATGATTACTATAATAAGAATAGTTAACACTTCCATCTCCTTACATGTTTACCTTTGTGTGTGTGTGTGTGTGTGTGTGTGTGTGTGTGTGTTGTAACATTTAAGATCCACTGTCTTAACAACTTTCAGCTATATAATAGAATATAATAATCACCATGCTATATATTAGTTCCCCAGAACTTATTCATCTTAGAGTTTGAAGTTTGTACCCATTGTCCAACACCTCCCATTTCACCCAATCTCTCTCCCAGCCCCTAGCAACCATCATTCTACTCCATTTCTATGAGTTCAGCTTTTTACGAATCTGCATATAACTATAACATTTGGTGTTTGTTTGCTCTGACTCATTTCACTTAGCACAATGCCCTCAAGGTCCATCCATGTTGTCACATAAGGCAAGATTTCCTTCTTTCTCATGGCTATATAATATTCTATAATATATAATATATATCATAATTGTATATATATTTCCTATTTATCCATTCATTTGTTGATGGATGCTTAGGCTGTTTTTATAACTTGGCTATTGTGAATAATGCTGCACGAAGCATAGGGTTGCAGATCTGAATAAATGTGTTTTTTATCGACTAAATGTTGACAGTAGCAATTTAACTTTGCTTGTAGAGCTGGATGCTGAGAGCTCCCTCTCCCCCTGGTTGCCCTGGCCCCCTTATCTGGTCCCCTCACCTGGCCCCCTCTACCACCTCTCCACGATCTGGGGCGTCCGGTATTGCAGAGGGCCTATAGGACCTTTCCAGCATTCATTCTGATTAGTGTTTATCCATTATTCATTATTAAATACTTTGAATATCATTTCTGTTAGTTCTGTAGAACTATTATAGAAAAAAAAATCTGTATTCAAATAGGTTGGAGACATGAGAGAAAGATGTTAAGAGTTACTATCTCCAAACATGCTTGGGAGCCGCTTTCCCTCCAGGAGCACTTATGGGGCCTGAGGTTCACAGAATAAACTGCAGAAAATGCTCCTGATCTGCCTCAGTGGTCTTACTTGTCTTCTCATCTTGTGTTCCCTCTGTTATGCCATCCCCACCTTGATGCTTTAGCTCTCCTTCTAAAACAGTTGTGATGAGGTTATTGTCTTGCTTACACTGTTGATAATTTCTCATGTTTGTGGAATACAAGCCAAACTTTGGAGCCTTCAATAATCTTTGCAAATTGTCAGCTACCACACCTGCTAACACTGTCATTCTCAGTCCCTCCCACATGGCCTGGGTGCGGCCCAGGGACACCTGAGTACTTTGAACTTAGCATAGACTCCATGGCTCCTCTCTGGTCTCTCTCATCATCAACCCCTGATCCTGCAGAGCCCACTGTGAATTGCACTCTTCCCATAAAGTCATTCTCTGTTTCCTCCAAATAAGTCTCTCCCCCCTCCTCTCAGCCCTCAAGGCAATTTGTTCATGCTGGGAGCATTTATCCCAGGCCCAATTGTATTGTTGTTAGCCATGTCCATTTCCTTCTCCTCTGCCAGACACCAAGCTCATCAAAAGCTGGCAGCATGCAGTGCTCTTTCCCTAACAACCCACTCTGCCTCTGTCCTGGCTTTCTCGTGACTGACTCCACATCTTGCACCCACGTTAGCTGTTGTTTTATCAACCTAGACTAAGCAGGAAAACAAGTGACTTGTTGAAGTAGCACTGGGTCAGAAGATCTGGTGTTTAGGATGGCCCCGGACCCTGAGTAGCCATGCGCCTTGAGCACGTTGCATGAGATCAGGGGCTCTGTTTCTTCAAAGAATTAATGAAGAGTCCAGACTAAATGCTACTTCTCTGCAGCATTTGTCTACTCGTGTATGCATAAAAATCCACTGGAATCTTAAACATTTGTAGTGTCAGGTCCCTCTGATACACTCAAGAAATATTAATCTCCTGTCTTTCTACTGTCAGTGCACTCCCTACCTACAAGCCTTAGGTGGCTTTAGTTTAAGATTTTGGCCGCTAGATCAGTATCACACGTGATCTGGGAAGCCCTTTCTATAGGTGAGCCATTAGAACTAGACTGGAGAAGTCAGTACCCAGGGAAGGAGTGAGAGCTAGAAAACCTCGCTGGCTGATTCAGACACGCTTCCTCCTCACGTAGAGTAAGTACCTCAGCAGTCTAGCCACTTGCATTCAGACCCCCCACAGAGGCCCAGCAGGCCCTTACCATGCAAATATGGTTATTCCTGCCCTGCCTCAAATCTGCCAGTGATCAATAATGCTTTCAGGAGCAACTTTAAATGACTGGATGAGTGGCTCTTCACGATTTGATCTCCGCCCCTCTCTTCTGGCTGTATCATTATCCGCTTCTTGTTGCAGTCCATAAATCACTAGCCGATCCCTGTAACATCGAGGACACCCTGTATTTGAATTTCAGATAAATAGTAAATGATGTTTTTGTATAAGTATGTTCCAAATACTGAATGGGGTATACTTATATAAAAGTATTATTATAATTTTTTAGCTAAACTTCAAATTTAACTGCACATTCTGCATTTGTATTTGCTAAATTTGACCTCGGGGACTTCCATGTGACCTCGGGGACTTTCATGTGACCTCGGGGACTTCAGCCTTTTTCCTGCTGTTGTTTCTTCCATGAACAGTGTCTTCTCCCATCCCCTCTTATTTCACTTCCACACATCATTTAGGACTCTTTCCATTTTTCTAAAAAGCCTCCATCACCTCTCATTTTACTGTAGATGTCTTGGGCTTATGCTAACAGTACTTATACACACCTATTCTACTTATTTGTATTTTTATCTGACTCACTAACCTAGAGGATAGGATCTTTGGTTGCAGTCTATTTACATTTAGAAACTGACAGAATGCCTGGCATATAATAGCTTTTCAATAATGCTTGTTTGTTGAGTTAAACGGTGTCATTTTACTAGCTTTTGAAAGCACATAGAGGAAAACACATGGGCAGAAGCCTAGGTTTCCGGGTTGAAGGAGAAGAGGGTGCCAGACATCAAAACTGCTAACTGGTTTCCAGATGGTCACATTCACAGGGCATATCAGTATTGAGTATAGACACAAGAAGAGGGACATTCCAGGAAGGCACAGTTGGAGGCATCATGGCCAGCCATCAGAGATTGAAAACACAGAGACGAGACCAGAAACAAGACATAGTGTTTGGGAAGCCTTTCATCCTCAGTGTCCCCATGAAAGAATAAATCAGTATAATGAGAATTTGACAGTGAGGAAAAGATGGATTACTAGCTGACAAGGAAACAAAGGCTCTCCCAGGAAACCTTTTCCTCTGTAAGGATTTTAGCAGGAGAAACAGAATGGGACCATCTGGCCACACCTATCTTAACAAAACCGTTCTCATAAGCAGTGGGCCACAGAACAGTCATGAATAGAGGCTTCGAAGCACCAAGGCAAACCTTTCTGTTGGGTATGGGAGGAGAGCAGAGTCCTGTCTTGTGGGAGTAGCAAGTGGCAACTTTCTTGTTTTATTTTTGAATTGATTAGGGTTGGGAGGACAGTTATGCAAGAGGTGAGTTGATGGATCTGCCAAAGAAAGGAAAAGAGAAACACAGGCTGTCAAAATTTGGCAATATCTTAGGATCCCAGCCCATCCTTGGTTTAACTCATTTCTTAAGCAGAAACTTTTCCCCATTTTTCTGTTCTTTCTTCTCCCTTTTCTTCTCATCAGTGTACTTACTTCTATCTCTTAACCCCACTCCCCAAGTGAATGGGTTTTGACTTAAGAGATCTTTAATAATATATAAGCCATGAAAGTGTATCACACTTTCAGAATAAATATTAAGAGCCTGAAAAATATTCACGGTTCTCGCAACACTCCTCTTCTAGAAATTAGCCTAAGGAAATAAGGCAAAAAGCTTCTGTTCAATGATGCTCATTACAATATTGTTGTAATAAATAATTCTGAGACATTCATGTGATAAAATAGTATCCATTCAGTAAAATAATGTTTCCTAGGAATGGCTAATTGCAGAGCGGATGCTTGTGTTTGGAAACACTGTCCTGAAAGCCAGAATAAAAGACTCTAAGATCCAAGTAGTTCCAACATATATGTTACACTCTTTGAGTGTAAGAGAAACAATAGAGCATTGAAATTAGAAGCATTAGCCTTGGGGTCAGAAAGATTTAGGCTTACCACTTTCTAGCTAAGATCCCGGGCTTCAGGATATCATTGTAAAATGAGGACAATAGTACCTGTCTTACAGAGTTATTTTGCGGATGTATATGAAAAATCATCTGTCAAATGCCTATAATAGTCCTACTACACAGTAGGAATTCAATAAATGGTGTTTATATATAAATACATAAAAATCTGAAATATTATCACCAGAATATGTATACCAAAATATTAACATGAGATGTCAGTAGGTAGTGGTAGTATAGGTTTTTCCATTTATTTTCCATGCTTTTTCATTTTTAAAGCTACCTATAGTGAATATGTATTACTTTTATAATAGAATTAAACTGTTGTATTAAGCAGATTGGCATAAAGCTTGCAACAGCTACATTTCTTCAGCAACAAAGAATGTTTTGTTTTAGCCTTCTTTTCCTTTTGTCATTGGAGGCATGATAGAAAAAGATCTAGGGATATTGTCAAAAGTATGCCAAGATCAAATAGGGAGCTCTGTGCGACTCAGTACTTCCTGGCAGAAAATGAAGACTCCAAATCTTCATACTGAAGCAAAATCTGAACTCACCAAGCCAGTCAGTAGGCTTTCTGTTTGTGTTATACTTGTAAAATTCAATTACTACTACCTCAACAGTGAGATGATACAGTTTCTGAAAGTCATACTTTGCAGCAAGGACACAAAACTAAATTATGCTTGATGAAGTACTGTGTTAGTGGGAGCAATACTTAGTAACAAAAGGCAGGATAAAGCTTTCACTAGTTGCACGCCAGATTAAAAGCCTTGAAATGCTTTCTAGAGCAGGCTGCATTTATTTAGGGACATTATTAGTTCGCTTGCTGATATTTCCTCCATCCTCTGTTGCTCTCGTGGGCTACTGGGCTTGACTGACTTGTATCTGTTCTTTTGCATTCATTCCTCTCTGAGGAATGACAGTTAATAATGAGAAAGCGGGTGTGCTATCGCAAACAACACTGAGATTGAGGAGGGATTTCACAGCAGCTGCCGCAGCTTAAACCTTACCAGACAGGAAATACGCACCAAACAAAGGCAATTTTGTTTGTCCAGGGTGACAAAGGTTATTACACTTTGTTTATAATGAACTGTATGTCAACATCTGGTGTGATCAAATGATGGAGCTTTTCAGTCTAGAAATGAGTGTTTTTACAGTGGTCTCTGTTATCAGTTATGTAAGTAGTTAGAAACAAACTCTAAAGCATTTTCTGACATGTGCCTTCCTGCAGCCTATTAAAAAGCTTTCTTTCTGTCCTCTGCTTTCAGTCATCATGCTGGTCTTAACATCATTAAATTATGAAATCACTGTAGTATCTCTGGAATTGTTTGCTATGCTGCTGGACTCTCTGCATTCAAATGGCTGTTCTGAGGCTCAACTGTGTTACATGTTCATGACATTAGACACAATTTATAATTTAGGTAATGTGTTAATTCAGGAAACATTAACAAGTGGAAGGTGATTTAGAAAGGAGGCATGTCATGATTGTTTTCAGAGAAGGATATGATTGTATGGCTGCAGAACTCATGAGAATTAGAAGAGGCAGAAGAAATACAATATAAACATTCCAAAACCTAGAATATTTTTTAGCAATAATCCATAATACATTATAATGAGAAGAAATGATTTGCAACAGGGGCTCCTCAATGAGCCAGACAGATGTGGATTTTTTTCAGGTGGAAGAATGACACATTCCCTAAACTTGCCCCTCACTTCGAGCCCTGAACTCCTAAACCATTCAGCTTTTTGCTCAGAATTTCACAAGGTGGATTTTGAAAAAGTTGTCAACAGTTTCTGGCTGTGGGAATCATAGTCAATCAAATTCATAGGGGAATAAACATCTTCCCCACCCTCCTCTTCTTCTCCTAAGACAAAACACATTTCCCCAAATAGTAAATGGAGTGTTTGTCCCCCCCATAGACAATCTTTCACAGTCTTACCCTAAAGCAGTTTTAGCTGCTTCAATCACATCACCATTTGGAAAGTATGTTTTGGTTAGGAGGGTTGTCGGGGGTTGAACAGTGGCCCTCGAAAAGATATGTTCATGTTTTATTCTCCGGAAACTGTGAATGTGACCTTATTTGGACAAAGAGCCTGTAAAGGCCTTTTGTTGACAAGTGATAAGTTAAGGATCTTGAGATGAGATCACCCTGGATTATACCATTGCACCCTAAATCCAATGAAAAGTATCCTTATAGGAGACACCCAGAAGAGAGACAGAAGAAGAAGAGACAGTGTGGTCACCGTAGGAGACAGAGATAGGAGTGATGTGGTCACAGGCTAAAGCATGCCACTAGAAGCTGGAACAGACAAGGAACACTCTCTTCTGGAGCCCCTGGAGGGTATATGGCCCTGCTCATACCATGATTTTGGACCTCTGGCCTCTAAAATTCTGAGAGGATAAATTCTGTTCTTTCAAGCCATCTGATTTATGGTAATCTGTCACAGCAGTCACAGGAAACTAAAACAAGCAGGTTCTAAAGTTAGCAGATGAGGGCTTCCATCTTGGATCTGCTATGACCTTAGGCAAGTTGATAAAACTTCTCTACAGTTCTCATCTGTAAAATGGGCATGATAATAGTAATAATAATAGGGTTGTTTGAGAAGTAATAAAGATGTCTGTACATCATCATCATTGTGTCTACCTCATTAAAAGGCCAATGAAGAAGATTTATGTCGTTAAGAAACAAACTGAGCCATATGAAAATTTTTAAGAGTTTATTTGAGGGAAACTCAATTTCAGTTGGGCAGTGCCAAATGGGAAATGGTTAGGAATGCTCCACTGACAGGAATTAGGGGAAATACTTTTATAGAGAAAATACAGAAGCAAGGAAAGGAAATTATTTGGTTGGCTATAGCATAAAGCCTAGTTAGCTGTTGGTAATTGGTGTCCTTAGCATTTTGATTTAATGAGAGGTACTTACAGGCTTAGGTTTTGGTTTGCTTACATAGGCCACCAGAGAATTTGAACCACCTCAGTCTAATGGCCTCCTTGCTCAATTAATTTAACAGCCTGAACAGGGGAAAAGTGATCTCTAAAGATATATTGGAATCACCACCTCTTTCCAGATAGAAGCCACTCAGCATTTAAATGTCAGCTTTGCTTCAGCTTCTACCAACCCATTTTCAAATATCCTAAAATCCATTTACCTGAGTACCCTGGACAAGGCTTTGCACGTGCTCCTCTTGACACACTGAGTGGATTGACCAATTTTCATCATGATTTCTTATAATCTACATACTATTTAATGATGCTAAATATTTATTTGTCTTGGCTTTATTTTCTTCATTCATTCAGAGAATGCTCCTAGACTGTAAGTTACTTTGAAGTGTATTACATATCTTTTGTATCCTCTATGGAATCTTGTATACTCTATGGAGTAGGGCTGTGATAAACAATTGAACAGGTGGTAATGAGTGAGTCTCATGGGCACAGAAGGGTGATTGAAGAAGCTGTGAAATACTCAGACACTCCTAGGAATGGCCTTCATTGACCTAACTTCTCTCTTATGTTGTAGCATGTGAAATTTTGCATGTACCCTCCACATTGCTCACAATGTGCTGATATCTGCTGTTTCTGTAGTTCAGGCTTCAGAGTCCAGTCTGAACATAATTTCCTGAGAAAATCCTTCCCTGAGTGGTTAAGTCCACCTGCTAATCATGTCCACAAACCCCATACTTCTTCAAAACACCCATCACACCTGTAATGGTCACTTTGACATGTCTTTCTCAGAACACGATAAGGTCCATGAATCAGGACCGGGTAGGTTTATTCCCACATGTATTCCTTCATGTAGTTCGTCTCCTGGTACTTATTTGTCTTGTATTTAGTGCATAATTATGATTAACTATGCCACCATGTAATAAAAATAATATTGTCACTGGGGCGCCTAATGGCTCAGTCAGTTATGTGTTTGACTTTGGCTCAGGTCATGATCTCACTATTGTGAGTTCAAGCCCCACGTCAGGCTCTCTGCTGTCAGTGCGGAGCCTGGAGCCTGCTTCAGATCCTTTGTCTCCCTCTCTCTCTGCCCCTCCTCCACATGCATCCACTCTTTCTCTCTCTCTCTCTTAAAAACATTAGAAAATAATAATAATATTGTCACTTTTTCTTCTTTACCTTTAGTCTGCAATTTTTACACATACTTTTATTTTCTATGCACATCGGTTTGTCAGAGAATAAAACAGGTGACATGTGTACAATGCTTTTATAAAAGGCAGAGTAACTTGGGGATTTAATGGGCTCGGTAAAAAATATTATACTCAGAAATGACCACTTTGAGTTTTCAGTCTTTCTTTTCGATAATTTGTAACCCTGCAGAATTAACATGAGTTTCTGTACCTGTAAAGACAAAAGGCCTTAGTTTTCTGATAAACCAATTGAAAATTAATTTTTTCCAGAAAAAATTTGTAGGAAGAATACATTAGGAATGAGTTGAAGTAACCAATTTTATTGGCTTAGTGATGAGGCCAATTCAAAAGAAGCTAATTAAATTTCATTCCTTTCAAATACATTGGTAGTATTTCTAATACCATATGCTGCGGAGCACTAGTCCCTTGAGATGATCCATGAAAAAGAGCTTAACGAGCAAATTAGTTTCAGAAACATCACTATTTATAACCCCTTTTGAAGAGTATAATATGTATTAGCATATTAAATGTTCTGAGGTGTCTTAATGTTAAGAAATCAACTTAGTTTAAACCAGCAATTCCTAGACTTGTTTAAACAAGGAGTTCTCAAACTTTTTTTTTTTCCCCACCATTAACAAACTGAGAAAATCAAGCTCTTTGAAGCACACTTTAAGAGCTTTTGTACTAGGGTAATGACTACGGACATAAAACTTTAAAATTATAGAACAAATGTATAACAATTATTGACACACTTGAGGGGTAATGTTGAGTTGATTATATCTCCTAACCATTGTGTAGTGTCAATACCTTACCTGTATAAAACCAGCTTCAGTGTGTCAGGTACTTCATCTTTTCAAATGTGGCCAAGGATGTCTGCACTGCCTAGTACTTTAACTAAGTGACCATAGACTAAGTTCACAGAATGAAGGATAAGCCATAATTTTTCCAAAGCTTAGATTTCTTTGTCTTTTAGTCAGAAAAGTTTTTCTGAACACTTTCCATGTGTAATGTATCTAATAATCAGTAGAAGGATTAATATCCAACAGTGTAAACAAATATTCACAGACTCATGGAATTATTGTGAGGACCGAACCAGCAAAATTAAGAGCAGATACTTTATAAATTATAAAGTGCTCATCTAAGTGTTTTGCCACTATATTTGGTGCAACCTTCTCAACAAGGAAGATTGTCATCAATATCCTTGAAATTGCTTCTCACGTCTTGGAAGTTCTGCTTATTAGAGAGAAGAGACACAGAACAAGGTTCTGAAGTTTTATCTTGACAAATTGGGCTGCATGGCAGCTTGTTCATAGGACCTGAAATTTCATCTGAATACTAATGTTGGCATTGTGTTGACTTTACCAAGTCAAGCTCGAACACTCAGGCTTGTGGTTCACCCACCATACAAATTTTCTTCAATACTGCCATGTCCTCACATTCTAAACGTCTGCCTTGCAAGAAATTACACGCATCTGAACACTGTCAACAAATGAGATCTGACAAGTAAACATTTTGCAGCAATGGGATTTGAAATCTGGACTTTGATTGCCTTCAACTCCTGATGATATTGTATCACAGATTCTTCATGTGATGTATTAAAAGTGTCCTTCCTTTTTGAAAAGCCACGGGGAATCAATAAGGAGTGAGAATTTTTAACAAGCTGAAACATCTCAAAGCTGAAGTAATTAGTTCATGAAACTTGACATGCCACTCTTCTGAAGGTAAACCTTGGAAACTGTGAGAAAACAATCTGATAGAATAAAGTCTGTTTCACCTGCCATTTTCCTACATAGGCTGGGTGGCTTTCCACCCTTGCTAATAACTCCCAAAGAGTAATCCAGATAAGCATTTTCACCAGCTCGCACTCAGGAAATCCCAGCACCCACTCTGATGTGCATGGGACGAAGCCCCCTCAAAACACATGAGTCACCATTTCCAGGGAGTTGCAACAAAATCAAAGTACACCATTTATTACAGACTCAAGTTCCCATGATACAATTTCCATTACACAGTAGAAATGGAAGCCCAAGATGTTCTCAACACAGTAGAGAACACAACAGTAGAGTAGCACAACACAGTAGAAAGGGCCAAATGTCCAAGATCAAATTCAATCTGTTACTAGCTAGACTTTAATGGTGGTGGTGGTGGTGGTACTGCTGGGAGATTAATGTCCCTGGGCCTTAGTTTCCTTCCCTGTAAAATAGGGGGGAAATGCTCTGTCTGATCCACTTCACAAAGAAACAACAATTGTCAAAAATACAGGTTAACTTATTCTGTGAATATAAATGGCTGTCTTAGCTTGAATTCCTCTAGACCCAATTATGAGACAAGAATTTAGGATGCAATTGCTTATTTGGAAAATAGTCCAGGAAATACCAGCAGGGGAAAGGAAAGGGATGGTAATGGGCATAATTTCCAATAATCATTGTGCACAACTGACTTAGCCTTGCTGGGAACTCTGGGAAGCAGTGTAGGACACACACTTCAGAGTTATTTCACCTAAGGGGTGATGCTATTGAGTGCATACAGACCAATTCCACTTAGCCATTAAGGAAGGCTGCTCTGGGGGAGGGGGCATTAACTCTCAACACTTCAGCTGTCACATGCATGGGTTCAGTGGTCTCAAGGGAAGCAATGGAAAGTCCTTAGGCAAAGAGTTATTGGCCCTGACAGCTGGAAGTAGTCTGATGTGCACTTAAATGCAGAAGGCCAGAGGAATATGAGCTGAGTAGTGACAGATAATATACAGTATACATATATATGCATGCATATATAAGTTTATATATATATATTTATACACACATGCATATATATGCATATATATATATACCCACACACATATGCATATACACATATCTGTAAATATGTATACCAAGAACATCTCTTTGCTGTCTTCTCAGTCCTTTATCCTTCTATTCCTCAGAATTTTGAACCACTATCATGAATTTGATGAAAACATTTTACCTTCGAAATTTTATAAAATTATTATCCAAAAATTATTCATAATCAATTTACAGTACTATTCTACTTATTTTATAGTTTAATAAGAATGGTATAAATGGTATGCATCATTCTATAACTTGTAATTTTCATTCAATATTGCTTTTATAGCCTAGTCATATTGAAACATTTATTTTCAATTGTTCTACAGCAAGAGTTGGCAAACATTTTTTGTATAGAGCCAGGTAATAAATATTTTAGGTGTCGGAAGTCATATAGGCTACCATATGGACATTTTAAGTTTTGTTGTAATTAACTGTATCAGTTTGTTCTATGAATTATGTTTTGAGGTTTATTTATTACTTTTTAAATAACCTTCAAGGTGATGTGAATGTTTTTCAAATCTTTCTTAATTTATAGAAGAGTCCCATTGGTGGTCCCAGATTTATGCACTGAGTCCAATTGCAGTACTCATTTACCTCTGAGTGATAGTCTTTACTTTCTCCTCTATGAGGGTATTAGAATCCAACTGTCTCAAATATACATCTAGCCTTCAAAGTTGAGACAGGCATTTTGCTTCAACTCTAGCTCTCCTAGATCTGAGTAACGTTTTCATTTTTAGCAACTGAAGATTTCCCTTTCTTGCCATTAAGTTTTGGTTTCTTTTTTTTTTTTTAATGTTTCCCCTAGTGTTTTCATCTTTTGTGGGTAAGAAAAGAGCCTTTCCATTTCTACCTGGGTCTTCCAGATGTTTGCAAAAAATTATCTATTCACATTGCTTCCCCAAATGGACACCAGACTCTACCTACCAGATTCATGATAAAATTGGTGCCCTGGGAAGGTAGCTGGCAACATTAATTCTACCAGTGTCACAGTTTTGTCCAGCAAGTCTATTCCTTGAGGGCAGGGAAAATATATATTACATTATTTCATCTCTAGCATCTATGATACTGTAATACTGTCATATAGTATTAGGCACTTGATAAATGTATTTTAAAAGAATATAAAATAAAAAAATGTTGAAGAGGCTTTATGGGACCTACATACAGAATCACTTAACAAAGTCAATGATAATTTCTATACTGGGTACTAGGAATCAATTCGCTTAACATTATTCATTTAGCATCTATTGTGAGCTCATCTCAGCCTTGAAGGATGATATAGAAAATAGCATACGTTATTTCCTTTTGACATGAAAAGGCCATGAGCGCCTTGCTGTCTTGTAAAAGAGCCAGGATAACACATGAGAAACACTGCAGAGTGTGTGTATACATATGTCACAGACCATAGTGATGGTTAAACTGCAAGTGATGGGAGAGTTTAGGAAATTGGAGATCTCCTATGGGACTGGGAATCAAGAGAGAGGCATCTTACAGGAGGAGAGATTTGATCAGATTCTTCCAGAAGGGGCAGCATTTGGATAATCCACCAGACAGCATTCCCAGCAGAGGGAACAGTGCATGAATTAAGGTCAGCAGATAAAAACAGCACACTGTGTCCATATGTCCACAGGGATGATGTTGCATCTGCCTTTGTTAAAATCACTGGGTATTTCCAGTCTTCTCCACTTTTCTAACTAAAACTGGGAAAGAGGGTAGGAGGATAGCCTCACATACTCAGACAGGAGCGAGGCCTGTGAAGGCAGTTAGATAGTTCTTTGGAGAGGTGAAAGCTCTGCCTCATCTAGGGCATCCACCCAGTGACTTTAAAAGCCATTTGCCAACTCTCTTGTTTTCAGGCCATGTCTCAGTGGAAGACTCATAAAGGCACCTCTGGGTGTCTGTGCCGCATAATATCCTGGAATTTGAGATCTATATTTAGTTCTGCCCACACACTGTGTGATCTGAGAGCAGAGATATGGGATTACTAGCAGCAGTGGGTCCTACACGTCCTGACTAATAAGAGGGCAGAGGCTGAAGGCATCTGCAGAGAGAAACCAGTCTTTGCTTAAGGTCTGGCTAGTTTCCACCCTGGGTGCAGAAGTCACCCTGGTAACGAAGTCAGCTCCAAACTCTTGACTCAGGAGGAACCATTACCAAAGTGTCTAGAAAATAACTGGGTACACAATATGCTTATTTTCCTGTTTTTATTTACTTTACTCAAAGCAAATAGTTGTATAAGAAAGAACAATATTTCCCACTTGCTCTTCTCCAGCTTGATGTAGATTGTGTGTGGACATTGGCCCAGGCCTCATTCGTGGTCATTTCTCAGGAGTCACTTCTTTGGGTATTTGGGGTCCAGACTACTGCTCCCTTGCTGCCAAAAACACCTTTATTCCCTTTTCTGATCTCTACCCCTTCTCCAGGATGAATTAATATTCCCTGAACCATTATTTTTGCCACAAATCAAATATTCTTAGCTGACAGTGTTTGCTAAGCGTACAAAATAAGAAGGTAATGACCAACTAAAATAAACTTGAGAACAATTCCCCTAAATTAAAGAATGAAAAAAGGTCATGCAGTGTTATTTGGTGGAAAACTATACCAAATGCGTGAATTATGAGGATGAATTTTAAGGTGAAAAGGGTACAGGCTAATTAAAACACGGGCAAAAGACCTGGACTCTGCACCAAAAAAGATATACAGACGCCAAAAAAACATAAGAAAAAAATGGTCAAATTCATTTATTATTGGAATATTACAAATTAAAACCACAATGAGATATCGCTGCCCACCTACTAGAAGGGCTAAGATCCAAAAATCTGGCAATACTAATTGCTGGCAATGATTTGAAGCAACAGGAAGTCTCATTTATTGCTGGTAGGAATGCAAAATGGTACAGGCACTTTGGAACACAGCTTGGCAGTTTCTTACAAAGCTAAACACTGACTTACCATATGATCCAGCAATCATACTCCTAGGTATATACTTAACTGATTTGGAAACTTAAAACCCTGTATATGAATGGTTATAGTGCTTATATTCATAATCACTCCAAACTGGAAGTAAGCAAGATGTTTTTAAAAGATGATTGGATAAACAATCCATAATACATCCATACAACAGAAACTATCCAGTAGCACAAAAAAAATGAGCTTCCAAGCTCTGAAAAGCCATGGGCAAATCTTAAATAACTATGTCTCAGTGAACGAAGCTAGCCTGAAAAGGCTTCATGTATGATTCCAATTACATGACCATCTGGAAAAGGCAAAACTATTGTGATGATAAACAGATCAGTCGTTGCCAAGAGTCCCATGGAGGAGGGGAAGAGTGTTGAATACATGAAGCACAAAGTATTTTTTTAGGGTGATGAAACCCTCCTATATGATACTATAGACCCATAAAACGTTACAGTAAAAAAGTGAAAATACATGCAAAGTTTAAAAAGTCTTTTAGGATATCTGGGAATCCCAAGTTGAAATATAAAATGAGGCAAAATTGTGTAACTATATTACAAGTGTATAAAACAGGCTCACTGAATAGTATGGGGGAAAAGGTGCTGATCTAAATAACTTTGGATCTAGGTGGAATCTCTTAAGGCTAAAGACAAAGGAACTACACCTATGCAATGTAATCTGGTTGATAAAGTTGCTGCCTACAGACATGTGGATTAATAATTCTGAAACCCCTGTATTTGTATATGAGATTTGAACAATTAACTAAATGGGTAACAGAATGAAGGAATCACATTTCTTACTGTTGTAATGGATAGTTTATGGATAAGCCAAGGAAGAGGCTGGCGTGACCCATGTCATAATGGATTAGAGTTGGAGATATCAGTATGAATGCATGTTTAGTTTAATGTAGATACAAGTAGTTACATACAGACATATTTATATGTATGTGTATATACATATGGGATATAGAAATATATCTTTTTGCTCTGTCTACAGTGAAGGCCTAGAGGCAATGTTACTTCAGAAATAACGAACCCTCTTAGCACCCAGATTTTTGTTTCTAATACCATCCTCCAATAAAAAGAACAAGGGCATCTTTGGAGAAGTGACTGATTATGGGACTAGGGTAGGAAATACACAAGACGAGCTTGGGCTGTCTTAGAGTGCAAGAAAAAAGAAAGTGTCCAAGATAAAATGCCAAACACATTTCAAAAGACACAGGAACCAACTGAAAAAGCTCCCAAGATCCAATTCTGAAACAATTTGAGATACAAAATAAAGCGGTATTGGATTATAACATAACATATAAAATAAATACCACTGTGTGATGCTGATAAATAAGGAATTGAGTAAAATAAATGCATATGAAGAGACAAATACCATAGGTGGTATAATTCTAAATAATTTAGGCAGATGTTCTGCTCTTAAGGAGGCGGAACATGACTCTCCCAGTCCTTAAGTTTGCCTGCACATCTGACTTCCTTCCAAAGAGGGCAGTATGGAAAGGGGAAGAAAAAGAGTAACTTTATAGTGGAAGAGGCTAACAAACACTGTCTTGGTCAGGGGGTCAAGGTCAACATCAACGGTGATAAGTCATATTGATTGTATAATGTGATGAGAACGGCACTTGACCTTTATGATCTTCCTTCTGAAAATCCACAACCCTAGTGTAATCATGAGAAAACACCTGAAAAATCCCAGCTGAGTGAAATTCTGCAAAACACCCTATCAACACTCCTCTGAACTGTCAAGGTCATCAAAAATAAGAAAAGTGAGAAATTGTCACAAACAGGTGGAAACTTAGGAGACATAACAACTAAAGGTAATGAAATATTCTGGGTGGAATCTTGGACTAGGAAAAGGGCATTAGAGAAAAACTGACACAATCTAAATAAAGTGTGGACTTTACTAATAATGTATCAATATTGGTTCATTAATTGTGGTGTATGTACCATCCTAATGTAAGATGTAAAATTGGCTGTGGGGTATATGGGAGCTCTCTGTAGGAGCTTCTCAATTTGAATGTAAATCTAGAAACTATTCTACGATGAAGAGTTTATTAAAAAATGAAAAGGGTCTTATAATAATATTTCTACTTTGAAAAATACTGCTCTATATCAAAGTTTATTAGAGCTTGTAATATCAAAGTATTTTCCACAAAAGACTATGTACTTCAGGGATCTGACAGAAATTCACTATAAATTTTATTTTCTGACACATTTTAATCAGGAATAAAACCAACATGCATTTAAAAATGTATTATATAGCAAATTTTAACATTGTAACCGTTAGCTTGTTATCTTGTGCTTCCAAGTTAATTAATTTTTATGCAGTCCTCAGAATAAACCGTCTTTTACCACTATATATAGCTAGTGGGTACTGTGGTCATGCAAGTTGAATTTTTTTTGAGAGAGAGGGTATGAGCAGGGCAGAGGGGTGGCAGAGGGATGGAGAGAGAGAGAGAGGGACAGGGAGAGGGAGAGACAGAGAAAGAGAGAAAGAGAGAGAGAGAGAGAGAGAGAATCTCAAACAGACTCCACATTGAGCATGGATTGCTTGATCTCACCACCTTAGGATCATGACCTGAGACGAAGTCAAGAATCTGACACCCAACTGACTGGACCACCCTGGTGCCCCATAGGTGAATTGTTGGAAAAGAACAAATACCATTTTCCACCACTTGTTTATGTGAATATGAATAAGCTGCATAAAGAAAAGCCATGGCAGACATTAGTTGCAGACTCATCTTGAACTTGTTGGCATTATCCCAGCTTCGAATCGTTTGTATTCATTGAAATAGCTTAGTTAAGTGACATCTAAAAATATAAGACCAAAATACATTTTGCAAAATAAATATATTGTAAAATAAATTTTTATTAATGTAAGATCACTGTTTAACATATTAGGATCACTGTTTTATATATTGGGTCATACTACTTGGTTAATTTTAAGAAAGGTTTCTTTTTGTTTTTGTTTGTTTACTTATTTTGAGCGAGTGAGTGGGGGAGGGACAGAGAGAGGAGAGAGAGAGAATCACAAGCAGGCTCCGAGTTGTGAGTGCAGAGCCGACTTCACAGAGCCGGAGATCATGACCTGAGCAAAAATCCAGAGTCAGACGCTTAACTGACTGAGCCACCGAGGCACCCCTAAAAGGGGTTTCTGATGATTGTTTTTAAGCCTTGAAAGCTACTTTAAGCAACAAAACTTAGTCTCTAATGTAGTGTAGAATTTGATATACCTGGCAATTCATTTATGACCCTTATCACACATGACTATTTTCATTCAAAATTTTCCTAAGTCCAGAATTAACACTTGCATCAAAAAATAGATATGAAATTTAATAAACACAATAGCATAGACTCACAAAGCCATTACTGGTAAACAATATTTTCTGATAAGAAGGGTAAAAAGACAAGAAAAAGCACAGTTGTGATGTTTTGGTGGGAGTCATTTTTCATATTTAAGTGAGTATCAGACAAATTCTTTGAGCCTCAGTTAGCACATCTAAAAATTTTTTTAAATGTTTTGTTTATTTGTGAGAGAGAGAGAGAGCGCGCGAGCGTGAGCAGGGAAGGGTCAGAGAGAGAGGGAGACACAGAATCTGAAACAGGCTCCAGGCTCTGAGCTAGTCGTCAGCACAGAGCCAGATGCAGGGCTCGAACCCATGAACCATGAGATCATGACCTGAGCCAAAGTCAAACGCTCATCCGACCGAGCCACCCAGGCACCCCAGCACATCTATAAATAGATATGCTAATATCTGACCTGCCTAAAAGATGAAGGAAGGGGGCCAAAAAAGCCCCTGAGAGCCCTCAGAGTTCTAGCATGAAAATAATTGCAGGCTTTCATCCCATTTACCAAATCATCAAGTATAAACAACTTTGTTGGTTTCATAGTATCGTTATTTAACACGTCGGTCCTGTTTTTTGTTTCCCCAGTTCCTACTTTTTAACCCATTGCTTCTTTTCACCACCCTTTACTCTTCCCAGAAGTCTGGAATGCTGTTGAGTCTCCCAATCTTCTGAATCAAAATTTTGTTTAAAAGTCAGATCTACTTTTTGACCTGTGCAATATCTGAGGATTGACTCTTTCCCCTGCTCTCTCCATGATGTAACACCTCCTTGGGTTTCTCTCACGTCTGTGGCTTCCCTTTGCAGTCTCCTTGAGGCTCCTCTTTCCCTGGTCCAAGCCTTAGCTACAGAAACTCCTTGGGGCTTACCTGATTTTCTATGCTGCTACTTTTCACGCTCTTCTGGGTGACATAATCAACACCCATTGCATCAACTACTGCAAAATATATTGGTGACTCCTGAAACCTATGTTTTTAGTCAGGATTTCTTTTGTGAATTCCAAGTCTTAAATTCAAGTACTTCTTGAACTCTTCCACTTAGGTGTGTTATAGGTATTCCAGTTTTATCATGTCTAAAATTGAACACATTATCCCCACTCCCAATTCCTAACCTCTTATTATATTCCCCATCTTACCAAATGGAGCCATCCTCAAGCCAGTTACCCACAGGAAAAATCTAGGAGGATTTTAGAATTAGTTAGCTCAATTAATTGGCTCACTAGAGCCAAGGAATAAGTGCTTATACTATTCTCACCTGGATCTTTCAACTAGCCTTTCTTTTTCAGTCTGGCCCTCCTTCAATCCATCTTTATCACATGTCAAGAAACTAAAATATAAATAATTTCATGCTTAAGATCCGTCAGTAAGATGTTTTACAATAAAGTCATACTCCTATTTTAGGACATAAAATTATCATCTCATTCATCCATGCTGCTGCATCTTCCAAGACTTCACCTTAAGCCTTAAGGGCTTTTGAGACATCCTGTCTCCATCTGAGATCTCTCCGTTCTTCCCTTCTTCCTCATCTATTCTTTCTTAACTATTTCCATCTTATTTCCTTATCCCTTGCTGAGACTGCTTCTGTATACTACCCTTATAGCTTTGACCAAAGTAAAATATAATCACTCATGTACTTATCTTAACCTTCATTAGAGTGTAATTTTTTTGAGGGAAGGAACATGTCTTATTTAACTTTGATTCCCAACATATAGTTCAGTGCCTGATACATAGTCAGCATTTTTTTTTTCTTTTAAATGTTTTATTTATTTCTAGGAAAGAGAGAGAGAGATAGCGTGAGCAGGGGAGGGTCAGANCATAGTTCAGTGCCTGATACATAGTCAGCATTTATTTTTTTTTTCTTTTAAATGTTTTATTTATTTCTAGGAAAGAGAGAGAGAGATAGCGTGAGCAGGGGAGGGTCAGAGAGAGAGGGTGTCACAGACTGAAACAGGCTCCAGGCTCTGAGCTGGCAGTCAGCAGAGCCCGACGCGGGGCTCGAACCCACGAAACGCGAGATCATGACCTAAGCGAAAGTCGGACGCCCAACCGACTAAGCCACCCAGGCGCCCTTTGCTGACTTGGGGTGTCAGGGTGGCTCAGTTGGTTAAGCATCCAACTCTGGATTTTGGCTCAGGTCATTATCTCATGGCTAGTAGGTTCAAGCCGTGCATCAGGCTCAGCCTGCTTGGGATTCTCTCTCCCTCTTTCTCTGCCCCTCTCTCTCTCTTTCGAAATAAATATATAAACTCAAAAAAATAAAAAAAATTAAATAAAAACCTTTGCTGACTGAATGACACTAATGGGTACCTTATTCCTTCCTTCCCTTTCTTTCTTTCTTTCTTTCTTTCTTTCTTTCTTTTTGAGAGAAAGAGAGAGAGAGCACACAAGTGGAGGAGAAGGGCAGAAGGTGAAGGAGAGAAAAATCTCAAGCAGGCTCCATGCTCAGTGCAGAGCCCAATGTGGGGCTTAATGGCATGACCTTGGGGTTATTACTCAAGCTGAAATCAAGAGTCTGACACTCAACCAACTGAGATGATCAGGCACTCCACTTTATTTTTTTAAAAGCCATATCACATGCCTTACAACATATCACCTCCATCCACCTACTTCAACAAGCCTGATTTTCTTTTTTCTATAGAGAATGATTTGCAACTAAAGAGTTTTTATTCAGTCAGCAAACCAAGAATAATGAAAGGAAAAAGAAATGAATCCATGCCTCAACCAATGGGGAGGTTGATATTATGGATGGTCATTAACACAATTTCTTAGGCAATCAGAGTTTTAACAAGATTATATAAATAGAGGCAAAAGAAAAGGATGATTTTGTATGGTATAGCAGAGTTACACACAGAGAGAGTCCAGGTTCAGAGGAGGCCAAAAAGCAGCAGCTATCTGGGAGAAATCAAAGAGTTCAAAATCTGGGAGAAAAAGAAGATATTTTAAAAAGTCAGAAGCCTTTAATTTTAATGATATTTATTTATTAAAAAGATCACTTGTGGTCTTTCCAACAGAGTATGTCTACTTAAGAATGACAAGGAGATGTCCTCCAGAGAAGGGGATTATAAGAGGGAATGACTTGAGAAAACAAAATTTCAAGAGTTGAAGGTAGCACTTAGAACTGTTTAAATTATTTAAGGTATTAGGGTTGAATACAGGTCAGTATTCATAAATTTTAATAATTTATTGACAAACAAATTATTTAAAGACACAGTTAGTGTACTTAAAAATATACCTAAAAGCCCTTAAAATAAATGCTTTGCATAGTATTAGAAGTGTCACATTTATTGTGATTATAAATGCTGTCATTTTTGTTAAAAATAAAAGGTTACCCTGAACACCATGGAAAAGAATATCCATGTAAAAGTGCAAATCAAATAAGTTATAGGCACATAGGTGGCTCAGTTGGTTGAACATCTGACTCTTGATTTCGGCTCAAGTCATGATCTAACATTTCATGAGATTGAACCCCATATGGGGCTGTGTGCTGACAGTGCAAAGCCTGCTGGGGATTCCCTATCTCTCTTCCTTTTGTGCCTCCCCTGCTTGGACATGTATGCATGCTCTCTGTCTCTGTCTCCCTCTCTCTCTCTCTCAGAATAAATTAACTTTAAAAAATAATTTACAAACACTTGGAAGAGTAAANGTTGCAGCTGTTTCAGATATATAAATAATATAAAAAATATATATTTACACACACAGATTTACTTTGTTTCTTTAGAGAATGCCTTGTATCAGACATCTTGTTTTCCACCTCTAGCAAAAAGGCAAATCACATCAACAAAAAAGAAAAGATGATGAATTTTGTAGCTTAGAGAAAAACTTTCATGTTTGCTACATAGGATATTGCTGTCAATGAATTCAGAAAATAAAAGTTAGTCCTTGATATTTTTTTAGTTATGTAATTGGAAAGATAATTTAAATGACCATAAAATAGACTGAAATGACACTCTTGGTTATTTTTTATTTGCTTTTTCAAAAAATATTATTGAGTATATACCATGTGCCAGACAAAAACAGAGCTCCAAAAACCTTAATTCCTGCCATTTTGGAGTAATACAGTTTGTCATAAAGATATTCTCTTATGTAGTATTGCAAAATTTTTATGTTATTTTTCTATTTAAATACAAATTAGTTAACATATAGAGTTATAGTGATTTCAGGAATAGAATTTAGTGATTTATCACTTACATATACCACCCAGTACTCATCCCAACAAGTGCCTTACTTTTTTTTAAATATAGTTTATAGTCAAGTTATTTTCCATATAACATCCAGTGCTCATCCAAACAAGTGCCCTCCTCCAGGCCCATCACCCATATTCTCCTCTCCCCCACCCACCATCAACCCTCTCAGTTTGTCTCAGTATTTAAGGTCTCTTGTGATTTGCCTCTCTCCCTATTCTTAACTACTTTTTCCCCTTCCTTTCCCTTATGGTCATCTGTTAAGTTTCTCCTCTTCCACATATGAGTGAAAACATATGGTATCTGTCTTTCTCTGCCTGCCTTATTTCACTTAGCATAATACCCTCGAGTTCCATCCACGTTGCTACAAATGGCCAGATTTCATTCTTTCTCATTGCCATGTAGTACGCCAATGTTCATAGCAGCACTTTCAACAATAACCAAATCATGGAAGGAGCCTAAATGTCCATCAACTGATGAATGGATCAAGAAGATGTGGTTTACGTATATAATGGAATACTACATGGCAATGACAATTGCCACCTTAATGCTCCTTGCCCATTTAGCCCATCCCCTCACCCAGCATCTCACCAGCATCCCACAGGTTGTTCTCTGTATTTAAGGGTGTCTTAAGGTTTCCTCTCTCTCTGTTTTTGTCTTATTAGTATTATAATAAATCACAAGTTACTTTGGAGACATCTCTACAGTATTGATTATTTCAATCCATGAAAATAGTATATACCTCATTTAGGTATTGTTTAATGTATTTCAATAATGTTTTATAATTTTCTGTGTAGAGATATTGCAGTTGTTAAATTTTTTCTTGTATTAATTTTTCCTATTTTATTATCTTAAGATTCAAATTTATTTCTGATGAGTTATAGAAATACAAATAATTATGTGTAGTAATGTATATATAGTGACCTTGGTAAATACAATTTTTAATTCTTTCTACATGCATAACAATGTGATTTGTTATGGCAGTCTTATTTCTTCCCTTTCAATCTTGATAAGTTGTCTATCTTTCCTTGCCTTATTGCCTTTATTAGGACTTCTAGTAAATTACTGAATTAATGTCATTTAGCAAACTTCTTTGTCTTAAACCAAATCTGAGATGGAAAGCATTTAATGTTTCAACATGATATATGATGTTTACAGAAGGTTTTGAGTAGATACCCCTTTTCTGATTGCTTCTGTTAATTCATACATAATAATGTCATTTCTCAGCTAATTTGTCAGAAGAGAGTATTTACTAATAAGAACTTGCAGGAAATAAGTGAGTAGGAGAAAACTTTAGGACAGTCTAGAGAAAGGGTGCTATATGCAGAGGTAACAGTAAATATTAAGTCCTGAGTTAGGAGCATATTTGACGTGTTTGAGGAGCAGCAAGAAAGGCATTGTGGCTAGAGAGAATATGAAAAGTGAGAAAGAACAGAAGATAATGGTTGAGAAAAAATGGGAATTGGGAGGGACATAATAAGACTTTCATATTAAAAAAGCCATGACTTCTTTGGTGCTAATAAAGGGGGACTCAAAAGTAGAAGTAAGGAAATGGTCCAAACAATAAGAAAAATCCATAAAGCCAAAAGGAGATTTTTCACAAGTATTAGTAACAGTGGTAAACCCCTAGCAAAATTAATCAAGAGAGGAATAAAAGAGAGAGAGAGAGTAAGACACAAATTACCAATATCAGGAATGAAAAGAACTCCAGCAGAGATGTGACAAACATTAAGACAATAAAAAGGAAATATTATGAACTTCTTTAAGGCATGCATTTAAACCACTTAGACGAAATGGACAAGTTTCTTGAAAAACACAATTTACCATCAAAAAGGAAAAGAAAATCTGAATATCTCTGTATCTACTAAGGATTGATATTTTAATTAAAAATCATCTTCAAAGGATGGCCTTACTTGTCAATTCTACAGAATATTTAAGAAAGAAATATAGTTGACCCTTGAACCACATGGGTTTTAACTGTGCAGGTCCATGTATGCGCAGATTTTTTACAGTACAGTATTAGAAATGCGTTTTCTCTTTCTTACGATTTTCTTAACAATATTTTCTTTTCTCTATGTCACTTTATTGTAAGAATGTAGTATATAATACATATAACATTCGAAATATGTGTTAATCACCTATTTAGGTTGTTGGTAAGACTTTAGGTCAACAGTGGGCTACTAGTAGTTAAGTTTTTGGAAAGCCAGAAGTAATGCACAGATTTTTAACTACACACGGGGTTGGTACCCCTAACCCCCACGTTGTTCAATGGTCAACTGTATTGTCAATCTTGTGCAAACTCTATCAGATAATAGAAGAAGTAGGAATATTTTCCTTCTTGTCTTAGGAAGCCACCAAAAACATTTCTAAAACAATTATAGACTAATAATTTTTGAACTCATGAACATAGATTGAAAATCCTAATAACATACATATGCAAATTATAGCAAGTAAAATGTAAATTTATATAAAATATGTTAAATGAAATTAAATAATAACTTTAAAATATATTCAATAATATTTAAGACACATGACACACTTAAATATTTACATTATAATTAAAAGATGCTAATAAGTTAAATTATATTTAAAGTACTTTGAATATTAAAATTTATATTATGCTTAAAATATCTAACAGTAAATGTAATATAAAATATTTTTAAAAAATTTTTATGTTTATTTATTTTTGAGAGAGAGAGAGAGCACGAGAGGGGCAGAGAGAGAGACAGAATCCAAAGCAGGCCCCAGACACAAGCTATTAGCACAGAGCCCAACACAGATCTTGAACCCATGGACCATGAGATCATGACCTGAGCCCATGTCGGATGCTCAACTGACTTAGCCACCCACGCACCCCTAAAAATATTTTTTAAACCTAAAATATAGTATATTAGGTGACATTTATTTCAGGAATGCAGAATTGGCTTAGCATTCAAGAAAGAATCGATATAATAATATAATTCACTGAATAACTCATAAAGGAGAAAATTATATTATTGTCTCAAAAGATATGAAAACATTCAATACTCATTCATGACAAGAAAAAATCTCTCAGAAAATGAAGAATAGGACAGGTCCCCAATCTCATAAAGTATGTAAAAACATCCTACAACTAATATGATACATAATGGTGAATTATATGATATTTTTACCCTAAAATCAAGAACAAGATAAGGATTCCATTTTTGCGATTTTTATTCAACATTGCCTGGAGGTTCATACTAATTAAGTTAGGAAATAAATACATATATATCCTTTAGGATTTTCGAGGAATGCAGGTATGTGATCCGTGAATAAATCAAGGAATATTAAGATCAGTATATGAATACATCAAGATTTAACTGTGGTCAGTTAAATTTTGAGAAGGAAATTCAGTAGGGAAAAGGATTGTCTTTTCAACACATTAACTTACATATAGAAAACAATTCTAGTCAACAGACAAGTGAAATTTCATCACCTGTTATAAAGTTTATTTAGAAATGGAATGTGGTCAAGAAAATTTACACAGATAAAAACAAATATTGAAGATTTATTCTACCAGGTATCAAAACATTTTTGAGCATTAATAATGTATATGGTTTGATTTGTATAGAAAGGGAAAATAAGAAAGAGAATTTGGATATAAAATTACTTATTTTGATTAAATCAGTAAAGAAACGATAGTTTGGGGACAATTAAGTCTTCATCTGGAGGAAAAAAGTGTTTGATTCCTAACTAATAGTATACATAAAAATATGTTCCACAAATAGGTCAATGTAAAAAAAAAAGAAAGATCAAAAGAAATAACTAAAATTTTGCAAACATATATCTAAGAAGCTCTTACACATAAATAAGAGAATATCCAAAACTTATTATGAAATAAGCAAAGGTTATAATCAGATAGCCTGGCAGAGAAATAGAAATGAAAAATGAATGAATTAAATAGACCTATCCTTCTTTGCCTTTAATTACAGGAATGCAAATCAAAATAGAGGCAAAATATTTATTACTTCATCAGATGTGCAAAAGTTAAAAGAGAAAACTGTTAACATGTAATGTTAGTAAGGATGAGGTGAAACACTCATGCTTTGTTCTTAGGGAAGCACACAAACTGGGATAGGCTTTTTGGGAAAGAAATCTGGGAATTGCCATCTGAAAGGCATGTACTTCAAACCTAATAGTTTTATTTCTAAGTATTTCAGAAAAAGCCATTTATACATACGCACAAACAAACTGTATATCGAAAGGTGTCTACAGGTGTATAATTGAGTATAATGGCATGCCAAATATTTATCAGGGAAAGATATTATATTTAATAGTATGCTTTAATTAGAACATTTTACTGACATGAATAATGTTCAAAGCCAACAAATTTGACATTTGCTCAGAATATTTAATGATCTTCATAAAGACTAAAATTTATAATCCTCATATATCTAAAAACAACAACAGACTGCTGAACTTTACCTCAGGTGAGAGATTAGCCCTTTAGTAAACTAGATTGTGCTGAAGTAAAGAAAGGAACATGACTATGAGTGTTCTGTAATTTGATTAGGAGAGCAAAGGCAACATTACAGTTTCACAAAGAATCTGTGTTATGGACTGGTATGGTTGAATTGGATCCCTCTAAAATAGATATGTTGAAGTCCAGCTCCCACTTTTCATAAAAGTGACCTTATTTGGAGATAGAGTCACTGCAGAGTAATGAAGTTCAAATGGTCATTAGAGTGGGCCCTAATACAGTATGACTGGCCTCCTTATAAAAGGGGAAATTTGAACACAGAGATAGACACACATAAAGGGAAGACAAAGTGTTGAGACACAGATAGAAGGTAGGTATGTATAGGCTGAAGAGAGAGGCTTGGAACAGATCCTTCCCTCACAGCCCTGAGATGGAGCCAACGCCTTGATCTTGGACTTCTAGCCCCCAGAATTACGAGAAATTAAGTTTCTGTTCTTTAAGCAAGCTAGTTTGTGGTACTCCATTACAGCAGCCCTAGCAAACTAATAAAGTAACTCTGTCAGGTTTTAGACTTCTATTAGGTCTAATAGAAGGTGTGTTTGGTTTGCATTTCTCTTTTGCCTGCATATATAGTTACTTTGGAAAAATTCAACACCATTTCACTTAAGCCAAATGACAAGGGAACAAAGTGCCGGACAGACATAAACCAGGATAGCCACAAGGCTCAGAAGGAAAAGAGAGGGAGAGAGAGTAAGACAACATGATCTTTATTGCCCTATTTGCTCTAAAATTTCATGACTTTCTTATTGTGCTTCCTGGTTTTATTGATGTTCTGAACTAAGACAAGGACTTGGATGTAAGTCATTTATTTGGGAAGTGGTCAAAGGAAGCACAAGAGGGAATGGAAAAATTGAGAAAGAAAAAGATGAGAAAGAAGAAATGGCACTAAAATTGTATTAGTGGGGTACTGCTGTGGGCAACTGCAGCTTGATTCCATTGGGAACTCTGAAGGACTGAGTAGAACACACCTCAGAATTGTCCAGGGGCTGGGAAAATTGGGGTATTTGTTTAATTCTTCCTGACTATCATTGTTTGAAAGTTGCCCCAGGGGGTAATTAAATGTATAGCACTCTGTGACCACTTTGGTCCTTGGCTGGGCAAATTCTTATAAGAGCTGGGAAAAGCCATTGGGAGAGAAACAGAAAGATATAGGCACTTGAGCTGGTCAGTCATCAGCATATAATATATTGTCCACCCCAGCACCAGTGAATTCAGAGATTGGTCAATAGGATGTGGAGTGGAGGATCAAGTCAGTAGCATCTTCTACTCTAGCTGAGGAAAACTAGATTAATGGTAAAATTACGGTGGTATTATGAAAATACATGTAAATATATGAGATCTTCAGAGATAGTTTGGCTTTCCTGCTCACAAGTGAAAATAAGAAAACAAAAACAAAACAAATTAAAACAAATAGGTTTTTGAGAGTGAAGTCTAGTCTACATCTAGTGAGACAATATTAAAAGATATAACTAGTCTCCCTGAAAATTAAAAAAAATGAAAGAAATTATACTTCTGAGTCATGATTGAACTCATAAGTAAATCCTTATTTTCAAGTGGTTAGAATGTTTGGAAACTATATGCAGTCACTCACTTTATAATGCTCTTTTTCAACCATCAGTGAGTAATGAAGAAGGCTCAGGCTAGACTTTTTTGAAAAATAAAATTGAATAAAATTATGTATACTGAAGAAACTCACAATCTGTGGCGCAGGGTGGAGTTACAACATGAATAGTCATACTACCTAGGATGTGGTATCATACCTGGGTATGTACAAAGGACTCGGGCAGAAGAGAAAGATCTTTTATTCTGGTTGTTGGGATACTAGAAGCAATGGATCAAGGAGTTTTCCCCAGCTCCAGAAGTTTAGCCTTAAATGATAATTAGAGATCTCCAAGATGTACAAGGTGGGAATGGAGGGGGCTATTCGAGGAACAGTAGCCAGAATAATCAAATGCAAACAAACATAAAAGTACATGGTAGTCCAAAGTGACTATAATTTAGGGATTTTGATTTATCCATAGGCCATGGGAACTATGAGGGTTTTGAAAACGAGAGGGAGATTTTAGAGAGAGATTTGTAATATTGGAAAAGCTACCCTAGAAGCAGCAGAACTTGAATTTGAATGAGGAGATGCGAATTGGGAGACCTTTCACGTGACCAGGCTACAAATGCAGGTGTGATCAGTTCCTGGATTACAGCGGTGATCAGTAAGGATCACTGAGATTGAGGGAGAAATATTGACTGCAGGTGTTCAGAGCAGGAAAAGAGAGACACTGAGGATCGCTCCCAGATTTCTGTTTAAGTATATGGGAGAGCTAACTGGTGAAATAGAGAAGTAGGCTTGCTACGTTCTGGGTGATGAGTTCAGATTTGGGCATATTTTGGATATGTAGAAATACAACCCATTACTGAGTGTGAGAAAGCCTCTCACTTCTTACCTGTGAAAAGGGAAAAAAAGGTTGTGATGAACTTGAAGAGAATTATCAACACCTTTAATGCTTTAGAGGGAAGTCCTATGAATATGTAAAATATCTACTAGGTTAAACCCTATGAAATTGCTAATATTTGTCCATTTTTAATTTTTTTTTAATTGAGAGAATGTGCGTGCTTACACGCAAGTGGGGAGAGGGAGGGAGGGAGAGAGCAGGCATCAGGCTCAGTGATGAGCCTGATGCAAGGCTAACTTTCATGATCATGAGATCATGAACTGAGCTAAATTCAAGAGTAGGATGCTTGGGGCGCCTGGGTGGCTTAGTCGGTTAAGGGTCCGACTTTTGCTTAGGTCATGATCTCCCGGTTCGTGGGTTCGAGCCCCGCGTCGGGCTCTGTGCTGACTGCCAGCTCAAAGCCTGGAGCCTATTTCAGTCTGTGACTCCCTCTCTCTCTGACCCACCTCTGCTCACGCTGTCTCTCTCTCTCTCCTAGAAATAAATAAAACATTAAAAAAAAATTAAAAACAAAAAAAAGAGTAGGATGCTTAACTGACTGAGCCACCCAGGCCCCCCTATTCGGCCATTTTTGATCTACATAAAATGGCAATTTCATATGGCCCATCAAACAGTTTGCTGGCTTTGGGAAAGATCCTTACAAAGGATCTTCTTTAGATTTCACTAAAGAAATACGGAGGATTATTAAGTGTTGAAAATAATATTCCAAGGAAAATAAAACAGTCCAACCAAAACACCTACCTTTTATTACTTAACTTCCACTGCCTACTCCCCTGGGAAGGTCAGTGTTACGCAGGGAAGCTATGGAGAGTGCTGACTTGGGAAGTGACCGGTAGTGGTGGGGGGTAATTTTTAAGAGTCTACTCCCAAGAACTGTACTGGGCAAACTGGGTTGAATCCTCCTTTGTCTCCCCAGTCCTCATACTAGTGTTCCACAGCAGTTACCACATACAGCAGAATATCTTAGAACTTTAAATAAAGATCTAAGGACTCTTGAAAGTATCATTTCCCTTTCATGTAAGTTAAACTGAAGAACTCTT
The DNA here is from genome assembly GCF_008692635.1 of Crocuta crocuta. NCBI lineage: Eukaryota > Metazoa > Chordata > Mammalia > Carnivora > Hyaenidae > Crocuta > Crocuta crocuta. Next base: position 2,574,381 of record NW_027527955.1, read on the forward strand.
CTTTGTTAGCTAAAGGGAGGAGTAAAACATTTTGGGGCTTTTCAAATAGACAGAAAAAATACATGAAGAAATGTTATTTTCCTTGGTGACTGATGCCAGGAACATTTTGTTTTGATAAGTTCAATTCTGCCATCATTATATTACAGTCAAAATAGAGTTTTTGACTGAATTATACATTTCTCTCCTAAGCTGCCCCTGCTCTCTGGAACTGAGATACTTCCAGTTCAAAATTATTTCTGCCTTTCAGATTTATACTGACATTAGTATAAACCAAATGAAGAAAAATGAAAATATATTCATGTAGCTGTTTCTGCATATCACCTTTAATCTTCCACATACTTTAAAATATGTGCTTCTCAGAGAGGAAGAGAGGGAGAGATCTATTTTTGCTTTATGTGAGTATAAAAGTCATTTGTTGCCATGGCAATATATTTTTTCCTTCCTGTATTTTCCAAACACAGCCCTTGCTTCAAATTTTGGGTAAACAGTCACTCTCTCTGTCCTCCATTTCCAGTGCCATGCTCCACTGACCACTTCAGGTCAAGCACAGACTAGTCTACAAGATCAAGTACCATATTTGACAGAGATTTTTATTTTTTGGTACCTGTATCAATATAAGCCCCTTGACAGAGTCAGGGAGAGGGCATTTCAAATTCTGAGACTCTTGGTTTGGTAAATGCTAAAGTATAGTGTGCTAATTCTCTCTCTCTTTCCTTCCCTCTCTCCTTTCCTTCCTTCTTCTTTCCTTCTCTCCCTTCTTCCTTCCCTCCCTCCCTCCATTTCTTCCTTCTCTCCCTTCATTCCTTCCTCCCTTCCTCCTTCCTTCCTATCTCTCTCTCTCTCTCTCTCTCTCCCCCCCTCTTTCTTTCTTTTTCTTTTCTTTCTCAAAAGAACCCCGCCACCTAGAGTGGATGTTTTCTATCAATTCTGTTTGTGAAAATTGTAGGAACTAGCAACTTTTTGGTTGCTTTGTAAACTAACAAAAATCAGACGCCTCAGTACTTTTGACTCATGGAAGGTGTAGTAGAAGAAATAAAGTAAATAGAACCTGGAAAGTCAATCCATAGGCTCAAAGAAATTAAATAAATCAACAATTAAGGAAAATTACCTTAAAGATGAAGTAGATTAGGGAAGATGGAGAAAGAGAGGCACAATCAGAGAAGTGCAATCAGAATTGGTTCTGAGGATATCTCATGTGTGTGGTGGTGGTAAGAGGTGGGGAAGGGAGATTTGAGGTGGGAAATCGAAGAGAACCATGCAGGGAGGACATCATGCAATAGGCAAGCAATTTTAGTTCTAATATTTGTTAAAACACCAAACCAATATTAATGGTCAAAGTGTTAAATCTCAAAGTCAGGTGTCACTTATAAGTTTGTCTATATAGTGTGCTCTCGGGTGGGATAAAATGCACAAATACACAAGAATAAACCATTCATTGTTAGATTAACTGTTGAGCATCTACCTGGGAAAAGTATCATGTTAGTCTTGAGGAAGATAAACAGAAGTAGAGTCATATATAGATCAAATAAGCTGAAAGAGGGGATAATATGCAAATGCATAAAAGGTAGCTAATTATGTAGAAACCATATGACCTGTACAGATAGATTAGGTTTATTGTAGTTTGGAGCCAGTGGATATTCCTTTCACTGTGGGGGATAACAGACCAAGATTAGAACTAGCTTTTGAAGAGCAAGCTAAATTTAGAGAGCTCAAAGAAGAAGAAGCAAAGGAACCCCTCTTTGCCTCTGGATGCCGATCAGTCGAGGAAACACATAAAGGAAATTGAATGGAATAGGAAGTTGGAATGGACACCGTGTCTTAGAGTCAAGGTTAAAATAAGCTTCTTACCCTCTACTCTGAATCTCAATACTAATACCCAGAGATTTTACTGGGCCTGAAGTACAGACTCAAACATTCAGTACCCAACCAGCTGGATGAATGAGGACCTCAAGATTACTTTAAACATCCATTTGGAGGGGGAGAATAAAGTGGCATAGTTACCTCAGGAGAAGAGGCAGCTCATTTTTGACAGAGCGCAGAGAGTGAAAAAGTAAATGTAGAAATCAGTTCTGGCTTTTGGCATCACCAGCATGACCACTAAAAAAATGGTTCAGTGGATGTCAATTTCTAACAAAATTCACCACTGCTCTTTCCTTTGTGAGGAAGGTTGGCATCAGAGAAACTGTGTCTTACCTTTAATACTCCCCTAAAGTGGGGAGTTTGTCTATTATCCTTACTGGGTAGAAGTAGAAACAAAGAAAAAGGAAAACAGGTATTCTCTCCTTCCCCTCCTGCCTACTAAAAGCTGAACTCTATGTCATGTCCTTTCCATTTACCACGCAACTAAATCTTCACAATAACCTAATGAGGTGGGTATACTTGGCTCCACTTTACAGCTAAATAAACTGAAACTTAGGAGCTAAGGTAAGGGAACTTGCCCAAGGTCAAATAACAAGTAAGTGGGCAGATCTAAGATCCATCCTCATAACTCTGCCCAGTATAGTAGTCCTGCTAAAGCTAGGAAATATGTAAGAAATAGCCAGAGGCTAATCTCCAAAAGATTATAACAAGGATAAGAACTTAAATTTGTTCTTCAGTCAATCTAGTTCTTCTGGAGCGTTTACTTTGAGCAAAGAGATGAAACAGCATGGCATGCTTTGAATTCAATTTTGGATAAAACTCATCCCCAACATAAAAATAACATAATCATAACATAAAAATAACCCACTTGGCATTTAAAGCCTATTAAAAATAACTTTTAAATAATGGATTTAGAGGTAATGAATGCTTTATCATTGTATGGTTTGCTATTTTTTTCACAGCAAATCCTCCTGAAATTCAATGGCTTGAAACAACAGTGATTTATTACTTCTCACACATCTGTAGGCTGGTAGGAGGGGGTTGATTCAGGTTGGGCTTGGCTGGATGGTTCTGCTTCAGACTGAGGCTGCTGGACAGCTAGCTCTGCCCTCCCTGTGCGTCTTTGGCCTGGCCTGGGCTGGCTTTGCTCCATGTGTTTCTCATCCTTCTTGGACCAATGGTTTAGACCAAAGATGCCCTTCTCATTGTGATGGGAATGGCCTAAGACAGCAAGCAGAAACTTGCAGGCCTCTAAAAGTCCAGGATTAGATCTGGCTCATACACTGTCACTTTCCCTTTAATTTATGGCACAAAGCTCATCACTCAGCTAAACTGAGAGTCAAGGGGGCAGGGAAATACACTCTTTTCCTGGGAGAAACTTAAGAGCCACATGGCAAAAGGTATGAGTATGAGTAGGAGTGAAGAACTGGGCTAACAATGAAGCCATCACCATCACCATCATTATAATCATCATCATCACAATGATGGACTACCACTGTATAAGTACTGAGTAGGTTCTAAGTGTATAGGTTCTATTTGAGAGATTGATATTTTTAGTTAAACCAAATATTTATAACAGAATGAAAAGAAAAATCAAATCTTCTGCCCCTGAGCTTTGATTTTACTTCCTCATGCATAAAACAAAAAGTTTGGATAAGGCAATCTCTATGATCCTTTCTAATTCCATGAATCTATGTTCCTATTATTCTCCTCCATCATATTACTTTAAGTTATAAATGTTTACAAACAGTCAAATGGAATTTCTGATCTAATGTATATTCTATAACAAGTTAATGGGGAAATGCTTAGGAAAACTTTCAATACTCTAAGTTTCGAGAACTACAAAGATATGCTAAAATTTCATTTTGATTAGAAAAATTGACTTGTGCCCTTTAAAGACTAATCACAGCTAAGACTTTTTAGTCACCTGTGTCTAATACATATTCAATATTCTCTTTATATAAAAGGAAACATGGATGGAATATCATTATTATAATGCCCAATCGTTCAACAGTTCTCTTTTAACAAATGTGGATAAGACCTTTTAAGCATTACTTGAAACAGCAGACACAGAAAATACTTTTGGACAACCACAATATGAAGCTTTTTACATCTCTATAACACTTCCTTTTCCCAAACCCTCTCCTTTATGACTTCTGGGGAAGTCACTTCTGGAGATTTGTTTCTTATGGGTGGGGATATGGAAGCCACATGAAGGAAGCCAAGGACAGGAGTTGTGAGGAAAATGATTGGCAGCCTGCCATTGCTTCATCAGGATGCAGCGACAGGGATGGCTGAACCAGCCCCTCTTCCCATTCCAGCTATGCAGTTCCTTTAATGATCTTTTCCTGTAACATTCCATCTTCTCTTAATTTTTACTTACCTTGTTTGTATAATGACATTTCATTTGGGATTTCACGAGTGGATATTTTACTCATATATTACCTAGTTGTATGTTATTTAAGTCTTTTAGCTTTCTGGGATCACTGTATCTTTAAATTTTTTAATGTTTATTTAGTTTTGAGGAGTGGGGAGCAGGGAAGAGGCAGAAAAGAAGGGAGACACAGAATCCAAAGCAGGCTCCAGGCTCTGAGCTGTCAGCACAGAGCCTGATGTGAGGCTCAAACTCACGAGCTGTGAGAACATGACCTGAATCAAAGTCAAATGCTTAATGGACTGAGATACCCAGGTGCCCCTGGGGTTACTGTATCTTTAAGATTTAACTCAAACTGGTTTCTACTCCTTACCTATGTCAGAGGCGCACAGCATCATTTCTATTAACTCCAAGAATTCATGAGTTCTTAATTTTCTCCCAGCTACTGGCTTTGAGCCCCTACTGCTGCTGATGTGACTTTCCTTTCTATAATATTTTGTTTTGCTGGCCACCCATTTCCCTCTATTCTTCTCTCCTCCTCTGAAGTTACACAGACACAAAGCAGGGGTTAGGTAAACTTTCCAAAAAATGTGGAGAAAGTGGAGGGGGTGAGTTTACATGTAATACTGGAAATAATATCAAAGTAAGTATTAGAAAGCCCTGTAATTAAAAGCCCTTCAGCTGTGTTCCATGACTAGGCCTTTCTTATGGAGAATCTGTCTTCTCCTACTGGTTATCTTATGAAGCTTCTCTCTTGCTGGATCTTGGCTGCCTCTCAGAAGACAACAAAGGCTCCAAGGCTATTACGTAGAAACATCTGTCATCCTTACCCTATACCAAATCCCAAATGACTTTAGGTTCACACAGATCATAAAGAACTTTACTAAACCATAGGCTTCTCTCCTAGGACTCTTCCAGCAGTGCAAAGCCTTGAAATGGCAGTATTTTTTTCCTTTTTTTTTTTTTTAAATCTGGGTCATTTCAACTGCTTTGATAGGACTATCTTTGTTTGTCTGTTTGTTATAATAAATGCTTTAGAGGCCACACTAGGACTCAGACTTTTTTAAAAAATATTTTCAAAGTTTTTAATGTTTATTTATATTTTGAGGGAGAGAGAGACATAGAGCATGAGTAAGGAAAGGGCATAGAGAGAGAAGACACAGACTCCAAAGCAGGCTCCAGGCTCTGAGCTGTCAGTACAGAGCCTGACATGGGGCTCAAACCCACGGACCATGAGATCCTGACCTGAGCTGAAGTTGGATGCTTAACTGACTGAGCCACTCAAATGCCCCGATAGGACTGTCTTTGAATATGGACATTGCCAATGCTACTCTACCAGCCCTCATTATTCCCACACCATCATTTACAGCAGGAGTGCTTACAGTCATTTTGTTTTTATTATTGTTTTGAAAAACAGTGTCATTTCTCATACAGATAAATATGATTCTTCAGACACAGAAAAAAGAGCATTCCTAATGTATAAAATAAGTCATCACAGTCCAGATGTGGAAGCAAGGATGCTGGGAGAATATTGTAGAAGCAGTCCAATTTGTGCCTATAAGCCCATGGCATATAGGTGATCAGGGGAAGAAGAATCTGGAAATGTACATTGGCTTGGGCTAGGGAGAGCCTTGGATGACAGGCATTTGAACTTTCCTTTGAGTGATCCCTATCAGTTACAAAATGAATGATCACCCAAACCAATGATGGCTTTTGAGTAGAAACTGTTTCATCTTTATCATTTTGCTTTAGGGTGGTATTTCATGAATAGGATGGAGTCAACTCAGGTGCCTAAATGGAGACAGAAAAATCCATAGAAAGATTTGCAAGAATGTCTTTGTATTCATTGTGTGTATATAATAGATACAGGATTTAATCAGGTTTTTTTTTTTAATACCTCAGTTATATGCTGGGCCTCTATAAAGGACTGGGAGCCTGTTTGATTTATTGCTTCAGTGAATTGAGTAATATTGTGTGGGTTGAAAAAGTCATTGCTATTATTTTTTTGTGGCAACTCTCAAAGAAAAAAACATGAGGAATTTAGGAATTAGAAAGATCTGGCCACTCATATATTGTGAAAACATACTTTGGTATTTTCTACACAGTACCAAATTTGACTTCAACAAACTCAAGGGCATATTTGCAAGGATTTGTATGGCAGTTACAGAGCGGTTGTCAGGGCTCCTCAAGGTGGCCAAAGCCAATATAAAGACCAGGGATGGCTTCCCATCACAACCATCTCCTGACAAATGTCACAATCCCGAGTATTGTGAATGTGAAATTGTCTTCCAGAGGAATAGAATCCGCTCCATTCAATATGTCACCTCCTCCATCCAGAAGTTAGCCTCCAAATCCCCTGTGTGTGTGTGGTGTGAAGTTAGGGGAGAAGGGGAAAGGTACAAGAGTATAGAAAGCTTTCATGTTGTACCTTTCACTCTGTATTGTTTTTATTTCTTCATATGCATAAATTTTATAATGAACATAATATAAAAAATGCAAAATGTCATCCCATTGTATAAAATTATTCCTACTGTTTAGTAGTTACTTGACTAGGGCTTCTAAAATTAAGTTGAAAAACTGAAGGTGGAACAGCTGTTTTAGACTTCTGCTTCGACGCTGTTGGACTATTTGGAAGTGGAGTGGAGGTGAGTAGGAGCCAAGGGAAACCATATCTAACATAGCATCTGGAGCTTCAGTCTATACTGTTTGGTTTATTTCATCTCTCTCAAGAGACCACCTGCTAAGATAAATCAACTTTGATAATTTAATTTAGTTAGGGTGAAGTCTGAGTTAGAGCTGCCTTGCACCAAATTCTGCTTCAGCATTAGGGTATTAGATCTACATCTTGGGTTCTGGTCTCCATATTGAACTCTTAAAAGGAGAAAAGAGAGACATATTTATTAGGCGTGAGGGAAGCTATATCTACTATGTACTTGTTTTTGTCCAAGCCCTGTGATAGGTCTTTACTGAAGTTAATAACTTAATACCCATTGATATCTATGGGTAGATAAGGAAACAAGTTCAGAGAGGTTGGGTAATTCATCAAAAAGCACACAGTAAGTCATGGCATCATCTTTTAGAATCCTTTTTATTTTTAGAGTCACGCTTTTCCCTATACAGTATGTCCCCTATTGATTAAAGTATAATCCACTGTGATTTATCTGAAGTAACTGAGTGTGTATAGCCCAGAAAAGGCAGAGCCATGATGGTATGTATTATGCCCAGAAACTCCCTTTTCTGCCAGAACTCAACTTGGCAAAATTATTTCTGGAGGCTAGACCTCAGGATGAAGAAGCAGTCACCAAATGCGTGTGTGTGGGGCGGAGAGGGGGGGGACATATTTATATTTTAATGAATTGGTACAATTTCTCAGTCTGAGCAGGAAGTCAATTTCTCAGTCTGAGCAGGAAGTAAACATCTTGCTAGAGAAACACAGGGAAAACTAATGAAAACAAGTTTTCAGTGCCTTAAAAATTGTTTGATGCAATTTTGATTGGCAGCCCAGGAAGGATGCTATTTTTCTATCACTTCTTTATTACACTTGCTGTGCATTTGTTTGCCCACTTCTCTGACTTGGTGTGCTCACTGTTTTTTGGGTTCAGAAATATATTCTGGGCTGCATTTAAAGTGAAGAAATTATCTGGCTGGAAAAATTCCGTATGAATTAATATAATTAAACATGTTCTAACAGCAAACCTGGACTGTTGATTTGGTCACTTGCAACTGGAAGACAAATTGGTGCAGTGAATAGAGCAGCCATTCAGATCTTATGCTTCACAAGAATGTGCTTCCCTCTGGATTATCTCCCTTCAGCTCACAGCCCTCACTTCCTGAATGATTGACTCAGCCCTGGTTCCACAATGGCCAGGTCTCCACTGCCAGGGCAGACATTCGTGCCAATCATCGCACCTCGAGAATTGAGACGAAACTGCTTTTCCCCTAAATTACCTGAAAAATTGCCTCAATTTCCTTTTTCATTTTTGCTAGATGAGGCCTGGCCTTTAGTCAAGAGGGTCTAGCCCACCTAGGCCATTACTGAGTGAGTCCTACAGGGCCATTTCTAAAATGCCATTGTGTAGTCATTGCAGCCCACTTTAGCTGCTGGGATATTATCGCTTTGAGCCTTTGGAGTTTCTTCCCTCTGGAAAGCCCCAGCCTCTGTCAAATTTCAAAAGTACTGAATGTATGCAAAATGGAAAATGGAGAGAATGATGAAGCAATTAGGTGCCCCATGTTTACAAATATGAATATGCTCAATTCAGTATGCTTTCCTTTTTACATTTTCTATAAAGAAGGTCTTGTCCTCTTAAATAAGAGGGTTCCTCTCTACGGACAACAGGCTAAGCTTTTCAGCTATTGAAGGTATTGTAATTGATCCAATTTTTACACATGCAAACTTCTAAAGATTTGATGAAGTGACTGTAATGTATATTGAGTGCCTAATGTATGGCTCATGTTTTCCCTACCTTATTTCACTGCATTCTGAAAGGAATCTTCTCCTTAGGCATTTCCTTTACCTTTTTATAGATGCCTGGCTCCAGACCATAATCTCTATTGAAGCAGAGATGATGGCACATTTATTCACTGCTATCTTCCAAGGAACAAACAAGAGTCTTGTTTGTGATGGGTACTTATAATGAGTATTTGGTGAATTAACACTAACCCTCTGAGGTTTTTGTTAACTCTTTTAACTGAATTACTTGATGAAACTGAGGATAGGCCAAGTTAAGTGGCATACCCAAGATCTAGAAGTCATTAAGTAATAGGCCAAAACTCAAACCAATTCTGGTCCCTTTATTTTGGAGTCATTTATTTAGACCTGAACTGTCAAGAACCCTTCCTGTAGATCATTTCTCTTGCTTTTCTCGGTACCTCTGTGATTAGGTACCATTCCTGATGGATTACTCAGCCTGTGTGCTTTTTCTGGGACACACTCCTTCCCTCCCAACTCACAAATCTGGTTCTTCCTGTTAGTGAAGCAGGAACTTTTCCAGTGTCAGGCTGAAATGGTAACCTGGGGACTCACAGGAGGAGTGACTGAGAGATTGATTTCTGACAGACAATCTTCTGTGCCTGAGGGATATGTGGCCCTCATGATCTCTTTTCTCTGCCTGTGGCAGGTGAAAAGATGTAACAGCCCTGAGTACTCAGAGAACTAGTCCATGGTGGAACTGAGGCCTTTTCTGAGATTAGCTAAAGGCTTCTCATGTGAAGGAAGCAAAGTATTCTTAAATCCAAGTGAAACCAGAGCTAAGCTGTGCATGTAGTTAGGACTTCAGTCATAAAGATGAGAAGACACTAAGCAGGAGGAAAGCCAACAAATGATGAAAAGCTATGGGGGTTTTGTCTTATAACAAAATTTGTTAGGGAGCATATGTGCCTGAAACATGCAGATTCCAGGCCAACAGGCCAGTCAACAATGGGAGGAATGTGGAAGTTTAGGGAGTTACAAATGTTAGTCAGTGGAGTTTTCTAATATAATTTAGGTCTTTCTACGGTTTTCAAATTTAGGCCCCAAATTATCCAAGTAAATAAATGTAACTCTGTAAATGTTTATCCCTTCTAACAAATTCCTTTTTATTTAAAAATATAGAATTGAGGAGAAAATAGAGCTAAATGATTAATACACCTGTTTACTGCAACATGTAGTCTTTGATCTCTGGATCAAAGGTCACAAGATCCATGTCTTAGTATCAAATCTTCCCTTGCTTATTTGCTTACTAACTGAGGTCGTCTTGGAAGGTCCTTTTGGTCTTTTAACCTTGACTCCTGCACACAGTCATGGCGTAGCACCCGGAGTGGGNAAGCCACCCAGGCGCCCCCGGAGTGAGTTCTTAACTGGCCTGGAAGCAGTAACTTACCTGTCTGTATTGGCATGTGTTTTAGCTGATCTGTGCCTCAGTTTTCCTGTCTCCAGAATGAAAAGAACACTAGGATCCACCTCACTGCTTATCTGTAGGAGTGCCATGATTCTCACAACACATTAAGCACATTGAACAGGTCATGGCACAATAGATGTGTCACAATTTGGGGATGGGGACCCACAATGGTAAGGATCGATTGAAAGGATACATTGTGATAACTTTGTGTGTGTGATGTGCATATGTGCCTAAGTCAATGAGAAGCATTCATTTCATTATCAGGTCATTCTACCTTTTTTTGTCTGCTTGCTCATTTTCCTCAAATTGCTTTATGAATGCACAATTCTCCCTAAATAGAGCCCTGATATCAAGGTCTCTGTATAGAATTTTCTTTGTATTCTTTAGTATCACTGAACCATATTTATAACACTTGGCTGTTTTCAAAGTCCTTTTAAAGACATCTCAATCACTCTGTGAGGCAATCCTAAATGGTACACGTGTTGAAGGAACTGAGGCTTATGGAAGTGATTTATTCAGTATTCCTTGGGGGTGGGAGGGGTAAAAGGCAGATCAATGTTATGAACCCAGGTCTGTCCATTCCTGGGTCCATGTTCCCCTAACCTCTCCAGGCTGCCTCTTGTATTTACTGACCCATCCCTCAGAGTCAATCAGTCTGAGATGCACAAGGGTCTGGTCTGCTCCGGAGCAGTTTCCTTAGAAAGGCAGGAATCTAGACCCAACCTGTGATTGACTGAGGGAGTCTCCTTGGCCTCCCAACCCCATTCCCTGGTCTCTTTTCCCACGAGCTCTGGCTGATCCAGGCACTCACCTCCCACAGGTGCTGTGCATAGTCACAGGGCTGGCACAGTAACAGCTGAGGACTCAGAGCAGTAGCTAGAGCCAACCTCTTTTTATAACTCCCACCTTGATGAATTATTACAATAATTGCACCCCATCTATGCTATGTGAGGTTGCCCTCCATGGGCAGAAGGTCAGCAGCTAATCAGCTGTCCTTTGCCTCTCAGAGATATTTGAGCAACAGGCCACAGTGGTTCAGAGCTGGCCCATACACAGATCTTCAGTCTGTGTCTCGCTCTTCCCATCCAGACAGGCTCAGCTCAGTGGAGGTGAGGGTCATAAGGCGCCATGCGCTCTCAAATCACTCCACAGTAATACTCTTTATAGATCCTATTATTGTCCGTAGAAAATAATTTTGAGGCCTGGATGTGATTAGGGCAGATGGCCAGCTGGAGGCATTTGAAGAAAATATCTTTTTACATTTCCTTTTATTGAATTTAGAGAATTTGAGGTTTAATGCAGAGTTTTGTACTGCATGTCAATACAGCAAAACTTGGAAGAAAATCTTTTAAAACTACAGATGGATCTTGGAAAAGCTTTGATTAAATAGCTGTTAGCGAGTCACATTTCCCTGCCCTCATCACAGTCCCTTCTCTAATGGCAGTGATTCTCACCTTTGATTTCATTATTTTATGAAGGAAGACAGAAGGGAAAATGAAATACAATTTAATGAGTCTTTTACACATCTAATATGCAAAAAGAGGCCTACAGGACACACAAAGCATAAGCCAGCACGCCACCAAGCTTTCTGGGCATGAGATTTTTAAAATCAAAAATCACTGGTTGTAGAATCAATAAACGGGTTTTCTGATTAAAATGTAATCAATTTTCAACAATGTTTCCTCTTTATCCCTAAGACACTTATGTGTGCTCTGTGCATAAGGCAATGAATCAGGAACCTCCTAGTGATAGGGTTTGCTTCTCCTGTTCTTAGAGTGAGAGGGTATCTGATAGTAGTGTTATATCACTTTTGTGTTTATAAGTCTTCTTTCCTATAGAAACTCAAATGTACACTCCTAGAGGGAAGAGATTATGAGTTCAATATCTTCAGTACTATCCATGCTTTGAATGTAGCAGGCACATATCTCAGTTGTGGGAGACAAGGGAAGGCAGAGGGGTTCTATGTGCCCAACTGATTTAATATACAAAATATTGGCTCATATTCCAACACAACTATTTACTCCTTTAATCTGTGGGATGCGTACTACATAAGGTTTTGCAATGGCGAAATGAAAGAAAAAGCAACAGCTATACAGAAAAGGGGTCTCTTTGTTTTATAGGATTCCTAGAGGCAATTAATTTATTTTTTCCCATCCATAGTGAACACTGGTAAGTTACTGACCAAAATATTTCCTTTCTTTCTCAGCATTCAACTAGAACTCATTTCCTAGTTGCCCCTTACAATTTGGTATAGCCAAATGACTGAATTATAGTGAATGGAAGATGAGCAGAAGTGATATTTGTCATATCTTGGCCTGGCATAAAAATCTCCCACTCATGTTCTTCCATACTTTTCCCATTTTTGTAGACTTTAGAAGACATGTGTCAGACACGACAAAGTCATTACCAGCCTGGTGCCCTGAATGACTGTTCCCACTGACTTGAATTCACCCTGAGCCACCTTGACCTACCACATGAATGAGACATTTGTTATTTGGGTCTCCAAATAGCATTAAACATGTTGGGTCTATTTGCTACTGCGTCTTACATACCCTAATTAATTCACCTGCACTGTTGAGTTATGATAAATATTACTACTTAGGTAAAAACTAAGAGATCACTTGAGTAAGATTCTCAGCAACATTGGTAGGACACATTATCCACAGAGAAGGAACAGACAGTACCGATGTGATATTAAAGGTTCTACCTTTACTGTACCATTTCTCAAAGTGCTATTCAACAGATGTCCAAATCAAGCTGAGTGGGCCATAGAATCTGCTGAAAGCTCACTGCCAAATTAATGATGATGGATGAAAAAGCAATACTCGAGACTTCAGCAAGAAAAGCAAAAGGGCTCTCAAATGAGTATATGAGCCATCTGGGATTCTGCTATGGAGTGGGAGAGGAATTGGGAAGCTCAGAGCACCAATGATATCTCTGTGTGTGTGTGTGTGTGTGTGTGTGTGTGTGTGTGTGTGTGTGTGTGAATGTATGAGTATACGTATACGGATGCCCAAAGCCTTAGATTTCTTTTCCTTACCTTTTCCTGCCACTGCTTTTCTTATCAATTCTCTTTGATAACCTTCCCTCAAGCAGGTATGCCTAAGGGAAGCAAAGCTGGCATATTAATTATATCCAGTAAAAGCAGAAAGTAGCTCTCAAGAGAGTAGGTGCAATCAATATTTTTGGTTGTTTTATGGAGAATATGGAAGTTACACCAACTAGGAGGTATATAGTATATTTGCTTATATTTTTCAAAAATATCTGAAGTTTTCTGCTTTCTAACCTTGTGCTTTTTAATCTAGGGAATTATACTTTTCATCTGAGGCCAAAAATAATGATTCACTGTTGAGACTAGGTTTATTCAGCTAATAATGAGATCTAGAGGCAATCTGAGATTTTAATTTTTATCACTATACATAAAAAATCTGATTAGCAAGTACTTTTCAGTAGTCTCATTATCTTTCAGGATCACCTCTACTTTCTTACATTTTAAATTCTGCTCTAATTTTTAAAGGAGTCTGCCTTTTTGGGGTCTCTTTAAAGCTCTCTGCTGGTTTATTGAAGGGCAGGTCATCAGGATTTTTTTTTTCTTTCCTTCTGATTGGCTAAAGAAAAGAGTGAGACTTTTCTGATGTGTGCACACGTGTTAATCCTAAGATTTATTGTGTAATTCAAAAGTCACAAACAAGGCACAGAGACCGACTTTTCATTTTCTTTCTTTCTTTCTTTCTTTCTTTCTTTCTTTCTTTCTTTCTTTCTTTCTTTCTTGTTTGAACCAAGTATTTGAAAGTACTTAAATGTCTGTTAGTTATGGTAGTACTGTGCTCACATGTCTTCCTGCAATAATTGCCGGGACCTAAGTAGAGGGTGCTCCCTTAAGTGACTGGGGGGCTTCTTTGCCAGAGTGCCTCCCACTTGCTCACTCTATACCCACACATAGGTTACATGGGCTGCTTCACTTATGTATCATATTTTGCTGAACTGTGCACAGATTGAGTTTGCAACCTTGGTTTAATTGTTAAACTGTGCTTCTGTGTTTCTGTTTCTAAATGTATATAATTAAGAAATTGATTAGTACAAATCTGTATATCTGAAAATAATTTTAACCCGTTATCCATATATTCTAGTTGGTTCAGGACCAGAAAAGAAACCTCCATGCCATTCTAATTTATGAAAGTACATGTAAAAATTAAAACTGAGGTAGTAACAGTGTATGAAAAGATCAGGAAGTATTTAGTCAGGTATTGCAAGAAACATTAATGTGAAAAATATATCATTGTAATTTATTACAGTAACAGGTCAAAAGTAAAAAAATAAACATCATAATTTCAATAGAATTTAACAAAATTTTATGCCTACTCATGATTCAAAAAGAAAAAATCTCTTCTCATATTAATTTCTTTAATTCCGTAAAAAGCACCTATCTGAAATCCATAACTGATCACACAATTAATGGTAAAATATTAAGTGTATTCCTATTAGGTTCAAAAGTAAGATAAGGAAGCCTATTGTTATTGTTAATATTCAAGATTGTGTGAAAAGTTTTAGCTAATACAATAAAGGAGAGGGAAATTGAATATGTGTAAATATTGGCAAGAAGAAAAAACTAATTGAATAGGGTATGTAATCTACCTAGAAAAATAATGAAATCAATTAGCAACATATGTTTGTTTAACAAAGTGGTCAGATACACCAATGGACAATGAGTTCATCTGTCATGCCTATGGAATGTGTCATGAAACTTTGACAAAAGCCTTTGAGCAAGTTGAACAATGTGATTCAAGAGTTTGTGGATTGGTGAACATGTTGATGTGCTCTCTTACGTTTGGCTGTTCCTGGATTCTATCCTTTACAATAAAAATGTCACCAGAAGCATAGTTCTTCTTTTATTTTTATGAGTCATTCTAACAAATTATCAAACCTAGAGGTGAGGTATGGGGGAATATATGAACCCCCGAATTTGTCTTCAGTTGTGCAGAAGTGAGTAACCTGGGGATCCCACTTGCAACTGATATCTGATGTGGAGCCAGTATTGTGGGACTGTGCCCTTAATCTATGGGACATGTACTGACTCCTTGTAGCTAGTGTCAGAGTTGAAATGAATTGTAGGACACCCAGTTCATTTCGGAGAATTGGAGAATTGGTTGTTGTAGGAAAGACACAGTAATGGTTAACAAAAGAATAAGCAGTAAAAAAAAAAAAATGCTTAGAGAGGAAAAAAATGGTACATTGGCATGTGTGAAAAATTGAGCAAAATTATTGGCATGCAAAGATTAAAAATTGGTAGTTGAAACGGCTACCGTCAGAAGAGCTACCTCAGAATGTCACAACCAAAATATTATGTGTCCATATTTACAACCATTATACAATCTTTTTCAAGTGTCATTGAGGTGCACAGAGCACAACACTATTTTGATTTTTGAGAGATGTGATCCCAGAAACTTATTTATTGCACACCATGAACCCTATCCCACATAAAAGTTTGCCGACATGTAAAGAATACATCAAGACTTGCTAGCATATGTGGGCAAGAAGGATAAAATATAAAGAAGCAAAAGAATCCTTAGAATGAGGAAAATCTAATCACAAATTTAAATGAGATGATATTTTTCAAAAACTGTCTGGAACAAACAGAAAGGATCTCTGCATATGCTTGTGTCCATCTATGCACACGCGTGTACATACACACACACAGCAGAGTCTGCAAGCACTCACAGGAGACTTGTAGAGGCAGATGGAGGAGGGAGGGTGTGAAATGGTGCAAGTGGGAACCAGGTAGGGAGGAGAGATCTCTTTTCCCTTTTTGTGTATCTTCCTGTATTATCTGAATTACTTTTCTCTTTATCATATGAGGATGTTACCTCAAAATTAAATAAAATAGAACAAAATTCAAGCCCTATTGTTAGCCACATTTTATAAATGAGGAAACTGCAGTTCTTACTTATGTACAAAGTCAGATGAGCTCTTCATCCAGAGCCCCTGCTATACTTTGCTTTCAGGCTTCAAAATTGTAGATCACTCATATTAAAGGTCTGTCTGTACCAACCAGGAAGGCATAGAGGATTTTAGATAATAAACAGCCATATGAAATTCTTAGACATTAGGAGAGTGTAGGATTCATGATACTGTTCTCTCAGCCTGATGAGGAGAAAATGAAACCATATCACAAGTACCCATAGACTATTTGCTGTTCCTGATAAATAGCCTGGCTTGCGTTCCAGTACATGAAATCATGAAGAGAACAAGCTGGTGGTTTTCACACAGCATTTTACAAGTCTGTCATTTTCCTTGGAGGGAGGGGTCTTGCTTGTCTTTTCTATGGACAGGTGATAGGTGTACACACTACAGTTGAATTTGTTTTTCCAGTTTCCATACAATGCAAAGGAGTGCCAGGTGCCAGGCAGAGTCTTTGTGTATGATATTTTTATTTTTGGATGATGAAGATTGAGGAAAAGTAAAAGTAGCTATATTAATTATGCCATGCAGCAGGTGAACCAAAAAAATGTGTAGGCGGCACATTTCCATCCCTTGGGTATTTTATGACAGCTATAAACCTATAAAAGGACTGATATGCGATGGAAACACTGACACGGCTTTCAGAATGGTGATGCAAATGACACCACAAAGATTACAACGCTGTGACATGTTTTCTTCTCATAAGATTTAAAAGATTCAATTAAAAAAAGAAAAAGACAACTTTCCTGTCTTTACTTGGAGTGCTGAGGAAATTCCCAGCAGAGCTTGAAATTCAGAAAATAAACAGACTGCCACTATCATACACGATTAAGGACAACAATAATGAAAACAAAATCCCTGCCATGGTTATCTACTTACATCAGTGGAAGTGAATAAAGCAGCGATAACCTGGCTCAAGCCATTCACCCAAGTTGACATCTCAAGTTCTCTCCAGCTGCCTCCTAGACGCTATGGCCCTTTGTATCCATAACTGTTCACTGCTCCCTCAACCTACCCCCAAACTCCCCTTCCAGCCATGCCCCATGCCTTCCCCAAGGCACACACCTGTGGTGAATTATTTTCCAGGAAAAACAATGTCTGCTCCCCTTAAAAGCTTTGCAGTGAGTGAGCGACAGACCGTCCAATATTACACCTTCACGCCCCAAAGCTTTCCACTCAGCAGGCTTCCTCCTTGGTTCTTTATCATCAGTGCAACATACTGAGCACCCACTGCCTCGATCCATTCTGGGGACTCCAGAACGAGGCCACACCTCTCCATCCTCCTGAAGCAAGCCAGAGCACTTGCCAAATAACCTCGACACATTGCTGTTTTCTATTTCATGATATGCTTACCTTCTCATTAATATTTGAGAGTGGGTGGCAGCTAAATAGAAAAGTGAAAGAGAAGATTTTTTTTTTTTTTGTAAAAGGGAAAAGAAAGATTTCTATAATGAAGAAGCAAAGAATCTGGGATAAAAAGATATGAAGAGGGCACTGAAGAACAATTTTTTCATGACTACAGTTTTTATTAAATCCTCCTTTTGACAAAAAGAAACACACATTGTTCAATTCTCTGTATCTGTTTCCACAATCCCTCTGACCCAATGGGGACCATTCTGGAAGAAAGGATGCTGCGACAGCCAGCAGAGGGTGGCCTGAGTTAGGCACCACAGAGATAGTAAAAGGAAGGGATACACTGATAGATATTTATGGAGTAGAATGGTCAGGAGTTTCTTTTTTTCTTTTCTCATTTTCTTTTTCTTTTTTCTCCCCTTTATTTATTTAATATAATTTATTGTCAAGTTGACTAACATACAATGTATACAGTGTGCTCTTGGCTTTGGGGTAGATTCCTGTGATTCATCGCTTACATATAACACCCAGTGCTCAGGCCAACAAGTGCCCTCCTCAATGCCCATCACCCATATTTCTTCCCTACCCCCATCAACCCTCAGTTTGTTCTCTGTATTTAGGATTCTCCGATGGTTTGCCTGTCTCCCTTTCTGTAACTATTTTTCCCCTTCCCTTACCCCATAGTCTCCTATTAAGTTTCTCAAGTTCCACATATGAGTGAAAATAATATGGTATCTGTCTTTCTCTGACTGACTTATTTCACTTAGCACAATACCCTCCAGTTCCATCCATGTTGCTGCAAATGACAGGATTTCATTCTTTCTTATTGCCAAGTAGTATTCCATTGTATATATAAACCACATCTTCTTTATCCATTCATCAGTTGATGGACATTTAGGCTCTTTCCATAATTTGGCTATTGTTGAAAGTGCTGCTATGAACATTGGGGTACATGTGCCCCTATGCATCAGCACTCCTGTATCCTTTGGATAGATTCTTAGTAGTGCTATCATTGGGTCTTAGGATAATTCTATTTTGAATTTTTTGAGGTACTTCCACACTGTTTTCCAGAGTGACTGCACCCGTTTGCCTTCCCATCAACAATGTAAGAGGGTTCCCGTTTCTCCACATCCTCACCAGCATCTATTGTTTCCTGAGTTGTTAATTTTAGACACTCTGGTGTGAGGTGGTATCTCAGTGTGGTTTTGATTTTCCTGATGACAAGTGATGTTGAGCATCTTTTCATGTGTCTGTTTGGTCATCTGGATGTCTTCTTTGGAAAAGTATCTTCTGTCCATTTCTTCGCTGGATTGTTTGTTGTTTGAGTGTTGAGCTGGTACGTTCTTTATAGATTTTGGATACTAACCCTTTATCTGATATGTCATTTGAAAATATCTTCTCCCTTTCTGTCAGTTGCCTTTTAGTTTTGTTGATTGTTTCCTTTGCAGTGCAGAAGCTTTTTATCTTGATGAGGTCCCCATAGTTCATTTTTGCTTTTATTTTCCTTGCCTTTGGAGATGTTTGAGCAAGAAATTGCTGCAGCTGATGGCCAGAAGTTTCTAATGATTATGTGAGATGGAAATATAGAAAAAGAGATAAAAGTGTCAAAGATAATGTCTTAATTCTTGGTTTGGGCAAAGATTTGGATTCGCAGTGCAATTCCCTGTGATACTGATGTAAGAAATTCAGGAACAAGTAGGGTGAAGCTGAAGAAAAGGAGACTATTTCAGTTTAGAAACTATATATTTGTGATTTGTAAGTGTAGACTGATCAAGCTTTAAATGTAAAAGTAAGATAATCAACATAAAGAGGGAGGTGACAGCCTTCCTACGCTCTCCTCCTCAGGTGATCTTCTTGAAAATACAGGGGTCTTCATCAAACATCTGACCTTATACTTCATAAGGCAAAGTCATGAAAATTTTGACTTTGGAACTATGAACACAATCTCCAAAATGAACTTGAAAGTCCCTCTTGTGTGTGAGACAATCACACACAAGAGGTGTGTCCTCTAGTCTCTAACAGAGATAAAATTTTTATCGTTTTTCCCTTTTCCTTTTATGAATGAATTTATGTGAAATTATGTCCACACTTTATAAATAAGTTCCTGCTACCTTTACATATATGTACATCTGAAAATGTTTACTCAACTTTAAATTGATTTTTCTTGGGGCGCCTGGGTGGCTCAGTCAGTGGAATGTCCACCTCTTGAATTCAGCTCAGATTATGATGCCAGTGTCCTGGGATTGAGCCTGGCATCAAGCTCTGCACTTAGTGTGGAGCCTGCTTAAGATTCTTTCTCTCCCTCCCTCTGCCCCTCCCCTGCTCTCTCTGTCTCTCTCTCTTTTTCTCTAAAGCTATATATATATATATATATATATATATAAATTATTTCTTTCTCTCCTCTATTGGTATAGAGGGGTCTTGCAATGGTAAGTTTGTTTTATTTCTCCAACAGTAAGCCATGGAATATGTAAGTGGGGATGTCCATAAAGCAAATGCTATGGACTTGATATTATTGGATTACAAAATATCAGAAGTTATTCCTGGAGTGTAAAGAAAAAGAGAGTGAGATTAGATCCCTGAGCTACAATAAGATGCTCACAGAGGAGATGCAGAAGAGTCCAAAGAGCAGGAGAAAGTAAGAAGGCCATATACCTCTTGTTCAGTGTGCTTCCCTGGGCCTAGACATATGATAGTGTTTGTTGAATGAATGAATGACTATTGTTAGTGTTTTCCCTGGCCTGAAGATGGTAAAAGACACTTCTCTGAAGCAGAGGAACATTTCACTATGGCTTGGTTTGACTGTTGCTTCATATCTCAAGTTGTCACCTTTGCCCATTAGCCAAGACCTTCTCTCCCTCACCTCTCTGTGATAGAAACATAGAGAAGATGATGCCAATAGAATAGGAAATCCACCATCTGCTAATCAGCTTTCTCTTCATCCACATAGACTGATTTTGTGAGGATGCATTCTTCCTGCATTATTCTGTCCCTTGGTTCAATTTATATGCTCCGAATATACCGCATATTTTCTAACTTTCTCTTTAAAAAGCATTCTTAATGGTTTGTGTTTTAAAATTATTTATTATTTTGAGGCACGTGGGTAGCTCAGTCATGAAGCATCTGACTCTTGATTTTGGCTCAGGTCACCATCTCTCAGTTTGTGAAATTGAGCCCTTCCTCAGGCTCAATCTCTGACAGCTCAGAACCTGTTTGGGATTCTCTCTCACTTTTACTCTCCCTCTGCGCTTCCCTCCCTCCCTCCCTTGCTCCCCCCCCCTCAAAATAAACAAATAAACTTAAAAAATAAATAAATGAAATTATTTACTCTTTGAAAAAGATACATGAAATATATATTTGTATATGTGAATGGTAGTAAAAGAAATATCCATATAGCCACTATGCAGTTTAAGAAATAGAATATTCCTAAAGCCAGGACACTGTTGAAGCCTGTTGCATTTCCCTTATCCTGGTATCTCCTTCCCTTTGTCAGAGGGAATCAGTATTGGGAGCTATGTGTTCATAATTCCTTTACTTTCATTATAGCTTTACATGTGCAGTATAACCAATATATGATTCAACTTTATGTTTATTGGAAACTTATAAAATGTTATTTTGTATGTAACTTCACTTTTACTCAACATTACATTTTTGAGATTCATGATTTTTTATAGGCAACTAAATTCATTATTTTTCTCTGCTGTATACTATTCCAGTGTATTACCAGTTCTCCAATCCCTACCCAACTAGATTTGATTTGTGCCGTGTTTTTCTACTATGAACAAAGCTGCCAAGGACATTCTGGAATGTGAGTCTTGGTGCACATTTGCCAGAATGGTGTGTCGTTGGGAGTAGAATTGCTGACCACAGGGTTCTCAGACTTCAGATATGTTCACATTTACAAGATAAGGCCAAACTGTTTACCAGGCTTCTCACACTAATTTACACTTCCATCCAGTGGTATATGAGAGCTTTCATTGTTCTATGTTTTTACCAATATATAAATGTGGTAGAAATTCAAATCTTTTTGCCTTATTTATTGTTTTAATTGAATAATGGTTTAAAATTTGAGAGGATCAGATGAGCGTAGAGTGAAAAAAATCTTCAACCCCTCTCTCCAGAGCCAATGAGTGTTACTAATTTTTAGTTTATCTTTTGAGATATGGTCTCTGCAAATCTAAGGAAATATGTGTGCATACCAAATTCAGAAAACAATATTGATATATTTTTATGTATTAGAAAACCAATACTCCAATTTAATGATGGTCCCAAAAAGCACTTTATAGTATTTTTTTTTTCTTTACTGAATCCACTCCAGAGTAAAAAGTTACATTTTACTGGTTGTTTTTATTCTCCTTTATTCTGGAATAATTCCTCTGTCTTTCTTATCTTTAATGATGTTGATATTGTGGAGAATTAACTTAGATATTTTAGAGAATATCTCTCAATTTGGGTTTTTATATGGCCCATGATTTTTGCTGAAACGTGAGCTGAGTGACATTGTGTCCATTTGAGAAATTACATCCAGAAACAAAGAATGTCTGTTTACCTGTTATTGATGATGTTAATTTTGCTCATTTGACTAAGGTTGTGCCACTGGACAGTTATTAATTTTCCTTTTGTGATTAATAAGTAATTTGGTGGGAGATATTTGAGAATGTATTTCTTCCCTAGGGTTAACATTCATTGATGATTCCTGCCCCTGTCAGTTTTAACTATTATGTTTGCAAAGGAAGTGATATGTTTAAGATTCTTTCATTTCTTTCATAGTTATCAGTTAGCATTACACTATAAGAAAGAGTTTTTCTGGAGTGCCTGGGTGGCTCGGTCAGTTAAGCATCCAACTTTGGCTCAGGTCATGGTCTCAGGGTTCATGGGTTCAAGCCCCGCTTTGGGCTCTGTGCTGACAGCTCCGAGCCTGGAACCTTCTTTGGATTCTGTCTCCATCTCTCTGTGCCTTTCGTCTCCTCAAACTCTGTCTCTGTCTCTGTCTCTCTCAAAAATAAATAAATAAATAAATAAATATTAAAAATTTTTCAAAAAAATAGTTTTTCCTTCTCTTTCCCACTCATTGATTCATTCATTCATTCATTATCAATACCATCTCATGAGTTCTTATTTTATTCAGTGGATTATAATTTGCACTATTTCCCATATTTATTTAGTGAGAATCCCTTCAATCTTTCTTTCATCTCTCTTTTTTGTTAAGCACTTTATGTATATACAATAAAATTTTTCATTTAAATTATACAGAGTATCTATCACCAAAATCAGGATTAGAACAGTTCCCTTATTCTAAAATAGTTCTGTGCCCGTGTAACTGATTACTTTCCTCCCATCTCCAACTCCTAGCAAATATTGACGTGTTTGCCATCATCACTAGTTTTGCCTTTTTCTATAAGTTTGTCTAATTGAAATCAATTTGAATCCAACTTGGTAAGGATTAAAAAATATATTGCTGGATTTGCTAACATTTTGTTAAGGATTTTCACATGCATATTCATGAGCGACATTGTAGTTAAATTTCCTTCGCATACCTTCCTTGCCAAGTTTGGGGATCAAGTAACTGTAGCTTCATAAAATTATTTAAAAAGTATTCCCTTCTTATAATTCCCCTCTTAAATGTATAAGATTTTGAAATAATCTATTCCTTGATAAGTGAATAGAACTCACTTGTTGACCTGATGTCTTCCTCGTGAGAAGACTTTAAACCACTGATTCAATTTATTCATATATTAAAAGACTCTTCGTTCAGCCTTTTTTATTTCTTTCTGAGTCAGAATTTGTAATCATTTCATATTAGGCCTCTGTCCATTTCATATAGTTTTATATTTGATGGCACAAAACTATTCACAGTATTCTCTTTGAAGTTTTTTTGAATTTTTGAATTCTGTCTGCATTATCTGTAATTTTGTTTTTTTAATATTTTCTAATATAACTTATATATACCAAGATTTTGTGAACATTTATCACATATTTATAATTTTTACCAGGTGTGTGTTTTAAGAACCAGGTATCAAAAGCATTAATCCTCTCTATTCTATATTGGTTTTCCCTTTGAAACCATAGGGGAGAGAACAAAGATTCTGTAAAGGATCGTTTTTCTGGCAGGCGTATTGTTTTCCTGGCCCATTTTTCACAATAATGTAGTCATCTTCATAACTCCTGACCTAACGAGCACATCTCACCTTTTGCTTTGCCACTCAGAGCCATCCCTGGGCTTTGTTTGATTCCAAGTAATCGCCAAAGCTCACCTTTTGCTCCCACAACAGACAGGTTCTGGGTCAGGAGGTTATTCTTCACTCATGTGCTTTTGGGTCATTTTTCCTCTGATAGGTGTTTTACCTTCTGTCCTGCAAACTCATCAATGAATTTTAAAATGTGCTTGTTATAATTTATCCAGAGGATATTATAAGAGGGGGGCTTTTAAAAAATATCTAGCCTGCATGCACCAAGGAGCTGAAGTCCATTTAATGAAAGACAAATGTAAACTAAATATAAGATCAGAAAAGAAAAAAGTATTCTGCATAACAATGCTATGAACTAGCAATAGAACTATAACGTGAGCCACATAGGTAATTTTAAATTTTCTCGTGGCTACATTAAAAAATGGAAAAGAAGTAGATGAAGTTAATTTTAAAACAAGATTTTATTTGATCTCATATATAATATAATATAATATAATATAATATAATTTCAATGTAATGAATAGAAACACTATTTGTGAAATAGTTTACATGATTTTGTACTACGTCTTCAAATGTATGTATTTTTATACTCACGGCACAGTTCCGTTTGGATGAAGCCACAATTTCAAGTGTCTAATATCACATGATACCAGCCACCGTTGTCTTAAATAGTGCAATATACGGCATCTTTACCATGAGTTTATTATATTTATCTAGCTTTTCTCCATATACGCTTAATCTCTCCAATATTTTCCTCATATCCTCTTTGTCTTTGCTTTTAGAAAATGATTCTTATTTTCTCTATATGTAAAGATAGATACAATTTTCAGCAGCTTCTTCGGTTTAACAACTTTAATTCATATAAGACCTTGATTTGTCAAAATATTTTTCATTGTTCTAAAAACTGTGCCTTGTTAAAGGCTACTGCAAATGAGGAATAGGGGAAATGTTTCACATTTGGAGTTTAAAGCTTTCGAATAAAAATAAGCAGCCATTTGATGTGCTTAGAATTCATATCCATTGTGTTAGAATGTGAGAGCAAAATACTTCAGAATACTTGTAAGTGTTGTATATTTAGGACCTAAAGGTGATTCCATTTTTCCAAGCTAATAGATTCAAGGAATAGCGTCATAGTTGTTCTCACGCTGAATATATTTAATCATTTATTTCACTGGATGTTTAAGAAACAAATGTCCCACTGTCACCAGGCACTTGCTAAAAAGCCACAATAACCCAATTTTCTAGCCCTGCTTATAGATGCTGCTTGCCATCAGAAACTAAGGCAGGATGCCAGAAACCACAGGCTCCAAATAAGCCCCCATGACACAGTTTTCGACCTCTTTGATCCAGTTCAGCCACCATGCTAACCTTCCAGATGATCTCAAGATCATTACCATCTAATTGTAATAGCAGAAAACACACCAACCAGGGCCAGGACACATCAGACTGAGCCTATTTAAGGGAAGAAGAAAGGCAGCACTCTGATTCTGAGAAGCCTCTTCTCACTTTGCTGTAAACCCCCTATGTCAGCTTATTTACCCACCCCTTAATTACTCTCGCCCTAAAAAACCCTGACCTTAAGACCTAATTGGAGAGAAGGTGCTAGAGCATAAACTCTCCTTCTCCGTTATCTGGCCATTGAATAAATTACCTGTCTGCCATTCATATACTGTTTTGTTATTTGGCTATGTGGGGAACCGTATTGAGCAGGCAAAGAACCTACCACTTTGGTAACACTACCACATATAATACTCACTATGTACTAGACTCTTTTAGGCACAGCAAATCGAAGTAGGGATAATTCATTCCTGCCATTGTGGAACACCTCACAGTAGAGAGTGATTCTACGTATTCCATTCCAAGTACCTCAAGAAATGCAATTAGTATTGTTTCTATCTGTCTATCTAATTATGTATGGTACACTTAGGTAGACTGTAGACACAAAATAGATGATGTATAATTTTGTCTGTGTAAATCAGAAAAAATAGAGAGGCTGTACTTTATCCAGGTCTTGAATAATGTTCAAAGTCATGAAAGTACACTTTTTGTCAGTGACTCTGGAATAAGCTTGCCATATGGAGGCTGACTGTATTCCTAATGTACCCATTTAATTATAGCTAAATATTCGCAATTTGCTTCAGTTTGTATTTTAGGTATAGCCATGATCATCCAGAGGACAAAGTCAAACATTTCATTTAAAAAAACTTTTTTTTAATGTTTTATTTATTTCTGAGAGAGAGAGACACAGCATGAGCAGGGGAGGGCCAGAGAGAGAGGGAGATACAGAATCTGACACAGGCTCCAGGCTCTGAGCTAGCTGCCAGCATAGAGCCCGACGGGGCCTGGAACCTACAAACTGAACCGTGAGATGATGACTTGAGCCGAAGTCCGACGCCTAATGGACTGAGCCACCCAGGTGCCCCTAAAGTAAAACATTTCAAAATGATTAAAAATTTTTATCTTTCTTAAGGGAAAATTTTGATGATTGCTTTTTTAAAAAATGTTTATTTATTTTTGATACAGAGAGAGACTGAGCATGAGTGGGGAAGGAGCAGAGAGAGAGGGAGACACAGAATCCCAAGCAGGCTCCAGGCTCTGAGCTCTCAGCACAGAACCCAACACGAGGTTCGAACCCATGAACCGTGAGATCATGACCTGAGTCGAAGTCGGACGCTTAACCGACTGAGCCACCCAGGTGCCCTGATGATCGCTTTAAAGAAAAAAAAAAAAAAAAAAAAACAGGGGGAAAGATATTCATTTGCTTAATATTATGACTGCAAGTTATTAACTCAAGATTTATGGAATAACAACATGAAAGGGCTATTTCTTAGGATTTAAGGAACTTAATTTTTACTCCTTAGTTCCTGTATTTCTTTTGATTAGTTGGCGTAAAATTATGCCAATCCTCAAAATTTACAATGTCTATCTTTCCTTTCTTCCTTCTTCCTTTCTTATTTCCTTTTTTTCAACTAAAAACCAAATGCAGTCCCTTAGTGTGAAGATTGCAGCTCTTTAAATGGATCAGGTGTGTCTCAATAATAGCCCTCTTGCCCTTCTCATTAATCCTGAGTGAAGGCAAGTCACAAACATTTTTACCAGGATAGAAAATGCATGAGAATAGAGCAAGTTGCTTGTCTTTGACCTTTAGTAATTTTTAATAGCCAGGAAGAGTGGTTAGTATTCCAATTAACACCTTTCAGAGACTGCCATCCATGAACGAGTAGCACATTCAGTTGAAGGTGAATCTTGTTTGGCACATCCTATGCAAAACAATCTTCTTGTCAGGGAAAATCCAAAGCTACCAAAACATTCAGAGTGGAGAGAGCAGTCAGGAGACTATATAATGTTAGCACATTTCAAATGCTTGAATAAAAATACACCAGTCATTTCAAAGTTATCCCAATCTTTGATCTTACTGTGGTGAGGACCAAAGTCTCATTTGGCCAGTGGGTCGAGTGATTGCTGTCATGGAGCCCATAGCAGCAGGGCAGGGCAGAAAGAAGAGCAAAGCAAAATACTCCCTCTTATGTCGATGGTGCTCAAAAGGAAAAACTGTGTCATTTCAGCTGAGATCACAGGACCTTACGAGTACAGAGATATTGTATTTTGAATGCTCTCTAAATATATATTAACAACGGAAACTACAACCATAAACAATCATTTGGCATCCAGCTTGCCTAAAAATATTATTTAAGGGGATATCTGTATAACCATGGCACAACTTTACTAAAACGAAAACATAATTCCCTCCTGACCCCTTTCACTAGAGAAGCAATGCATTTCACAGACTGAATTCAGAAAGAGCACCTGGCCCACTGTGAGCCTTCAGGTGTGCCTGGAGGGTGCTATCTTCTTTGCCCAGTAGAGTGTGGTCAGTGGGCAAGAATTCACGCAGGCAGAATAAAAATGCTGGGCAGCTTTCCAGCTCCTTTGGAAACAAGTCTTGACAGTGCGACTTCATTAGTTTTATGAGAGCATCATCTGTTCCCTAAATGTCACATGAATCTCTATTCAAATATAAGTAAAGAAATATAATCCAAAGACAAACATAACTTGTTTGGTGATTATCTACTGTTTATAAATATTCACACTCTGGCTCCCCTCCAGTGAAAACATTAAGAGCTTGGAGAGCTGATTGTATGGATCATGATGGTCAATGTTGATGAAGTCATTAACTTACTGAGGACTCAATTTCCTTATTTATAAAAGGTGGGGGGGGGGTAGTTGAGTTTAGCATTAGAATAGCCCCTTCTGAAAAGTTCTGTGACTCTAATGAATTAATATCAAGGTGTCAAAATGATTCGCCAGAACAAGCTTTGTCAATTGTGGCCATTGGAAGAGCTAAACATGGTTTAATTCCACCTTCTCCATGCCTTGACTGCTGGCATAGTTTATTTCCTGATAATACTGTAGTATTCTCATAGATGATCACATTGACATCATTGCAACCTCCCAATCGGTCCTCTATACTTGCATTTCCCAAACTGTATTCTTAGGAACCCTAATCCTACGAGATGTTTGGTGAAGTTTCCATAGTGAAATAAGTTTGGGAAAGGTTGCATATGCCCTTCTTGGAGGAACAAAACAAAGGTGAGCAAGTTAAATATTTGAGATGTTCAAGTATTCTTAACCCATTTTTCCCAGACTTAACCTGACCAGAAATCATTCTTAGTCATAACTCATAATATGCTAAGGTCCTTAGAAACATTCTTTACAAACTTTGCTCTACATTTTTAAGTGAACATTCCAAGACGTAAGTATGACTGTGTTACAATTGTACTTAAATGTTGCATTGGTTGCCCATTTCCCATAGGGTCAAGATCAGAACTACCCATGAGGGGTGCAGAACCCTTCCCAGGGGTTCCCAGGTCAGCCCTGGAGCTCATTTCCAAACACTTCCTGACATATATCATTCCTGTTTTCTAAGTATACTCTGTTTTCTTTTTTTTTATTTTTGGGGGGTTTATTTAATTTTGAGACAGAGAGAGACAGAGCATGAATGGGGGGAGAGGCAGAGAGAAAGGAAGACACAGAATCTGAAACAGGCTCCAGGCTCTGAGCTGTCAGCCCATAACCTGATGTGAGACTCGAACCCACGGACAGTGAGATCATGACCTGAGCCAAAGTCGGATGCTTAACTGACGAGCCACCCAGGTGCCCCAAAACTATACTCTGTTTTCTAAGACGTCCTGTGCTGTGCTCTTTGTCTGGATTCCTCTTCCATTTGTGTCCTGACAGAAAATTCCCATTCTGTCTTTAAATCTAGTTTCAGCACTGCCTCCTTGTGGAAGATTTGCTTGGCCATCACCCCTACCCTATGTACAATTGGTGAGCTTTCTGAGCTTGCTCTCCATGCTTCTAGAACACCCTATGCATGAGTTTCTACTTGTTATAGTTTGTTTTGCAGTTGTTTTTGCACATATCTTCTTTGCTGTGCTTCAAATTTCTGGACAGCAGGTGTTTTCATATTAGTATTTTTCAAAGTGTAAAACTTTAGTAATGTTTGTTAAAAGAGCAAATGAATATATGAGGAAAATTGTCTAATACATAATTGTTAAGGGTAAGTGGAATTTCCAAAAGAGCATTAGATTGAATTCTCTTGAATTCTCCTTGGAAAGGAAGAAGGGATATGTAGAGACTATTTTTACTTTTATTTTTTAGTCTATTGGATTTATTTCCTGCTTTATTCTATTGAGCTGATGTGAACGAGGCAAATTTATGAAAATTCTCTGTGAGTTGAAAAAACCCTTGAGATCTCCCAGTCCAGTTATTCAGACATATAGTCAATTGCAGCAAACTCTGAATCTATTATGGTCTTTGCACTAGGTATTTGGGGAGTCCAGAAGATCAGTATATAGCTATTTGTTATAGAGTGCAGGCTGAGTGGTGGTCAGGAAAAGCATCCAATAGGCCATGATATTTAAGCATAACCATAGGGAGGATTTAATTCACCATGCTTAGAAACAAACGCCGAAGAGGAATTTGCATTTTAGGAGAATTCTGGAATGTGATGTTGGAAATAAGATCAGTGTTTCCATCCTCAAGTAAAGCCAGAGCCAAAGCTAAAATATAACTCTGCTGCAGCATAATGGAGTATCTTTGCTCAATACCCCTGTTTATCTTCCTGCATTAAAGTGATAAATGAATTTCTAAGGGCCTTTGAGATTTCATAACTCTCAGAAGCAATGCTTTTCTCTTTTAAGATGATTTCAAAGGAAAAATCAAATATTCCCAAAACCATGTAGGCAATGTTTAGAATGTGTGGGCAAACAAATGAATCTTTTTACAATTAATTATAAAAGAAAAAAAATATTCACCTTCTATCTGTTCTCTCTCATATATATATATTTTTTTCCTTTAGCAAACTGGACATGCTTCAATAAGAATATCACCTTAAAGAAGCATTTCTCAGTAATGACAGTGTTTGGTCGGATATGATCCAAGCTCTAATGATTGGT
Source organism: Crocuta crocuta (assembly GCF_008692635.1). Lineage (NCBI taxonomy): Eukaryota > Metazoa > Chordata > Mammalia > Carnivora > Hyaenidae > Crocuta > Crocuta crocuta. The sequence continues at coordinate 2,604,451 of NW_027527955.1, forward strand.
GAAATATGCTGCTTTTAGACTCATAGATGATGTTACTGTATCATGTCACTAGTCAGTTGTGTACTTTGAGTTCCTTCCTGCATGGAAAAGGGTTAGACCAAGCCATCTGCTCAGTTGCTTTCAGGAAAAGCAAGACTCATTAATTTTTCTCTTCAGTAAGAACGCATTGAGTTCTGCTATGTGCTAGGCATTCCATCAGGGATAGTGATGAATGAAGATCATTCTTGATATCATAGTGAGAAAGGAAAACAAATAATAGGCTTTTGCAATGCAATGGTATGATTTTACTCTAAGAGTAAGGATAGATGCTATGGGACTACGCAATTAGCACCTACTACAGTCTTGGGAAGCACTGGAATGGGCAACATTCATCAAAGCAACACACATCAGAAGAGCTCTCAGACTACTTAAGTTATATGTCACATGTCATATAGTCACTCTATGAACCTGTTGAGCTCCTTGATCTTAGAATGATGCTAAGCTAACTATTGTGGGGTGTTGCTTCTTACTCAATGGTAAGGTACAGTTAAAATTGCATCTATTTTTTAAAATTATGTTAACATTTATTTTTGAGAGACAGAGAAAAACAGAACATAAATGGGGGAGGGGCAGAGAGAGAGGGAGACACAGGATCAAAGTGGGATCCAGGCTCTGAGCTGTCACACAGAGCTCGACACGAAGCTCAAACCCACAAACTGCGAGATCGTGACCTGAGCCAAAGTCAGACGCTCAACCAACTGAGCCACCCAGGTGCCCCTAAAATTGTATCTATTAATAAAATTAGAGAATTCTTTCTTGTCCACAGGGATCTATATTTAGCATGTTTTATGAGAAACAAAGGGAAATAATGGAACTTGGGCTAATGGATATGTTCATTATCTTGACTATGTGATGGTTTCACAGGTGTATATATATGTCAAAACTTATCAAACTGTATACTTTAAATATGTGCAATTTATTATATGTTGATTGTACCTAAAAACTCTATAAAAATATGCTAGGTATGCCACTGCTTAACAAATATAGTAACTTATTGACATATTTATAAGCAATTTCCTCTAATCAGGGACTTAAACTCACTGGGTGTCCTCTCTCTCAATTCTGCCTTCTAATCTGAATGCATCAAGGGCTGCATTAGATTGAGTTTCAGAACTCACCTAGTTAAAGAGAAAGACATTGTTCATTGGAGCTCCTATGGGGGAGGAGAAATTATTTTTGGTGGGGGTGTTAGTTGATAGATAGTAAACTGCAACTAATTCCTTAGACGACATGTAGAATTGGGAGGCCAGTATAAAATGATTTGAAGCCCATTTCCAGCTGGGATCAATTCACAGTAAAATATCAGGGAGAAAGTCCAGGGATAGAAAGCTGTGTAATTTGGAATAAGCCTGCTGAATACTACAGCAACGTGCTAGTTCAACAGGGGCTAGTTTTTCTTTCTTGATCATTTATGGGCTTCATTGCATCACTTGAGATCTAGACTAAATAAATAGAATAATGTAGAATGAAGGGATATACACACGGACAGGTTAAGACCTTCGACCTTTCCATGTCCGTGGCAGTGCTCAGAGAACAGATGACTCAAAGATTAGGGGGGAAAAGGGAAGCAAATAAGTCACCAGGCAATAGAAATAAAATTTCCTGGAACTTTTCATTCTTGTCACCAGAATTGCTCTTTAGGATCCCGTTGGCTCCAGCCTAATAAAGCAGGAAGTTCTGATGCCATTAAGGGACTTTTGTGCACGCATTGACAGGGTACTTCATATCTACGAGGCGGTAGGAGAGGAAGGGATTTTCTGTTACTTGGTATAAATGTTTCCCCTTCCTTCTACTGTTCTTACCCAGGTCCGAAAAGTGCCTACACATCTTGTGGTCAGAAATCCACCTCTTTAGAGGCTACTGCTTGCTTGACCTGCCTCATACCAGGTTGGAATCACCTCACCCCACCCCTGCTCACCCCTCTCAGAGTTCTTATCGTTCTGGATATAATTGCCTATTCTTTTGAGGCATAACTTCTTGAGGGGAAAGATCAAATCTACTTTGTATACTGTTGTGTCTGTTGCTAAATGGATGGATGGATAGATGAATGGGTAGATGAAACTTTCTCCTGTATCCTATGCTGTACTTCCAAACACGTGGACTGACTTCTTGATGTTTTACCAGTGTTGTAGTCGGCATTCCATAACAACCAAAGCCACTGAATGGAACTAAACAGCTCAGTTGATAAAAATATCTTCATCCTGTTGAGATTTATCTCCAGACCAGACCTCAGCAAGCTACAAGGACTCCAAAGCAGGGAAATCACTACTTACTCCACACATTCAAAAATGCCACTCAAGAGGATGTACCACTTCTTTCCTTAACATTGTAAAGATTCCTAAATTGCCTTTAGTGATTTTCTTTAATGAAATTCAATATCAGCTAAACACAACGAGTTTTTAAATTTTGAGCTTGTTTTAAATTGTGAATGGAGCACTTCACAGTTTGAGGTTAACTGGAATTCTTTCAGAGACATGTCTCTTTTTAAAGATGAGAACCAAGTTTATTGGTTTATTTCCCAAAACTGATACAGAGTAAAGAATCAACTTAAAAGTTATGCAGCGAATAATAGACAAATTATCTTTTGGGAAATCAGTGTAGCTCTGTGAAAACATTGCTTTGTCAGAGATATTTTGCACCTGCATTTATACACCCTGGGGTGAAGTCATCTTTCCTGACTCTGGGCTTCACAACCATCCTCTGGGCCCTTCCAAACCCTTTTCCCCAGCTGTGTTCCTTCCCAGGGGATAAACACTCTTTTCTTATACTTCAGCCAACAATCACCTTCTCTAACAAGCCTTTTTTCACACTGGCTCTCCTTTTATTGAACATGCCCTTACAATTGAACTCTCTTCTTTGTTCTTCTGCTTTTTCTTCTTTGGATGCCAATCAGAGTAGCTGTAACATATAGTATGCATCTCTCTACCAGACCAAATGCCAGGGCCTTAGGTGTGGAGATACAATTTTATTTGATATTGTGTCACCATAATTTTCAACTCTCACCACATTGTAGGTATTTTGTACGTGCATTTGGAATGATACTATATAGTCCCCCCTTTCTGCCAGTTTCTAATGCCCTCGTTTTAAAAAATATTTTAATTTTTAATATTTTTATTGAAATAATTTTAGATCTAAATAAAGTTACTAAACTATGACAAATTGTTTCTATATACCATTCATCTAGCTTCTCCTGATGTGCACATCTTCTATAAGCATGGTGCAGTTAGTACCATTAAGAAATTGACATAATACTATTAACTAAAGTATAGATTTTATTTAGATTTCATCAGTTTTTCCATTGAAAACTTTGTTGCTTTTCTTTCTAGGTTCTAATCCAGGATGCCACATTACATGTTAGTTGATTCCTTCAAACTGTGATAATTTATCTGTCTTTCCTTGTCTTTTATGACACTTTTGAAGAGTACTGGCCAGGTATTTTGCAGAATGTCCCATGATATGGGCCTCTCTATTGTTTTTCTTGTAATTAGATTGGGGTTATGGGTTTTGGAGGAGAAAACCATAGAAGTGAGATGACCATCTCATCATCATATATCAGAGCACATGACACCAGTATGACTCATTACTGGTGATGTTAATCATAATCACTTTGTTAAGATAGTGATTGCCAGGTTTCTCCACAGTAAAATTAATGATTAATATAATTCGTCTTTAGTAATAGGTATTAAATAAATATTTCATTGCTTTATCCAACAATAGTCATTAACTTGTACTATGGGCCAAATTGATAGTAGTCCAGGTTCTGGGATATAACAAAGAAAGAAGATAGCCAGAACTCCAGTGAGAAAGGCACCCAGTAAATAAGATAAATAATCAAAAGATAGACCTTTAAAGAGAAAAATAGAAAAGGAAATGTATCGGAATAGTTGGCATTTTAACTTTTTTTTTTTTTAAAGAGACAGAGACAGGGTGCAAGCTGGGGAGGGGCAGAGAGAGTGGGAAACACAGAATCCAAAGCAGGCTCCGGGCTCTGAGCTATCAACATAGAGCCCAGTGTGGGGCTTGAACCCATGAACTATAAGATCATGACCTGAGCTGAAGTTGGTCACTTAACTGACTGAGCCACCCAGGCATCCCAAGAGTTGGCATTTTAGAAGAGCTTGTTAGAGAAAGTCTCCCTGAGAAGTGAGAGACTGAATATGCAAGCCGACAATGTCCAGACCATATATAAAAATAGAACACTTACCCACAATCTATGGCACCCAGCTCAGGAAATCAATACCTTATGTACAGTAACCAGCCCAGGAAGCCAGTCTGCTCTTTCTAAATCAGACTTGCAAGAAGTCAGACCACTATTTCTAGTAAACACTCCAAGAGTCCAAACAATAATCCCTTTAATAAGTGGCCCCAAATGTCCAATACAATACCTGACACCTTTCCAAATTTTGGACCTGCTAGAGAAAGCACTCCTAATCAATCACACAGGTAGCCCACTCATACCTTTCCTATGCCAACGACCTCCGATTCGGGCATACCTGAATTCCTTTTCCCACCACAAAGTTTTCCCATTCTTATTCCTGTCTTTGAGTCTCTGCTGAAACTCTGGAAAAAGTAGTGGTGCTGACTCCTTTGCTGTAGTGAACGCTCAACAAGCAGGCTTTTTTGTCACTTGATTGGGCTCTGTTTATTTCCACAGAGTAAAGACTTGGAACAACAAGGAGACAGAGCCATGATGGTAGATGAGGGAAGAGCACTGCAGGCAGAGAGAAGAAGCACAGAGGCCCTGAGGTGAGAATCGTGAGGAGGCCAGGCCAGCAGACTGGAAGAGAGGGAGAGGATGGCAGCATACTAGGTCAGAAGCACAACAGGGCTAATGAAGGGCAGATGGGGTAGGACATTGTAACTAGTGCAAAGGGCTTTGGATTTCCTTCTTCGTGAGATAGGAAGCCATTGGAGGATTTTCAACATAGGAGTGACATGATTTAACTAGGATTTTAATAAGATTGTTCTCTCCGCTGTGTTTTGGACAAACTAAACACATACAAGGATGAAAAGAGATCAACGACAAGGCTGATGGTCATCCAGATAAGACATGATGGTGACTTGACCAGGATGGTGAGAAATGCTCAGGTTCTGGATAAAGGTAGAGTTGTCAGGATTTGCTGAAAGCTTAAACCATGTGCGATGCGAGAGAAAGATGGCAATCAAGACTAACACCAAGGCTTTTGATGTGAGCAACTAGAAGTACATATATGGCTTGTACTATGACAAGCAAGACCATGGGAGGGGCGAGACTTGGTGGAAATGTCAGGAGCTCAGCTTTGCACATGTTAGGATTTGGAAGTTAAATAGACAGGATATCCAAGTAGAAATGTGAAGTGAGAAAATGGACATTTGAGTCTGAAGTTCAAGAAAAGGTTGGTATTAAAGACATAAATCTGGAAGGCATCACTGCTTAAGTGAACTTTAGAGCCCTGAGAATGGATTAAGTCAACAATGCAGTGAGTACAAAAAGATCAGAAAAAGAGCCCAAGGACAAACCCTGAAGTGCTCCAAGTTTCAGAGGTCAGAGAGATAGGGGTAGCCAGCAAAGGAAACTAAAAAGGAGGAGCCAAAGAGGTATGAGGAATATCTGGGGTTTTTTTTTCAGTGGTGTTCAGGGAAGGCACTTGTTTACCATTGTCTAGAAAAAAGCTGTCTATTTTTAATTTCCCTTTGCTCTCTGCTACTACAGTACTACACTTCTCAAACACTGCTGACAGTAGATGTGTGAAGTCTTCACATTCTGACACTGACTGCCTGGAATTAGTGCAGACCCCATAAGTTAAGGACTCAGTCCCACGAGACTGCCCCTACCTCAGATACCAATCGCAAGTGGTATGTCTCCAGGTCACCCACAACTTCTGGCTAATTTGGTTACAAATCAGAGGTTTTCATGACCCCCTCCTTGGAATCTATCATTTGTTGTTAACAGTTTACAGAACTTTAGAGAAACATTTGTGTTATCAGCTTATTTTATAATTAAGAACATGATGAAGTATACAGATGAGTACGCAGATGAAGAGATACATGGGGTAAGGTCTGGAAGAGTCCCACGTCACGAACTTCTGCCCCCCTGGGGTTGTGTGTACCACCCTCCTGGCGTGTGGTTGTGTTCACCTACCTGGAACATTTCTCTGAACACCGCATTTTTGGGATTTTTATGGAGGCTTCATTATGCGGGCATGGTTGATAATTGGCTCCCTTTCTAGCCCTTCTCCCCTCTCAGGAGAATGGAAGGTGGTGCTAGAAGTTTCTAACTTCTGGTTTTTCTGGTGACCAATTCCCATCAAGGAGCCCACAGGGTCATCTCACCAGAACAAAAGATGTTCCTATTACCCGGGAAATTCCAAAGGAGTTAAGAGTTCTGTATCAGATGTTGCTGTTGATCAACTTTGAAATCACAAAGATTTTAGGAGCTCCGTGTCAGGAACATGGCATAGAGATCAATATACATATTTCCTGTTATTTCACATTTACTTATGGAAAAAACAGTCAGCTCTTCCCTTAATGTAGCACAGTCTTCATTCCTTCACATAAAACAAGAATGATGCCTGTCTGTGGGATGCGTTAGTCCAGGGTGTCAATGAGTGACATCATTTCTCATAGCACAGGCAGAATTATGATTCATTAAAAAATAAGGGAAAAAAGGTGCTTATTTTGTAAAAGTGTATCTTTTAACCTTCTACAATAAAGAAGGGAGACAAAGCAGTTGTGTGTTTCTACCTTGAGTGGTTTGGATCACAGATTTGCCCCCAGCGAGTGTTTCTTCCTTCTAATAGTCTATGTAGACTGGCACTGCACAGTAGCGTCTTCTCGCTCCACTGCACCTCAGATGAGCCGAGGACAGTTCTAGAGGATGATTCCAGGTTAGGGCTGCTTCTGGGTTCCCTGCTCCCCTGCTAGCTCTTGTCTGGAGACCCTGCTGGCACCAGCACCTGACTGCTTTTCACCCATTCAATCTCTCTGGATATTCTAGAGACCGAGATGTCAAGTTATACTAAAGGGAAAAAAACATTTACTCCTTAACTAAATCGAGACAGAGACAGACAGACAGACACACAGACAAACACACAGACACACAGACACACACACACACACACACACACACACACACACACCCTAATAAAATAAAAGTTTAACCTGCAGAATTAGAAAAGCTGGCCTTAAAGCACACAGTGACTTCAAAGCCCTCCAGCTGAAGACAAACATGTACATTTCCAGGAGGAACTCATGCCGCACACCAGCTTGGTCTCTGGCAGTGGTGAAGCCACACCTGCTGGAAGCAGCAAGGAACCCAAGTACGGGAGCACAGCTTTCATTCAGAGCACAAGGAAGAGCTTGAGAAGAATACAAAGTATCTGCCAACCACACATTTGCATCATAATTCTTCAAAATCAACTAGAAGAGCGAACAGAAATGTTTCAGCATCTGGAAGAACAAAGGGTGTAGGTAGTCTTGTAAGGAGATATGTTATTTGCATGAATATACAAACCCTGTAGTAAATTCTTTGTTCAAATCTCTATGGAGAACTACGGAGCAAATAGAAGGAAGCAACATAGGAAATGAAATGCCTCAGTTGCATCCTTTATTTAAAGAATGTTTTTTTTTATATTCCCACCAACAGTGTAGAAGGGTGTCCATTTCTCCACATCCTCGCCAGCATCTAGAGTCCTCTAATTTGCTCATTTTAGCCACTGTGACCACCGTGAGGTGGTATCTCAGTGTGGTTTTGATTTGTATTTCCCTGATGAGGAGGGATGCTGAGCATCATTTCATGTGTCTGTTGGCCATCTGGATGTCCTCTTTGGAAAAGTGTCTGTTCATGTCTTCTGCCCATTTCTTCACTGGTGCAGCACGTCTGGAAAACAATGTGGAGATTTCTCAAAATATTAACAGTAGAAGTCCCCTAGGCCCCAGCAATAGCACTGCTAGGAATTTACCCAAGGGATACAGGAGTGCCCATGCATAAGGGCACATGTACCCCAATGTTCATAGCAGCACTCAACAATAGCCAAAACATGGCAAGAGCCTAAGGGTTCATCAACTGACGAATGGATCAAGAAGATGTGGTTTATCTATACCATGGAATACTACATGGCAATGAGAAAGAATGAAATCTGGCCATGTGTAGCAACATGGATGGANGGTGTTATATTGAAACCAATTTGACAATAAACTATTCAAAAAGAAAGAAAGAAAGAAAACAGATGAAAAAAGAGAAGCAAACCAGCAAACAGACTCCTAACCACAGAAAACAAGCTGAGGGTTACCAGAGAGTGGGGAGCTGGGCTAAATGGGTGATGGGCAGTAAGGAGGTGCTTGCTATGATGAGCACTGGGTGCTGTATGTAAGTGATGCATCACTGAATTCTATTCCTGAAACTAATATTACTTTGTATGTTAACAACCTGGTCTTTAAATAAAAACTTGAAAAAAAAGAATGTTTTGATTTCTTAGATATTAGGCAAAATTTCAGAAGGCTTCTGAAAGAAACAATATAGTAGCCCTTGAGGTTGCCTTTGGGGGGTGGGAAACTGAATGAGGTCACTGAAATTGGTCTTGCCGGAGTGGGCTGTGATGTCCTTGCAGGCACATGGCCTCTCACAGTTGGGAAGGTGTCTATCCATTTTCTGTAACCATGGTTTTATGTTCTCTTTGAGACTCACTTCTTTTTTTAAATTTAAAATCAAATTAGTTAATATATAGTATAGTGTTGGTTTCAGGAGTAGAACCCAGTGATTTATCACTTCCATATAACACCAAGTGCTCATCCCTCCAAGTGCCCTCCTTAATGCCCATTACCCATGTAGCCCATCCCCCAATCCACCTCCCCTCCAGCAACCCTCGGCTTGTTCTCTGTATTTAAGAGTCTCTTATGGTTCACCTCCCTCTCCATTTTTATCATATTTTTCCTTCTGTTTCCCTGTGTTCATCTGTTTTGCTTCTTAAATTCCACATGTGAGTGAAAGAATATGATATTAGTCTTTCTCTGATTGACTTATTTCACGTTGCATAATACCTTCTAGTTCCATCTACATTACTGCAAATTGCAAGAGTTAGTTTCTTTTTGATTGCTGAGTAATATTCCAATATTCCACTGTTTGTGCTGTCAATGGATATTTGGCCTCTTTCCATAATTTAGCTATTGTTGATAATGCTTCTATAAACATTGGGGTGCTTGTGCCCCTTTGAATCAGCATTTTTATATCTTTTGGATAAATACCTAGTAGTACAATTACTGGGCTGTAGGGTATTTCTATTTTTAATTTTTTGAGGAAACACCGTACTGTGTTCCAGACCATTCCTCACTCTTTAAGACATATTTTTAAAACTACAGGCAGAGTGTTCCTTGAGGATAATAGCTCAGTCCTATTTGTTTTCTAGAAGTGCCACTAAATAGCTATGTGATTTGACACAAGTCATAATATCACTCTTGGCTCCAGTTTCCTCACCTATAAAATGATGATTATATATATTGAGATAGATAAAAGCAACTTATGAGTACTTTTTATTATTTCCATTTGACAGATGAAATCATGTCTNAAGGGCGCAATAACTGTGATCTACCAATACCAGTAACTGATGGGAGTGCCATTTTAAAATGAGATCAATGATATCTTGAAAACAAAATCCAGAACAAATTCCTCCATATATAAATAATGCAGTTTAATTTTTATGAAAAGCAGACACCAAGTTTTGCTACTTCTGTTTCCAAAATTTAGTATAAATACCAATTGTAATTTATCTTTCAAGGTCAAGGCCAGTATAGTCATTCCTTCCATGCTCTCACTTCTGGGATACTAAAGTTCTAAGAGAACTCAGAAAACCAGACTGTTGCTCTTCTTGCATCACATTTCAATGAGAGTTTTGCAGTTCATAGTTAGTTCTCATTGTTATTTTAAGATTTGACTTACAGAACATAAAATTTTGAATGAAATGTATTTTCAGTGAAGTTTTGAACTCTTGAGAAACTTTTATAACATAATTAACAGGGCGTATTTGGAGCATTGACACCAAATGTATTCATAACTGAAATTTGTGTGTGTGTTGTTTGTGTTTACTTCTAGAAAAATGGAGCCACTAATGTTGACTCCTACTTAGCAAAATCATTGCCTCCATTTCCTGTGATTCCTTCAGTGCTACTCAGAGTTGCCATTTGTAGAACAAACACTGTATGGCAGACTTTATGTAATTTATCTCATTTGATCCTCATCCCAAACTTATGAGTACTTTTTATTATTTCCATTTGACAGATGAAATCATGTCTCATAACTTGTGTCTCCTAGGATGAGTTCAAGTAGAAAAGTAGAAACATAGTATAGTAATTAGGGATTAGACAAGAGGAGTATAAAATTGTTAATATTAAACATTGTCTTATTTTTTGACAAGGAGTAGATTTATAAAAATAAAGTTTGGGACTTCTTCCATCCATGAAGGATTAACTGATATGGTGGGGTTTGTCCTTCCACCGTGAGAACTAGAAAACCAAAAAAATCTAGAAAATGACTACTTTCCGATATTGAACAACCCGCAATGTGATCCTGACAGAAAAGGAGTAAATGAGATGAGCCCTATAATTACTCCATTTAGGAGGCAGTTTTGAGGTAGGGTGCAAGGAGGTGGATCTGCTGTTTTCCAGCTAGCTCTAGCCGGTCCAGGGGTCCATGAAGGATGGGCGGTGTCGGGGAGAGAAAGAGAGCCCCCAGATTCTTTCCGATCACCAGGCAGGCATCTCTGTCCTGTCAGTTTTGGTGTCTTTATTTATAAGTCAAACATTAACATGGCATCAGAAAATAGAATTTTTACAACTGACCTTGGGGGTCAGTGCTGAAGCTGAAATAATTGAGTGGGGGTGGATATCAGTTGTCATCTGATGGCAAGAGCCTTGCAAACTTTCCTTAACCTCACAAGTTTTCTCGACTAGTGGGCCCAGAATGGCTCCCAACAGGGATCCAAAGAAAGCCCAAAGTTCTGATGAGATGAGGATACAGACATCAGAATTCAGACAGTTAAACTGGAGAAGAATATAAAACAGGAGAGAGGTGCAGAAACAGACACAGAGAGGAGAGACAGAGTGGGAAGGAGAGAAAGAGCTCTGGAAATCTCCAGCAGATCCTCTGGAGTCTTTGGTTGAATATCACCCTATGAATTTGGTGGTTGAAGCTCAGTGAGGCCAGGAGAGAAGGTAGGAGAGAAAATAACTTTCAGAGCTCACATAGGATCCATTATACACAGGCAACAGATAGAGTGTTTAAGATGTTGCCTCAGTAATTGAGTTAAACTCACCCTAGATTACAGGTTGTATTAGACCCTTCCTAACCAAGCTTAAAAGCAAGTGTTTAAAGAACAAATTGATCTCAGTAAAATTAATTACATGCCAGACAAAGTACAACAATATAAAAGTTGCAATATCCAACATTCAATAAAAAAATTACCAGGAAAGCAAAGAAGCAGAAAAATATGACTCATAACCATAAGGGAAAATTCAACAGACCCAGAAATAGCAGAGACAATGATATTAGCAGACAGGGACTTAAAATTGCTCTTACAATATATACTATATGCTCAAGGTGTGGGAAAAAATGAACATGTTGAGATGAGAAATGAAGATAGATATAAAAAAAAGACCCAATAGAACTTTCAGAGGTGAAAAAACAATATCTTAATGAGAAAAATCACAGAATGGGATTAAGAGCATATTAGACACTGCAAAAGAAGAGATTAATGAATTTGAATACAGAGCAACAGAAACTATCCAAAATTAAGCACACAGAGATAACAATATAGGGAAAAAATGAACAGAGCAGCAGTGACTCATTGGGAACATATTAAGAAGAATAGCATGTGAAACTTGAGTTCCAAAAAGGGTAGAGGGTGTGTTGATAAATAAGATACAAAGGGAATTTGTTGGCCTAAAAAACTAAGTGGTGGATCAGTAGGTCTGCCTACATTAAATGCTCAAAAGATGTCAAGAACATGCCTGTTTCTTCTTTCATTTTGGCTTTCTCCTGAGTTTTGGCTTCATTCTGTAAGAAGGCTGTCTCCATGAGACAGAACATGGCCTTCAACAATCTGGTATTTATTCCTTTTTATTTATCCACACCAGTAGAGAAGGACTTCTCCTTCCCAGTGTGTATGAATGAGAAATCCAAGGAAGGAGTCGGATTGGTCCAAGGTGAATCAAGTACTCATCAACCAACAACTCTCGTTGTCAGAAGAGTGAAGAGTCATAGCTGGTGCAAATTGGGTCAGGTGCCACGCTGTGCAGACTCATATTTGATAGCTTGCAGTTCCTGGAATGGGGCTAGAAACTTCTTCCAAAGGTTATAAGGCTGCAAGGTGAATAGAAATAACATCACCCTTTAGATTCAGCTCTACTAAGATGGACTTTTTAGTCACACTAGTTCTCAATTAAATACCCCAACACTGAATTTAGTAATGCATTTCTTAATGCTTTGTGCCATTACACGTATTATTGTGTTGAATCTGTTATTGAGCTCTTATAAACTTTTCCCTGCAGAGAATTCTAGAGTGCCTAGAATACAGAGACCATGTCTCATCTATTTTCAGTGTCTCCCAATGGCTCTCTCCCAATGGAGTGTCTCTCCAATGGTAACAGAATAAATGTTTGTTTTGATGAATTTGTTGCAGGGACTAGTCAAATCCTCCCATTAAGCTGAGGAGAAATTTGATTAAGTAAATACCCTTAGTCTATATCATCATGAAAGAAAAAGTGTTCATTAAAAGCTAATTGGTAAGCCATTTACAAATGAAAAAGTGGTTTCTTTCTTTCTTTCTTTTTTCTCTCTTTCTTATCAGGATAACCAAAGCTGTGATGAAAATGCCAAGAGCAAAGAGGTAGATTTTTACATTTACATTTGACATTTCTTGCTGCCTAGAATCTTTGGGCTCAGACAGATCATGTGGCTGCCTATATAATGGGATTTGATGGATACTTAAAATCTCTCTTGCACTAATACATCCTTCCTGTATCTTGAAAATTCCTCAATTCAAAGTCAAGTATTTTGAATTAAGATACTGTGTTTCCACCAGAGCCCTTTACAATGCAACACCCAAGAAGGAGGAATATTATTATCCACTAACATCTTTGCCTGAATTTGTTTCTCTGAGGTAGTTTTGGTTATCAGAGCCCTGAGGGAAGGAGTGAATGACGGAATATTCTGGGAGAGATGGGGACGAGGGCATGTGGATGTTGGGCTAGTCTGGGGAATGACAGAACCCCCGTGCTCCAGTTCTGGAGAGCTAGGGGAAAATGTGCATTTTAGACATCAAGGGACAGATTTTTAAAAGGAACATGAAAAGGTAACTGGGAAGGCGCTCCAGTTTCCACTCTTGTGTAGACAAAGATGCTTTTCCTCTAAGCGCAGCTCTAGATGCGGAAAACAAAACTAAAGCAAAGCAAAAAGCAAAAGCACAGGGACAAATGTCGGCTTGGTTACCTCATTCGAAGACAATTACCGTCTGGTCACAGGTGGCTCTGTACGCCCCCCCTCGCTGGCTTCCACCTGTCTCGGGTACTCAGGTCTGGGCGCTCATCTTCCTATTGTTTCTGTTGACCATCAGTCCCTTGTAGCCTTACGGGCTGGAGGCAGAGTTTCAATTTTACAGGCCATGACACCATATTTACTCACTCCCCTCTATTCAGAGAAAGGGAGTGGGACCAAGACACTACCATATCGATTGTAAGACCCATTTCAATTTCAGAGATTTTAAGCTGCCAAAAAACTCTGCGTCTCAGAGTTAAGAAAATATAGTAATAAGTAACAATAGGAGGAAGTGGGCTGGTGGACTTGCTTGGGTAGATAAAATTTTTTGGAACACAGAGCTCTCACATAATTACAAATAAGTCAGGCACACAGCAGCTGCCTTACCTCCCAAGTGTAACAGGCAGTTCACCCACAGGGGGTACCAGAAACAAAGCACTAGGTATACACTGTGCTTGGGTCACACTGGATTTCGGCAACCCAGAGGCTCATGCTTTCCAGGCCCAGTGCAGAAGTTCCAAATCAAACCTGCATTAGCCAACTTCAAAGCTGGGACCTAGCAACATTTAAAGACAGGCAGTACCTCCCTGACAGGGTGATTAGATTAACCTATCAAGAGGAGAGAAAATGAGGCACCTCTGGCAGTGTCTCAATTTTTCTGGGCTGGCTCCCTGATAGTCATGGAATATGCAGTCGGTGTTACTAAGCGATCTCCTTCCATCTTAATCATCTATTTGGTGACATTGCATACTGTGTTCCTCATGATTTCTACAGTGTCTTTTGCCCTCATTTGTAAATAGCTTTCAGAAACCTGAAATGAAATTGCATTTAGTTTTCCTTTCCCTCCGTCAGTCTGAGTCAGCTTCCCTTGGAATCAGCTGTGCCTTCTGGCCCTTTTAAGGAGTCATTATTTTCATGGAGGAGAAAAATGATCAATCTGCAGGATGCTGTGGAACTTAAAGGGGACTGAGTGGGAAGGCAAGAGTGAAGCCACTCTCCCCACGCTCCTCAGTGAGCTCATTTCCCCCACTCCTTTAGATATAAAAACGTGCACCAGCCCGGCTGCCTTAGATTTAAAATGCTTGTGTAGAATTTCTTGCACACATTTTAATCTGGTTAGCCCCCATTCCTTTCCCTGCTCTGTAATAGCTTCACTTTCTAAATTGTTTCCTCCTTTGTCCCAGATACTCATAGTAGCCTTGCACAATTTCAGCTCAGAACAGAGACAGGGAAATCACCAAGGTAACACTGGCAGTCTACACTGCAGTTTTGTTTTGCTTTGTTTTTTTAATAGAAATAACAAACAGATAGGCTGTTCTTTGTTAATGTCTCTAATAGATCAAAAAGGGTCCAAGCTTCTGCTTTTTCTTAAACTAGTAGGAAATTTAATCTGGGCCACGAGGGAGGAGGCCTCATTTGGGTGTGAGTGAACTAGGAGAAACTGACCTAGTAAGCAGCATTGTTCAACAGAAGCTGTGAAAAGTCAACAAAAAGGCTTTTGTCTAATGTGGATCTCAGATACCAGCAGATCTCAGGTCCTCTTAAATGCAAGGTTTAACCAAAGTTTCTAAACAAAGGGCACATGAGGAATATTTGCACAGTCTCTGTTTCTGATATTTGGCCCCAAGGCTTTTGTTTACTAAATTGACTGAAGCAGGGCTGACCTGGCATATCAAAAGCAGCAGCTGCCTCTGTTCTGTTCTGGTTTCCTCAGGAACAACATGACCCCAGGTTCTCTGCATCTTTCTGTCCTGTGCCCACTTTTTCTCCAAGGCCACGTCCTCACCTTTCCTCTGCCCTTCACACTTCTATCTCGATGGACCCAGCTGATGGATGTCCTATTCTTTCAGGGTCTTGTCCTCTCTTTTTCTAGTAGACAAAGGTAACAACCTTACTCCCCAGTAACCTCTCAGGATAGGTTGTATTCCGAGGAAGCTCTTCATTTATAAGCTGGTCTGTAGGAAGAATACAGGGTTAGATGACCAGATCCCGTGGAGGCCAGTGGCATGGGTGGTAAAAGAATCCACCAGAGGCAGAACAAAGGAGATAGAAGTTTAGTGAAAACACTGAAGAAAAGGAGAGGCTCTCTGCCAGGAAGCAGTGGTGGGGGCTGTAGTTAAGGTGGGGAAGTGAGAGGGTTTGGCAACATGTGGTACCTGTGCCTGGTGGCCAGTAACCCATATTTTGAGGTGGGTCACCTAATGAGCCTGTTTGCATTCAGCCTGATGGTCATTGCCAGCCTTTTTACTGTACTCGGTTTCCATTGCTCAAGCCTGTGGCCTAAAAGCAGTCCCCAGAGCTTCTACATACAGGACTGACATGAAAGAGATTCAGAATAGAATCCTGATATTGCTGACTGGCTTTGTGAGTCTGAATAAGTGAATTAACTTATCTGAACCTCAGTTTATTCATCTTCATAATGGGGTTATTAATTTGCATTTCTAAAATCAAACTGAATGATTTTTACAAATTTCCTAGTTTTAGGGCTTAGTACAAAGTTACCTACCTCACATTAACATTGGAGACATGCTATTTATCTGACTTTGTAAGATAACAGTCATATTGAACTCCAAAATTATTTTGAATGCTGTTAGAGGTTTGAAAATGCTTTTAAAAAATAAAATATCATAAAACTATAAAATAATATAAATCCTTGAGCTAAAATACAATTGAATTATTATTATTATTATATCATTAATCATCAAGACAACAACCTAGAAGTCATGTTTGAATACTCTCCATATTTCACCCCTAGCACTCAATCCATCCGTGAGTCCATTAACTTTAAAATATATCCCCTATATATTGACCTCATTTATTCCCACTGTCCAACCCACCCCAACAACTCTTTATGGGTCTCTCAATGGGTACTCTGCTGTGCAGACAATATTTGAGGAACACAAACAACTGCATTCCTTACCAATCTGTCCTCTCCAGAACACAGAATTCCTCTTATCTGTCTTGCTCACCACTGTAATTCCAGACTGAGAACAGTACTAAGCACACAGAGGACATCAACAGAGAAATTTTTAATGAATTATGCTCATTAATATTTTCTAGCAAAACTCCCATGGGAAGTTTTACATTATTAGTGCATTTTACAAGTAAGAAATCTAAGTATCTTTATTTAAATGATTAGCCTTTCCACAAGACATGGGGATCAGTACATTTTAAAAGAATTTTGTGGAAGCTGATCTGCACTAAAAAAAGAACAGTAAACTGAACAAATAGTGCTCTCTTCTCTACTCTTCGATAACATGGCCATCCCCCAAATTCTTACACATTTCACTGAAAATGTATACTGGGTCTTCTCTAGAATATTTTTGCTACCTTACTTTTCCACTACTGAATTTCAGTGAGTGTTGGCTGAATTTTTCATTTTCTATAAATATTATACTGAATAATTAATTAAATTGTTTATTTTCAAGGTTAGAAACCAGTATATTATTTTCTACTCTCTGTAGGTATTCTGAAGATAAATACAAATGAGTTCTGTTGTTATGCAATTTTAAATGAAAAGATTTATTTTATTAGCCTTTAACCATGACTGACATTATATTAGCAGTTTGTATTTCCAACATCAGTGTTCTAACAGCAGCAACAATTTTCATTTATACCTACTTTACATTAATATTGTAGACATGGTATTTACCGTATCAGAGTGTATATTTAGAAACCAACAAGCATTACAGCAAGTTTCCAGTGTTTTGTAAACATTACAAAATCTTAGAAAATCAAATATTTGTGTCTGGGCTCTCCAATTATTATTTTCACTTTCATACAAATCATCTGCATAAATGACCATTAGATTATATGAATCAAATTAATACAACATTAACTCAGCCAAGGCAGAGTAGGATTGAGTTGAATAGCTGATGTGGTAGATTGATGGAAATGTGTGAAGTCATTCACACACAATGAGATTATTCCCTACTCTCATCCTTATCCCCCAGTACTTACAATGATAGCTCAACGTTTTTATCTCTCTTGTGTGGAAGAGAAACCGGTGACACTAAAACCTATCAACCCTGAATTGTTGGGCAAATACAAAATTCAGCTAAGGCTTATTGGGTCAGATTCCAAATGCTAAGATGCACATCAGTGTCCTTGAAAAGGAACTCATGGTGACATGGAATAAACTCAGTTTCCAATAAACACCATTTAAG
The DNA here is from genome assembly GCF_008692635.1 of Crocuta crocuta. Taxonomy (NCBI): domain Eukaryota; kingdom Metazoa; phylum Chordata; class Mammalia; order Carnivora; family Hyaenidae; genus Crocuta; species Crocuta crocuta. The sequence continues at coordinate 2,622,160 of NW_027527955.1, forward strand.
GGCAGTTGAGAAGTGCTGGTGTATGAAAGGGATCCTTATCTTTGAATATATACCACTATTGACCCCCTATCCACCAAAGCAAGAAGTTAATGGTATGGCTTTGCTAATATCCACATCCATAGTTTTCTGGGTTGATGGAACACAGATATTTGTTCATCCTAAAGGCTGTGATTGTGACATCATTAGCTGTTTTATGTTTTTAAGTTTATATAATGAGCAGAAATTATATTTACATATAATTGTAAAGCAAAGCAATGCGATCTTTAAAATTTTAAGGAATAGCATTTGTAGATTTCTGGAAAGGTTGCAGAGTAGGAGGATCCCAAACTCATGTCATGAGGACACACTAAGATAACAGCCACATCAATACAGCTAACTCAGAAGATGACCCAAAGACTGGCAGAACAGACTTTCCACAGTTAATCGTAGAAAGGAGACCACATAAAAAGGGTAGGAAAGGCAGAGACACAGTCAGGAACCACAATCCAGGCAAGATTAACCCCAAAGCATAGAGACACAGGGACACCATAGGCACAGAGAAGCAAGAGGAGCAGACCTCATGGCAGGATGCCCAGACATGGGGGACCTGCAGGGGAAGATAAATTTCCATAACATTTGGCTTTGAAAATCAGGAGGGCTTAACGTCAGGAGTTGTTACAATCAGTGGGACTTAACTCCAGGTACTTTAAAAATCAGTGGGCTTAGGGTGATAGGAACCTCAGTCCCCACCCTAAAAGATCTAGCAAAACAAATAAACCAGCTAAGATATAGCACAGAAGCAGCAGTTTGAAAAGTGCCTGGGCTATATGTGAAGGAAGATTTTTTGTTTTGTTTTGTTGTTGTTTTTTTGTTTGTTTGTTTGTTTTATACTAACCTCAAAATGTACACTGAGGGGCAAGGACCTTTAGGAACCTTCTCCAAGAACAACAGAGCTAGTGGGTGCCATTTATTTCTACTCCCTCTTCCTTCCTCCCCTACCCCCCCCCCCCACAGCCTATATAGCCAGATACTTGTGGGAACCAACATGAATACTCTCCACCTACCTTGCTAACACCAGTTGTCCTGCCCCACATTCTCCTGCGTATCCACTTCCAGACCAACTCCTATCTTGACACACCCTGCAAACAGCCCTGGCAGAGATAATACCACTCCAAAGTGACGTCTGTCCGGGGGAGAGGGGATGACACCACACATATTAGTGCAACTGCAGCCCTGGTAGATGGACTAGAGACAGATATGAGATCCGACTGCCAGCCCTACCTCCCAACAAAACCTCTTAGGAGACAGCAGGGACAGAGAGCCCTGCAGTTCGGGATGACTGCAGCCCCAGTACACAGACTGGGGGCAGGCATCTGGTCTGACTCCTGGCCTCACCCACCAACAAAAGCCCCTGAAGGGACAAGGCAGGGAAACAACCTACAGATCAGTGATAATGCAGCCCTGACAGATGGAGTGGCAGCTGAGTGCTGACACTGACCAGCTATAAAGCCACAGCAGCCCCAGACTGGCCTCTTAACAGTGCAGAGACCAAACCCTGCCTGGTGCACTCACAACAGGCAAAGTAAGCCATTACAGGTGACTGGGGTGAAGGCAAAAACAGCTCAATCACAACAGTAGGGTGAATGTAACTCACATAGGGGACACCCCCTGAAGTATCTGGTTCTGGTGAACAGGGGACATTGTGCAACAGGGCACCACAGGATTTCTTCTTCATAAGGCCTCTACTTTCAAAATCAAGAGACACAGTTGACTTTCCTAATACATGGAAACAGATGCAGAGAGTTAGACAAAATGAAGAGATAGAGGAGCATGTCCCATATGAAGGAAGAGAACAAAATCACAGCACAAGAGCTAAATGAAATGAAGATAATCAATATATTTGATTAAAGAATACAAAGTAATGGTCAAAAAAAAAAATACTCACTGGACTTGAGAAGAGTGGAGGATCTCAATGAGACCTCCAACAAAGAGAGAGCAAATTTAAAAAAGAACCAATCAGAGATGAAGAACTCAATAACTGAAATAACAAATATACGAGAGAGAAATAATAGCAGATTAGGGGTGCCAGAAGAAAAGATCAGTGACCTAGAACGCAGAGTAATGGAGGCAATCATGCTGAACAGAAAAAAGAAAAAAATAATAATAAAAAGCGAGAATAGATTAAGGGAACTCAGAGACATCATCAAGAATAATAACATACACATTACAGGGATCCCAGAAGGAGAAGACAGAGAGAAGAGACAGAAAATTAATTTGAAGAGGGGCACCTGGTATCTCAGTCAGTTGGTTAAGCATCAACTCTTGATCTCAGTTCAGGTCATGATCTCATGGTTAGTGAGATCAAGCCCCATGTTGGGTTCTTCACCGACAGCGTGGAGCCTGCTTGGGATTCTGTTTCCCTCTCTCCCTGTCCCTCCCCCACTCTCATGCATGTGTTCTCTCTTTCTCTCTCTTTCAAAATAAATACATAAACTTAAAAAAATGTTAAAGGGAATTCTTTGAGTAGAAACAAAGGCCATAATCAGGACTAAGAAAATTATGAAAGAAAAAAAATTCACAAGTAAATGCAAACATATAATAAAAGTAGTAGATTGATTACTTATAAAACCAGTATGGAGGTTAAAGCTCACAAGCAGTAAAACCAATTATATCTATAAAAATAAGTCAAGGGACTTACAAAACAAAAGGATATAAAGTCTAACATTATATACATAAAATGTGGAAAGAGTAAAAATTTAGTGCTTTTATAATCAGTTCAAACTTAGGCAACTATCAACTTAACACAGACTGCTATATACATAAGATGTTATATATGAACCTAATAGTTACCAAAAATTAAAAACCTATGATAGAGACACAAAAAAATAAAGAAAAAGGAATACCAGAATACCACAAAAGAAAGCTATTAAATCACAAGGGAAGAGAGCAAGAGAAGAAAGGAGTAGAGAAGAAGTACAAAAACAACTGTGGAACAAGTAACAAACTAGCAATAAGTACCTATCTATTAATAACTACTTTGAATATAAGTGGTATAAATGTTCCAATCAAAAGACATAAGGTGATTAAATGCATAAAAAAGCAAAACCCATTTACATGCTGCCTATGTAGGGACTCATTTCAGACCTAAGGACACATGCAGATTGAAAGTGAAGGGCTAGAAAAACATTTACATGCAAATGAAATTGGAAAGAAAGCAGGAGGAGCAATACTTATACTGGACAAAGAAGACATTAAAACAAGGACTGTAATAAGAGACAAAAAAAAAAGGACACGAGATGATAATAACAAAAGGAACAATTCAATAAGAGAATATAACAATTGTAAATATTTATGCATTAAACATGGAAGCACTTAAGTGCATAAAGCAACTATAAACAGACTAAAGGAAGAAATTAACAACAATAAAATAATACTGTAGGCACTTTAACAGCCTACTTAGATCAATGGATAGATCATTCAGACAGAAAATCTACAAGGAAACAGTGGTTTTGAATGACACATTGGACTGAGGGACCTAACAGATATATTCAGAGCATTCCATTCCAAAACAATAGAATGCACATACTTTTCAAGTGCACAAGGAACATTCTCCAGAATAGATCACATGTTATATCACAAAACAAATATCAATGAATTCGAAGATTGAAATCATGTCATGTATCTTTTCCAAGCACAACAGAATGAAACTAGAAATCAATTAAGAGAAAAAATCTGGGAAAACCACAAATACATGGAGGTTAAATAGCAAGCTACTAAAGAACGAATGAGGCAACCATGAAATCAAAGAGGAAATAAAAAGATAAATAGAGACAAATGAAAATGAAAACACAATGGGTCCAAAATCTTTGGGATGCAGCAATAGCTGTTCTAACATGGAAGATTACAGCAATACAAGGCTACTTCAACAAACAAGAAAAATCTCAAACAAACAACCTAAACTTACACTTAAAGGAGCTAGAAAAGAACGAAAAACAAAGCCCAAATCCAGTAGAAGGAAGGAAATAATAGAGAAGAAATCAATGAAACAGAAACAAACAAATAAAACCACCCAAAAACAATTGAACAGATTAATGAAACAGGAACTGGTTCTTTGAAAGATAAGCAAAATTGATAAACCTTTAGCCGTACTCATTAAGAAAGAAGGAGGACTCAAATGAAAAAAATCATAAATGAAGTGGGAGAAATAACAACTGACACACCAGGATTAAAAAGGATTATAAGAGAATATTATAAAAAAATTATATGTCAACAAATTGGACAACCTAAAAGAAATGGATAAATTTCTGGAAACATATAGCCTTTCAAAATGGAAGCAGAAAGAAATAGAAAATTTAAACAGACCTATTATTAGCAACGAAATTGAATAATTAATAAGAATATTTCCAACAAACAAAAGTCCAGGTTAATTCTACCAACATTTAAGGAGTTAATACCTGTTCCTCTCAAACTATTCCAAAAAATAGAAGAGGAAAGAAAGCTTCTAAATTCATTCAATGAACCCAGCATTACCTCTATACCAAAACTGCATAAAGACGCCATTAAAAAAGAAAACTAAAGGCTAATATCTGTGGGGAACATATATATAAAAAACGCTTAACAAAGTATTAGCAAACTGAATCCAACAATACATTAAAAAATAATTCACCTCAATCAAGTGGGATTTATTCCAAGGATGCAAATGTGGTTCAATATTCACATCAAGCAAACTGACACATCATATTAACAAGAGAAAGGATAAAAAACATGATCATCTTAATAGATGCATAAAAGCCATGTGACAAAATACAGCATCCATTCATGATAAAAACTCTCAGTGAAGTGGGTTTAGAGGAACATACCTGAACATAATGAAGGCCATGTATATATGAAAAACTCACAGCTAACAGCATACTCAATGATGAAAACCAGCTTTTTTTCTAAGATCAGAAGCAAGATGAGGATGTCCACTCCCATCACTTTTATTCAACATAGTTCTGGAAGTCCTAGCCACAGCAATCAGACAAGAAAAAGAAATAAAAGGCACCTGAATTGGTAAAGAAGTAAAACTTTCACTGTTTGTAGATGACATTATATTATGTAGAAACCTGTAAAGACTCCACCAAAACACTCCTAGAACTGATTATGAATTCAGTAAAGTCACAGGATATAAAATTAATATACAGATATATTTTGCATTTCTAAGCATTATAATGAAGTAGCAGAAAATGAAATTAATAAGGCAATCCCATTTACAACTGCACCAAAAATAATAAAATACCCAGGAATAAACTTTACCAAGGAGGTGAAAGACCTGTAGTCCAAAATATATAAAACAGTGATGAAAGAAATTGAAGATGGCACAACAGACGGAAAGACATTCCATGCCATTGTCTGGAAGAGCCAATGTTGCTAAAATGCCATACTACCTTAAGCAATCTACAGATTTAATGCAATCCCTATCAAAACACTAACAAATATTTTTCACTAGACTAAAACAAATAATCTTAAAATTTCTATGGAACCACAAAAAACCCTGAATAGCCAAAGCCATCTTGAGAAAGAAGAATAAAGCTGGACGTATCACAATCTCAGATTTCAAGATATACTATAAAGGTGTAGTAATCAAAACAGTATGCAACTGGCACCAAAAAATAGACTTATAGATCAATAGAGCACAATAGAGAGCCGAAAAATAAACCCAAGCTTATACAGTCAAATAATCTATGAAAAAGGAGGCAAAAATATAGAACACGGTAAAGATAGTCTCTTCAACAGATGGTGCTGAGAGAATTGGACAGCTGCATGCAAAAGAATGAAACTGGACCATTTTATTAATACCATACAAAAAATAAATTAAAAGTGGTTTAAAGGCCTAAATGTGATAACTGAAACTAAAGAACTCCTGGAAGAAAACAGGCAGTAATTTTCCTTGATATCAGCCATAGAAACATTTTTCTAGATATGTCTCTTTTTGGCAAAAGAAACGAAAGCAAAATTAAACTATTGGGATTACATTTTTTTAACAAAGAGGAAGCCATCAACAAGGCAAAAAAAAGTAACCTACTGAATGGGAGAAAATATTTGAAGATGGTAAAGCCAATTAGGGATTAATATCCAAAATATATTAAGAATATATACAAGTCAATAACAAAATATCAAATAATCTAAATTTAAAAGCTGGAAGAGGATCTGAATAGACATTTTTCTAAAAGACATACAAATGGCCAACTGACACATGAAAAGATGCTCAACATCACTAATGACCAAGGAAATACAAATTAAAACCACAATAAGATATCACCATACATCTATTAGAATGGATAAAATAAATTAAAAAAAAAAAAACAACACGAAACAGCAAGCATTGAAAAGGATGTGGAGAATAAGGAACCCCTCGTTCACTTTTGGTAGAAAAGCAAACTGGTATGGCCGCTGCAGAAACAGTATGAAGAATCCTCAAAAAAATTAAAAATAGAATTAAAAATAGAATATGATCCAGCAATTCCACTACGAGGTAGTTACTCAAAGAAAATGAAAACACTAATTCAAAAAGATATATGATTATTGAAGCATTATTTACAATAGCCAAGATATGGAAGCACCTCAAGTGTTCATCAATAGAATAACGACTAATACATGTTATACACACATACATGCACACGCACATACATGCACACACAGGAATATTACTCAGATAAAGAAAGAATGAACTCTTGCCATTTGTGACAACATGGATGGACTCAGATGGTATAATGCTAAGTGAAATAAGTCAAACAGAGAATGACAAATATCATATGATTACACTCATATATAAAATGTAAGAAACAAAACAAATTAAAAAAGAAACTAAAAAACAGGCTTTTAAGTTCACAGAACAAACTGGTGGTCCTCAGAGGAGAGGTGGATGGGAGGATGGATGAACTAAATAAAGGGGATTAAGATTATACTTATTTTATAGATGAACATTGAGAAATAGAATTGTTGAATCATTATATTGTACACCTGAAACTAATAAAACACTGTATGTTAATTATACTTCAATTAAAATGATAGCATTTCTATTTCTTGGCCATAAATTATTTCCTTTTTTAAAAAAAATATTTTATCTATTTCTGAGAGAGAGAGAGAGAGAGAAACAGCGCGAGCAGGGGAGGGTCAGAGAGAGCGGAGGATACAGAATCTGAAACAGGCTCCAGGCTCTGAGCTGGCAGTCAGCACAAAGTCCAACATGGGGGCTCAAACCCACAGACCATGAGATCATGACCTGAGCTGAAGTCGACACTTAACCGAATGAGCCACCCAAGCGCCCCTAAATTATTTCAATAAATCAGTTTTTATTGAGAATCCCAGAATTTCTGATAACAGAAATAACCATATTAACTCTCAATTTTTTATAACCTAAATATATACTATAAATTTCAGGCTATCTTTTTTAATATTTAAAATCATAGAATAATATACCTACAATAAAATATGCTGATTTAAGACTGTGATTTTATCCAGTCAAAAAATGTACGTGTTCATATAGCCTACATGTCTATCAATATATATAGTATTTCCAACTTCTTAACACCTTTGTGCTCCTTCCCAGATAATCACAAACACCCAAAAAGCAACCACTGATCTGACTTCTATCCTTATTGATTAGTTTTGCATGCTCTGGAACTTCATATGGATGGAATCACACGCAGACTATGTACCTTTTTGAGTTTGGCTTCTTTCACTCAGAATAATGTTTTTGAAGTTTTACCTATATTTTTTTCTTTTTAATTTTTTTAATGTTTTTTATTTATTTCTGAGAGAGAGAGACAGCATGAGCAGGGGAGGGTCAGAGAGAGAGGGAGGTACAGAATTTGAAGCAGGCTCCAAGCTCTGAGCTAGAAGTCAGCGCAGAGCCCGATGTGGGGCTCGAGCCCATGAACCTGAGATCATGACCTGAGCCGAAGTCAGTCACTTAACCGACTGAGTCACCCGGGAGCCCCTGGAGTTTACCTACATTCTTTTATGTAGTTTATTTTATTGCTGAGTAGTATCCCATTGTATGAATATGCCACAATTTATCCCATTGGCTGTTTTTTAAAGATAAATTCACTAAAGCTTTTCAGCAAAATCTTTAGACTTTTTTTAGCTTGACCCACTAGTAAAGTGGAATCCTAAAGAACTATAAGTGTTTTTGACCTTAGTTAACCTGATAATTACTTAAAAGTTTCTCCACATTTTGCAAATGTGTTCATAGCCAATCATCATAGCATTTCAAAGTTGGGAGTTGCATTAGGGATCATAATGTTTTATAGATAAAAACTGATGCTTAGAAAGGCTCACTTAGTGATAGAAGTAAAAATATAAATCAGATTTCCTTCATCTTATTCTCTCTCCCCTATCATAAACTCCAAATTTTTCTTTTGACTCAGTGGATAAAATTAATGAATTTATTTCAAAGGCAAATGGAAAAAGTGATTGTTTTTNCTCTTTTTTTTGTCAGCTTCATATTTTTCTATAATGGTGTCTTCTAAATCACTTATTCTCATTTCTGCCTCTTCAATCCATGCATTGGAGGCCTCTAATTTCTTATGTATCTCATTTATCGCATTTTTAAAATTCCTCATGCCTATTTTTATTTTCCATTCTGTCTGTAGCCATAGTTTCTTTGATGTCCCCTGTTTTTTTCAAGCCCAGCTATTAATTTTACCATTATTGTTCTAAAATCTTGTTCAGTTATGCTGCTTATATCTGTTTTGAGCAGTAAAAGTGATTGTTTTATATGTGCCAAATAGAATTTTGTAGTATAGAAAGCTCACTGAACCAATACAAAATCTGATACCATTTTCAAATGTGTATTTTCACAAATATTTCAGGACTAGATTTTGGAATTTTGAAAAATAAAGTTGAAGTATATACTATAAAATCCAGGAAGCATACCATGTATGTATTAGGACTTTTCTTTGATCACAGTAGCTGAGTGTGATATTAGCATAAGCATTATCAAAGACAGGCTGCCAAAATATCTTGTCCTCTTTCAATAGTTGTTCTTAGTATTTACCCTGGGCAGGAAACTATTTTGGAAAGTCTATGATACAATTAAATTGGAAAGAGTATGGATCAAATACAACCTATTCTTCTTGAATAATATTCTTCCAAGAAAATGGCACTTACTTTGTGGAGGTCAGCTCTGAAGGAAGTCAGTGACATGCTGGAAAATGTTTAACAAACTAATCTCTGGAAATAATAGCTCTGATTTCTAGCATTTGCTTATTTCCATGGTGCAAATACATGCACCTTGGTCAATTTCCAGCTACCAACATGATGCCAATGTTTGCAAAATTCCTGGCAATTTAACTATCAGCTTTCATGAGACTCTCAGAACACTACTTGCTGGAGAAAGCAAAGTGGTTAGCTATTTTTCAGCTCTCAGCTTCTAAGAGGGTAAGTTAAAAAGGGGAAAAAAGAAGGAAAAGAAGGAAGGGAAGGAAGGAGGAGGCAGGCAGGAAAAAAGGAAGGAAGGAAAACTAACGGAAAGTAAAAAAGGAAAGAAAAGAAATGCACCTTCATAGAAGCTAGTTAGATTAACTTAAAGTGTAATCAAGGAAGCCATAAGCAAGGAGATTTTCCCCCACAACCTTAGCTGGGAACACCCAAATGCCTGGAGACTGGAAAAACTAGGGTTGGAAGATCTACTTCAAAGATGACTTTTCACTTACATCCTAACCCCCTGGCTAGGATGGCTGAAGATGGGCTTAGCAGGGACACTGAGACTGTCAACCAGCTACATATTACTTCTTTATGTGGTATGGGCTTTTCATGGTGTGGCAACTGGGATCCTAGAAGAAATATTTTGAGAAAGACCCTCATAAGAGGAAGTATTCCAAGATGATCAAGCAGAAGTAGAATCCCTATTTCAAAGTAATCAGAGGCTCACTCAGATTCAAAGGGGACATAGACTTCACCTTCCTTTGGGAAGGACATCAAAGAACCTACAGCCATTTTTTAAAACATCTATGATGAGCAAGCATTTCAATAGTGCATCAGGTGGACTATCACTTGTTTAAAGCAAGGTTAAGGGGGAAAACGGATGAAATATATTGGCTTTTGCATGCTTGAGTAGAATAGCCTAAATGGGAATAATAAGACATTTTGCACACAGAGAATTGCCTGAAGTAAAGCTTCTGCTGTCAAGAATGGAAGTGGTCAATGAAGAGAGTCATAATGCAGGACAGGGGAACGGGATAAATGGGATTGTGTGGTTTGAGGAAGACCACTAAAGAGTCATGAATTGGGAAACAATTTCATATATTAAATACCAAGGAATGCCAAGAGCTGCCTTTAGCCACTAGAAGCTAGGAAGGGGTAAGGGAAGATCCTTTCCTAGAGCCTTCAGAAAGAGGATGGCCCTGCTGATTTTGGACTTCTTGGTCTCCAGAGCAATGAGAGAATGGATTTCTGTTGTTTTAAGCCACCCAGTTTGTGGTCATTTGTTATGGCAGGTCTAGGAAACAAAAGATAGTTTCTAATCCATCCAACGTAATGACAAGAGTCCTCATACATGGAAGAGGGAGGCAGAAGAAAGAATCAGAGAGAAGGCAGCATAAAAAGGACTTGAGATGGCATTGCTAAATGGAGGAAGGGGACATGAGCCAACAAATACACGTGGCCTCTAGAAGCTGGAAAAGACAGGGAAATAAATAGAGGATTCTTAGAGCCTGCAGAGGGAAGATTGCCCTGCTGACACGTTGGTTTTAGCCAATGAGATCCAGTTCAGACTTCTGAGCTCTAGAATGGTAACATAATGATTATGTTGGTTTAAGTCACTCAATTTATGGTAATTTGTGATAGCCATAATAAGTAACTAATATAAGATAGTTAATTATTTGGCTCTAAGGAGATAACATACAAGCCAGGCTGATTTTGATGGGAAAAGGATTGGCAACATAAGCCCCTGGGGAGTGTGGCCAGGGAAGGGTGGAAGGCAGCCAGGTGGACACTACTTTTTGTCTGAATCCAAGGAAGCAAAGAGAGGTCATGAGTCAGTCCTTGTTATGGGCTGAGTTATGTCTCCCCCAGATTCATATATTGAAGTCCTAACCCTCAGTAATACAGAATGTGATGGTATTTTAAGAGAAGACCTTTAGGGGAGCCTAGGTGTCTCAGTTGGTTAAGCATCCGACTTTGGCTTAGGTCATAATCTTGTGGTTTGTGAGTTTGAGCCCTGTGTCTGAGCTCTGTGCTGACAGCTTGGAGCCTGGAGCCTGCTTCAGATTCTGTGTCTCCCTCTCTCTCTCTGCTCCTCTCTCTCTCTCTCTCTCTCTCTGTCAAAAATAAATAAACATTAAAAAAATAGAGGGCCTTTAAAGAGGAAACTAAGATAAAATGATGTTACATGGGTAGAACCTAATGAAATATAACCAGTATCATTATCAGAAAAGAAAATTAGGACATCAGCACACACACATAGAGAAGGACATGTGAAGATACAGGGAGAAGGCAGACACCAAAAAGGAGAGAGGCCTAAGGAACCAATCCTGCTGACACCTTGATCTTGGACACTTGGCTTCCGGATTGGTAAGAATATAAATTTCTATTGTTTGAGCCACCTAGTCTATGTTATTTTATTATGGCAGCTCTAATTAACTAATATAGATCCCTAAACCTACATTTTGCTCATTTTCTAGATTAGGGTACTAACACCCAGAAAAGTAAATGAGTTTAGTCATTAACAGAGCTATTGGGGCTGCAGCATCCAGTATTTGGTGGTGATGTGGGGGACTAATTAACACCTGGGGGTCTCCATACAATTTTAGGTAAGGTTTTGTGGTGTGGCTGCCTGTTATGTAACAGTCACATCTGAATATTTAGAACTCAGTATGTGTATGTTTTCAGTCATTTGTCTCTGGATGAATGAAGGCCAAATTGTAAAAACAAAACAAAATGAAAATGGCCAAGTGATCACAAGATTTGAAGCCGAAAAAGAAAATAGTGATTAGACACAAGTCAGATGTGATTTTCTTCAAGACTGTATTTTATAGTAGATTCCACTGGAAAAATATACTTCCCATATACATTACTGATCTGGCTTTAAAATGTTCAATTCCTAAGAATGATGGGATATAGGAGAATGGGCCAATTAATCATATGTGCCTGTATAATTCATTGTAACTCAATGTAATTGCTTTGTGTAGTTAACTTGATAGATACTATCAAGTTACTTGATAGTTACCATCATTCACAAGAAACTTGTACAGTGGACTTTACTGGAAACAACTTCCCTACTCTGTCATGTCATCCTGATACACCATAAGGAATGGATATATTTACATATTTAATCCAGTTGCAAATAGAAATTAATAATAGATATTACCAAATAAATTACTACATTGTAAATTAAAGGAGATTGCATTTTTTTCCTTCTTAATATATTCAAATCAAATACCCTCAGCCTTAGATCTCCAAGGGAGAGATTATGGGTTACTTCCATCCTGGGTGTAAGAGAGTAATCTAAGCAGACTGTAAATATTTAAGTTGGTCACTTTGTTCTAATACATGCTAAGTAGCTCTTTAAATCATTAATGAGGACTTCAGCTCCTGCAATCTAGGTAGCAAATTAAAAAAAAAAAATCTATCCTGCCTTTAATTACTTTTAAAAGAAAAGAAAGAGCTTGAATTTATTAAAATCAGATCATAGGTACTTAATAACCTACAACAAAATAAGAAGTTGACTTTATACTACCCAAATTTCTAAAACTTTAACTCATAATATATAGGTTCAAGTACTACCTTTTTTGTTCCTGTAACTTTTTCTACATTATTTCTGTTAGCCCTGATAACGGTGTTGGAGGTAGGCATTGTTAGCCCTCCTTTACAGATGAGGAAACTCATTCAGAGATTTAAATAACTTACTCAGCTTATAGGTCTTTGAACTGAGATTCACACTGTGGTCTATTTGATGCCAAAGCCCATGCACTTTCTGCTATATCATGCTGAATTTTATTTCATGGTTTACTAAGTGCTTTCAAGAATTTTATTTTATTTGAGGCTCCAAAAGCCCTATGAGGTAATTCCCTCTTTTATGGTTGAGAAAACTGAGCATTCTAGCATCTGATCCCAAATAATACAGTTAGAAATGGTCTTTGAGTGCTTTTTCTTCTACCCCAAGCCATGCACACATGTGCACCCACACATATCACACATATGTAGAGGAAAAATATATTTTCCTTCTATTCTTTTAGGTTCTTCGCTTTGGCCCCAGTTACAAAAGAATCTAAGAAGAAATAAACAGAAATATATTAGTATGTGTATCTCATATGTGCTTGGAAGAAGCTCAGAGATTAATAAACTCAAAGATGTGGCTAGAACTTGAGCTTAAATACCATCTTCAGCTAAAACAAAGGAAAAAGGGTACGAGGGAGGCAAGTTTTGGGAATATGACTAAGAAAATTAGCTAAAAACAATGGTAAGGTTTGTTATAGAGATTTAATCTCTTTTCTTCTCCAGTGATAACAATCATGATGTAGAGCCTTCCTTCTTTTCCTGGTAGAGAGAGAAATACCCTTACAAATGGTCGTTTCCTTTATAAATATAAATTTCCCTTACAAAAGTGTAACTTCTGCTCTGTTTAAGTGCTTCTCCTGTGTCTACTATTTCCCAAAATAGCCAGTTCAAAATAATCCTTATGCCGAAGAAGCATGTTTGGGGTGGCATAATCTGGTCTCCTACACATGTAAGTACAAGAAAGCAGATATCCCCACAGCCCCAGTCCTGCCTCCCCATCAAGGCAAGGAGTATAGTAACTTCGCAACCCACGATGAGGGAATAGATGGGGACAATCTTGTACTTTACCTCCAAAGCCACCTATTTGCAAATCATTTCATTAATAATGAAGGATCTGGTAGAAATATCCATTAGTTTTTATTACTTCATAGAGGAAGCACGTGTGTATGTATTGAATTGATTTAAACCTCAGAGCCTTTACTTATACTCTCTATTATCCCTGGGATTAGGGATTATCCCTGCCAGACAAAATTCAGGACACCCTATTAAATTCAATTTTCAGATAAACAGATAAACAACCAATAATTTTTAAGTATAAGTATATTATAAACATGCTTGGGACATACTTCTACTTAAATATTGAGTTGTTTCTGGGCCACCTGGCTGGTTATTGGTGGAGCAGGTGACTCTTGATCTCAATGTTGTGAATTTGAGCCCCATGTTGGGTGTGGAGATTGCTTAAATAAATAAAACCTTAAAAAATTAGCTGTTTGTCTGAAATTAAAATTTAACTTAATATCCTGTATTTTTATTGGCTAACTCTAGTAGCTCTTCCTGGGAAGGAAGTTGGAGTGCTATTGGGGGAGAGAAGACATGACTCAGTGATCTAGGTCTCTAAGCCACTAATTATACTGTCAACAACCCTTCATGACAAGAATAGCCCCACTTAGTACTTGCGACTATTATTTTGGAAACCCTATAACCTCGTTGTGTCTTGGATTCTGCTATAGTTCTCATGAAAAGTAGCAATTACAGTTATGTATACCTAAACAAGAAAAGGAAGATACAAGAAACTTTTAGGTAAAAACCAAACAAACAGAAAACCAAACACAAAAATAATTCATATTATTGAAGTGATGATGGTATTTCTAATACCACAAAAATTACAAGTCATCCCTGATTCTCTAATTCAGGGATTCTTAAACCTTAGCAGCATCAGAATCACCTGGATGGCTTGATAAAACACAGACTATGGGGACCCACTCTTAGAGTTTCTGCTTTGGTAGGAGTTGGGGGAAGGGTGAGAGTTTAGACTTCAAACAAGTTCCCAGGTGACCCGGATGCTGTTGGTCCAGAGACCAAAATTGGGCTTCCACTAATAGTAGTCAAATTATTGATGAGGTCACCAGCTGATTGAATTTGACTACATTTGACTGCCTTCCGGTTAGGCAGTAGAACAAAGATTCCTAATACCAACCCAAATATCTTTGGAGCACATTTATTGCTAGTAAGCTGCAATGTAATAAATCATAAAAGAAAAACTAGCTTTGCACTGCTCTCCCTTGGCTATTCTTAAATTCTGAGCCAGGGAAAAGATATGCCTGCTGGTGAGCACACATTCATTCATTATCCTTTATTATCACCCGAAGGTATGTTTACTATGCTGCAAAATCACAACCTGAATAACAGTCAGGAAACACTATCCAGAACATCATCCTCTTGTTGATCTGCAATCTTTAAACAGGAGAATATTTCCTGGAATTAGTTTTTCCACAAATATTGCTTCTTGTTTTCACAGCATTTCTCCTGCTCAATTGGCCATCTCCCATTAGCAAGTTGAAGGTGGCACATTTATTTTGATGGCAAAGTTAGGGCTCTTGATAATGTTTGTATTATTCTGGGCTTTTGCCTTTGCACTTCCCCTTCCATCCTTTCTTTCTTTCTTCTGATATTTTAATGCCTTACATGGAAACATGTGCCAAGAGAATATGATAAAGGACCATGTCACAGAAGTGTGTTTGCATTGTAATTCAAAAACACAGACTTGGGGCATCTCAGTGGCTCAGTCGGTTAAGTGTCCCATTTCGGCTCAGGTCATGATTCGCAGTTTGTGATTTCAAGCCCTGCGTTGGGTTCTGTGCTGACAGCTCAGAGACTAGAGCCTCCATCAGATTCTATGTCTCCCCCTCTCTCTCCCCCTCCCCTGCTCATACTTTGTCTCTCTCTGTCTCTCAATAATAAATTAAAACATTTAACAAACAAACAAAAATCAAGCAAAAAAACACAGTCTTAGATCCTGCAAGTTGAAACACTGGTACTTGTTCTAATGTAACATCTTTAAGGAAGTCACATATGTGAGTCTTCTAGATCAATCAGAGAAGTTTGTTTTAGCCATCAGTCCTCCCTCACATTTTTTTGAAAAATTAAACTTTTAGTTTTTCAAAATGCCATGCACTATTCTTCCCTCTTCAGCTGAACATACTAAATTATGTCATCTCTCCTTGATTTTTAGGTCACCAGGATGTATCTGATGTTTGTACTTGACCCTGATAGTTTTGCCAACAGGGACAATTATGATGTGGTAGGGGCTGGTGGGGGACTGCTATCCAAATGGCTTTTGGAATTCCTAATATGTTTGTCTTATAGATTTGCTGTCACCTTATTTATGGTCAGCTGTCCCTTCTTGCTATTGTTAGTTTCTACCAAGTTTTCAAATTGCTCATCTTAATTTAAACACAGTTGTAATCAAGTCTTTTTTTGAGTCAAGTACTTGGGCTTTGTGACTTTCTTGTTTGCTTTTGGATTTCAAGCTATGCTCCGAGTGCTAAACATATGGCCTTTGATAAATCATGTTGAAGGATATAAGTTGTTCTTTATATGCGGAATAAAGGCTTCCAACTCACTTTTCAGACAGCAGAGAATCTGAGTGCTTTTCCAGCCACAGGAATGTTTTAACATCGAAGCTGTCACATCTTCTTGTATGTTAGGATAAGTGGACCACTGGACAAAATAATGGGCTGCAAAGGACTGGCCCTGAACAATACTGTGAAGTAAAGAAATGTTTTCTCTACAGACTCAGCCTCCTTTTCCATAAACCCTTAACTAGGAGTTGCCAGATTAAGTATAAGAATCTCAGTTAAATGTGAAATTGTGGCAAGTGCCTGATACTTTTTAAAGCATAAGAATGTCCCAAATATTGAAGAGTACATACTTAATACTAGGCAAGTATTTGTTCTTTATCTGACATTCAAGTTTAACTGGGCATTCTATCCAGTTTAAATCTTTCCCAACCCCAAATCACAGTAACCTTTTTCTTTTTCCTCTATGAAGCTACTTCCATGGGAAAATTTTTGACGTGAATCAAACTAAGATGTAAAATGGTAGATAGGATTATAGTCATCATAGATATCATTCTTTAATGAAAGCAGAATGGTACAGAGGAGAATTAATCACCGAGATGGTGGTCAAGGGTGCTGGGGACAGGGAGCACTTCTTGCTTTTAAACTCTTACCAAGAGCTGTTTCAGTGCCTCAAAGTTAAAGCTGGCTCAGAAACAGGTGAGGAATCTTGGCTTTCTCCTGGCTGGGCTGCTAGGAAACTGAGTCTAGAAGATGCTACTCAACCTCTTGTCACAGTTACCCATTGTCACATGCCAAACCACCCAAACCTAGTGACTTAAAACAACAATCATCTTATTGTCTTACAGTTTAATGGGTCAGAGAATAAGATATGTTTCCACTGGGTGATTGATTATTCTCCATGTGGAATCAAATAGAATCACTTGTAGTAGTATTGGCTGGTGGCTTCTCTGGTATGGAGGGCCTGTGCCTGTTCCACTCACAAATCTGGTACCTATCAGCTGGCATTATTTTCTCTACACCAGGTCTGGCCATGTGGTTAGGTTAGACTTCCTCAGAGCAGGGTGGTTTCAGGTGGTTGGACTTCTACCTTGGAGGCCCAAACTCCAAGAGAGAATGTTTTGTTGGGGAAGAAAAAACTTTTTCTCTATCCCTTTATGTTCCTGATCTAGGGGCTTGCAAATTAAACTGAAAAAAAAAGAAAGAAAAAAGGAAGATTAATGGGACAAAGGTTTACATACACAGCAGTCAAGAAAAAAATTAGCTAGTTGGTTAAATGAGTTAAGTTAGGGGGTTATATACACAACTTAGTAAAGAAAAGAGAAAGGAAAATGCTCGTTGAAAAGAATAAGTAAGTTTCTATAGGAAAGACAAATGGAGTTTTGGGAGAACAAATGGGAACCAAGAAAGCTTGTGATAATGTTTGTCTATATAGATATGAGTGGTCTTTCTGGTCTTTTTCAGGGCCATAAAACTACTAGACAGGGGATCTATTTTAGGTTTGTTCTAATTCTTTCTCATGGCAATGGGTTTACTCCAAAGAGAGAATTTAGGGTAACCCCATTTCCCAGAAGTTGTTTTTAGTTAGATAAAGGTCACTCAGAGAAGGCTTCTTCCTGCATCTGTTGAATCTCAAAGGTCTTAGGCTTATAATAATCTTCATACTAATGCTGGTATTCCAAGTGCTCCTCAGTTTTCAAGAGATCAAGGCAGAAGCTGCAAGACTCATTCCTGCTTAACTTCACAAGACTTGCAACCTTACTTCTGCCAAAGTCTATTAGTTGAAATGAGTCTTATGGTCAGTCCAGAAGACCAGGATATGTGATTCATTGAAGAGCTCTCTTTAGAGACCAGAACCATACTCCCTGAGACTCAGTTTCTGCCTCTGTAAAACGGGCTGAGATTACAACATATTATAGAAGCAGAAATTACTCACATAGAATATATGTAAATATTTTTAAGT
The DNA here is from genome assembly GCF_008692635.1 of Crocuta crocuta. Taxonomy (NCBI): domain Eukaryota; kingdom Metazoa; phylum Chordata; class Mammalia; order Carnivora; family Hyaenidae; genus Crocuta; species Crocuta crocuta. The sequence goes on from NW_027527955.1 coordinate 2,640,442, forward strand.
TTATTTATTTATTTTGAGAGAGAGAGAAAGCATGAGCAGGGGAGGGGCAGAAAGAGAGCGAGAGAAAGAGAATCCCAAGCAAGCACCACACTGTCAGCATGGAGCCTGATGTGGGGTTCAAACTCATGATCCACAAGATCATGACATGAGCCCAAATCGAGAGTCAGGTGCTTAACCAACTGAGCCACCCAGGTGCCCCTAAAAAATTATTAAAGGTTGTATTTCTATTGCAATGTATTAGATGTCCTGAGTCTAATTTTTCTACCATCATACCTGTTTCCTGAATTTTGTGTGTAGGATTTCATTTGTACATAACAAAATTATAATTATATACTATTTTAATATATTGTAGAACTTTATATATATAATTATATATGTTACATATTTATAAATATACAAAATGCATGTATATATACACATACACACACACATATATATACACATATGTATATATATACCCTAAGGTATTCATTGTATGTAATGAATTGACTTCTTTGTATTCATCTAAAATGGTACTAGCTAAGTACCATTCTTGGAGTGAAGAAAATAGTCACTCAAGTTTTTTTGTAGAATTTGATTCTGTCATACAATCTCAGTCAAAAAAGACTGGTCTAAAATGTTGAAATCACTTTGGAAAACCTAATCTAGCTCTTACAATACCAATCCTTTAAGACTGTATATCTCCTACTTACTGAAAATTAGTATGTAGATAATGAAGATAAGATTGATTTTAAAGATGAGGTATTCTCGGGGCGCCTGGGTGGCTTAGTCGGTTAAGCGTCCGACTTTCGCTTAGGTCATGATCTCGCGGTTCGNTGAGGTATTCTCCCTGACTGAAAATATTCTCCCTGACTGCACACCTTCACACCATTCCCATGCACGGGCACACACACATGCGCATATTCACATGCATATACAAATATGGGAGGAAAAATATACTCAAGGATGTACAGAATCAAATCAATGGTACAGTGATATGCTCGTTTTCACATATCTCATCCAATCACTAGACTACATCCTCAAGGAGTTCAAGGGCTGAGGAGCTCCTGGGTGGCTCATTCAGTTAGGTATCTGACTTGTAATTTTGATTCAGGTCAGGAGCTCACAGTTCATGAGTGTGAGCCCCGCATTGGGCTCTGCACCGACAGTGTGGAGCCTGATCAAGATTCTCACTCCTTCTCTCTCTGTCCCTTCCTCCCTTTCTCTCTCTCTCTCTTAAAACAAATAAACATTTAAAAAAAAAGAGATTGTTCAAGGCTGAGACTCAATTGCTTATTAGAATTCTCCTGTGAAATTCCCTCCTCTTTGTGAAAAACTTCAGTAGCAAGAGATCTCTTCTAGTCTGCAACCTTAAAACTTGTGAGTCATTCAGAGACTCCCAAAAAACCATTTTCTACCACATTATTTATTTGAGGAGTCTTAAATTTTACTGTTTGAATTTAGCAAAGAAAAGACTTTTGTGATACCAGGACTCATGATTTGACAGGATTTTTAAATTTACTAACCAGATATTTTATTTTTTTCAAATTAAAAAAATGAACATTTATTCATTTTTGAGAGACAGGGATAGACAAGTGCATGTGGGGAAAGGTCAGAGAGAGAGAGAAAGGGAGATACAGAATTTAAAGCAGGCTCTAGGCTCTGAGGTATCAGCACAGAGCCCGACGGGGGCTCAAATCCATGAACCGTGAGATCATGACCTGAACCAAAGTCAGATGCTTAACCAACTGAGCCTCCCAGATGCCCCAACTAACTAGATATTTAGATGTCTTAGAAAATTAAACTCTTCAAAATTTCAAGAAGTTAAAATTCTATATTTCTTTGGAGAGATGTCTCTCTGACACAGTCTATGAACTGTGCTCTGCTAAGATGATTGATGGCATAATAAATTTTCATACAAACCACTAATGAAATTCTCAGTGAGTGGTATGAACATCTCTCCTCAGTGACGTCTGCAGGAGTTAAAATGACTTGGCATTAGTGTGCATATTCTTTGCCACTTTACTAAAGAACCAATTGCAGATAATGTTTTCCAACAACACAGGTAAAAGAAGCTTTTTCTAAAGTCTGAAAAATGTTCTGTTATATTATTTAGTCAGGGAATATTACATGAATAGAATATTATTATATTTCCATAACTACAGAGAAATTCAGGTATAAGATAATTATTTTATGTCATTTAGACATAAACATTTATTTTTATGAAATAATCTGGGTGGTACCAATGATTCTTGACAGTCTTTTATTTATTTATTTATTTATTTATTATTTATTTATTTTTACTTATTGTGTTTATTTATTTTTGAGAGATAGATCATGATTGGGGGAGGGGTAGAAGAGAGGGAGACACAGAATCTGAAGCAGGCTCTAGGCTCTGAGCTGTCAGCACAGAGCCAGACATGGGGCTCAAACCCACAAACTTTGAGATAGGTATCATAACCTGAGCCTATGTCAGATGTTTCACCGACTCAGCCACCCAGGTATCTCAGATTCTTGACAGTCTTGATAGTCCTTTATTGTAGTAAATTGGCCTATGAATGGAAATTCATAAAAATCCAAGTGTTTATCCTAATGCAGATAATCAAACTAAAGCTGAAAATCAGTGTGTAGATAATACAGCAAAGATACGATTGCTCTACTACCAAATATCTAGAATTCCCAGGGGCTTGGCTTTCAATTCACTATATCAAAAGAAACACATGCTGCTATTCTTGAAGAAATAGTGACAAGTGAGATTGAAATACCTAAGAATCATCAGGTATTTGGGTCAAGTAAATTAATATATTTTCCTGATATTTTAGGTATGTTTAGAATGTATAAGTATACAAGAGGGCACAGTTAACCAAACAAGCTTGGGAAAGCATCAATAAAAATGCAGTTGTTTTAAGGGAAGTTGATTGTTCTGACAATGAAGCTTGTCAAATTATCGTGTGCCTTATTTGGGGCTACCCTTGGAGATAACCTGGTGAGATCCTGGCAGCTGGTGTTAGAAATACAAAGGTTGTTTCATCGTGAGAATTTTCTGACTTTTAGTAGCTTCCTGGGGACAATCCCAGATGGTTTACTTAGCAGGAAACTAATTTATTTGTAGCTCCAAATGCTTGCTGGAATCCCTAATGTCTTCATAAACAGGACCAGGAGTTCACAGTTGCTCCCTTGTGGTTAATCTGCAAGCCACATTAACTCCTTTCAGGCTAAAAGTATACCATTAAGAGCCAGGTTACTTGTATTGCTTGTTATAAATTAATAAGTGGGTTGGACTATGAATTAAGTAAATTAATTCAGTGAGAAAGCCAACTGACTTTATACAATGAGAAGCTCCAAGTCAAGAGCTTCTTAGGCTGGGTCATGTCCTACAGGCTGTGGAATCCAGCCCTGGCCAGACCTGCTCTTTCCAGACATTCTAGATGTCTAGATAGAAGAGGTTAAAATTCTAAGAGGTTAGGACCTAAAAGTGAGTGGAGATAGTTTGGAGTTACAGAATATTCTCAAAGAAACTGAGGTTCAAAGGAAGAGTTTTGTAGAGAGAAAGAGGTTTGAATGTAAGAAAGAAAAGGAGTATTAAGGACAAATGATAAAGTGTAAAGAATTCAATATCTTGGGGCATATTACCCACTTTGCTTTTTAGTCTATTAATCACATGGTGAGATGCTGATAGGGTCCCTGGGCATCATGTTGGGAAATAGTCATAAGGCAGGATCTAGACCACAAAAGTCTTTGTAGGCTACCTAAAGAGTTTGTATTTGTTTTTGTTTTTGAGAGAGGGAGGGAGGGAGAGAAAGAGAGAGAGAGAGAGAGAGAGAATCTTAACCAGGCTCCACACTCAGCACACAGCCTCAACAAGGGGCTCAATTCCATGATCCTGGGATCATGGCCTGAATTGAAACCAAGAGTGGGATGCTCAGCCAACTGAGCCACCCAGGCACCCCCATCCCGTTTTCCCCCCAGACAACAAGAAGTGAGTAGAAAACTTTGAAAAGGGGTGTTGAATAAATAGGGTTGCTGCTTATGGAAGCAAACACTGATGATGACAGTAGATGGAAGGGGCAGAGCACATTGCAAAGGAAATCAGAAGCTGATATGACAGCCCAGATAAAAGACTGTGAGAGGGAGAAAATGGCAGTAGGAATGGTGATGAGAGGCTATTTATTCACTAGCTCCACAGATGTGTTACATGCCATTTGTGTGCTAGGTGCTGAGTTTTACCTACTGGGAATGCAGGAATGAATAAAATGGACTCATTACGTGATCTCAAGTAGTTTATATTCTAGTGAGAAGGACAAAAATAATTACCGAAATTAATGATAAGATTTTTTTCTTTTTGGCTAGAGCAAAATACTTTGAAGAAAATAAAACTGGGTGTTAAGGGAGAGTGACTAGGCTAGGAGGCCTTTAGAAGGAAGTGACCGTAGATGTAGGACTTGATTGACAAGAAAGAGTGAGTCATGTGACCTTGGGGAAGAGCATTCCTGGCAAACAGACAGTGTAAAGGATCTAAGGATGCAGAGAGATGGGAGGAAGAGTCAGGGTGGCTGGTGATGGAGCAGGTGATGGAGGAGGGTGTAATGGGAGGGAGAAGAGCTGAAGAGGAAAAATTTAAAGTGATCATGGGGAATTTAGATTCTAAAAGCAATGACAGTAACCTAATCTGGCTTGCACTTTAAGAAAATCACTGATTGCTGTGTGGAAATACAGAAGCCAGTTATAAGATTTTTGCAGTCATTCTGGCGAGGTGCCTTGGATCAAGGTAATAATCGTGAAGACTGAAAGAAGTATTGAAAGTCAGGATAAGGAAGGTACTACAGATCCTCAGCTTTTGAGAGAAAGGTATTCATAAAATTCTCCACAAATTCTTAAGTATGAAAATATATCTATAGATCCATCCCCAGATCAACCAAACCGTATGCAAATCATGTAGCCCTTTGGGTACCTCACTGAGATTATGTTGTATGCCATGATGAGTAGAAAACAAGGAAACCCTAGTGGAATACAATGCAGCATATGCCCATTGAGTACACTGACAACTTTACATATATTCAACAGAAAACATTATTTACAGGCACAGTTACTTTTGAAGGAAGGTGCTTATTAAAAGGAAGAAACTTGTATGCCGGGCTTTTTGATGACTTTGATTGGAAAAGTCTGCACTTGGGTTTCAGGGAAGGATGCATTGTCTCATAATAAAGAGAGTCATTGAGAGTCAACTGTCTCTTCTTCTCAGCTCTCAGAAAAGTCTACTCCACATACATGTATGGGAGGAAAAATTTCCCTCTGCCAACTTAATTCTTGTGATAGGGTGGGGAGTGGTTGCAAATTAACTGAGAGTAGACAGGTTAACAGAAGAAATGTTTATTTTGTGTGTGGGGGGGCATTCAGATGAAGAGGATCCCCAAATAACTAGAGACAGAGGTTTGTATGCTTCATAGTGGAAAGGGAGCAAGGAGAAAAGGTTTCTGTGGAGAAACAAATGGGCTTTAGGAAAGACAAATGGGCTTTAAGAAGAACAAATGACAGTTTGTGATACTATTTGTTTATGTGGTCTCTCTATCCCAGTGTGAGTGGTCATCTCCTTATTGGGAGTGAAGCTCTCCCTGGGAGAAGGGAAGTATGACGGCCTCACAGAAGATTCTGCCTTTAGTCAGACAAGAGCAGCTCCAACGAAGCTTCCTGCATTTGCTGTATCTCAAACGGCTTCAGTTTAAAATAATCTTCACGCTAGCTCTGGGATCTGAGTGGGTTGCCACACTTTATTTTAATGAAGCTCAGTGAAGAAACTCAGTGTCTCACTTGGATCCATACATATGAGATCAAGAATACACATGCAGAAGCAGAGACCCAGGAGCAGAGGAGGCCATGGGAATGTGGACCTTCTAGGACTTCTTGGAAATTTCAGTGCAATTTGAACTTCCTCAGGAGTTGGAATTGAAAGCTTACCCAATCTTATCTAGAATGTAAGGTGCACAGAGAGAGCCCTTTCTAATTACGGACATTAATACCTCTGCCTTCAGTTAATCTACCACAAGTACACCTTATTTAAGTACAAAGATGTAACTAGTGCTACAGGGATGTGTAAAGAAGTGTAAGACATGGGAATTTATAAGATAAGGAGTGGATGTCTTAATTCATTAACCTGGCTCAGCCATTCATTTGTGATATTAAACAAATTCATTCACCTCTCTGAACCCCAATGTCATCATCTATCTAAAATAAGCAATATAACTTTTACTTGTGAGACTTTCCTAGGTAACAGACATCTTACATAGATTATATTTATTTGTCCTCTTAGTAACACGTTATGATAGAGGTATTGTGACTCTTGTTAACACTTAAACAAACACAAAAGCTTTAAGAGGTTCAGATACTTATGTAACATCACCTACATAGTAAGCAACGGAGCTGAAATTAGTATCCGATTCTGTTTTATTCCAAATTCCGTCTTTTTACCACTACTTATGCCATCTTACTATACTATAAAGTTGCTATAAGGATTAGATTAAATTAAGATGAAATAGAAATAAATTGGGCAGCACAGACCCTGGCATATAGAAGACACTCAATAAATATAACTGTTTCATAATTGTTTAATCATGAAGAATAATCTATAAGGTTCTTTCTGTTCTAATGCTTTCTGACTGGTCCCTGACCTGCTGGAGATTAAATTTTATTAGAGAAATTACACACACACACACACACACACACACACACTGAATTAAATAAAGAGGCTTACCTTATATAAAGGAGCAAATGAATAGAATTATATTGAATTCAGAGAATCAGAGAAGGAAAATTGATTGAGGTAGCAGCCTCCTTCATGGAGGTAGAACCTGAGCTGGGGAAAATTTGCTTGGTGTCTAACTGGTTAATAGAATTTCCCTAAGTACCTCATTTACAATAGAGATTAGTTTAGGCTTTTGGGTGAATATGACTCATTTAAATGCTCAAAACCATGAATCACTCAGAATAGCATTATGGGTAAGTTTAATGAAACATCTTTAAGGTCTCTATTCCTTTGTTAAGTACTTCTATTGAATTTAAACAAAAGTCCCATTTCATTCCAAATTTAAATCCAAAAGAGATTTGATCTTTTCTTCCTGCCATTTTGCAACCAATGTAATTTCTAACAAGTGCCTGGAATTAAGATGTGAGTCAGATCAGAAAACTGCATTTGGAACTGAATGGAATAGCAAAGCAGAATGGGGAGGAAGGGCAGATTTTAGAGTGATATTTCCAGTTAAAACCATTTGAGCTGGCCCTCATCAATTCCTGACCTCCTTTCAGTGACTTACAGGACCACTGATGTTCCACTACTTGGAACACAGTGAAGTTAAAAAATAAAAAAATCAAAACATAATAAGTAGGTCACACACACAGATCTGTATGTATTAATACCAGGTTTGTTTGTTTGTAAAACCCCAAATTGGAAACCACCCAAATGTCTATCCACTGGTAAATAATACACAAATTGTGATGCATCCCTACAACACAATACCACAGTAATAAAAAGGAAAAAAATTGACGCGTGCAGTAACAAGATTGAGGCCCTAAAGCCTAATGTTAAGTGGAAGAAACCAGGCCACTGCCTACTGTGTGATTCTATTATTTATTATATTCTAGATAAAGGAAAACTGTAAGGAGAGAAATCAGTTCAGTTGTTACCAGACACCATGAATGGAAGGAAAACAGAAAGAAGGGAAGGATAGAAAAGAGGATGGTAGAAAGAAACAAAAAGGCATACATTTAAATTTCCTAAAATACATATAAAATTTACTATCTTAACCATTTTTAATTGTACAATTCAGCAGTAGTAAGTACTTTCGTACTGTGGTATAATAATTACCACCGTCCATCTCTAGAATTCTTTTCATCTTACAGAACTGAAACTCTATCCATTCAAAAATAATTCCCCATCTGCCCCCCCCACCACCACCACACTTCAAGTCCCTTGGTACCGTTCTATTTTCTCTCTCTCTCATTTTGGCTACTCTATGTACTTCATATAGGTGAAATCATACAGTTCTTTTCTTTTTTGTGCCTGGCTTATTTCACTTATCATAATGTCTTCAGTGTTTATTTATCCATGCTATAGCATATGTCAAAATTTCTTTTTAAAGACTGAATAATCTTCCATTGCTTACCCATTCATCCACTGATAGACATATGGTTTAAATAGTGGGAATGATGCTTGTTCGGTGGGCCAACATACATAATATCTTGGAGAAAATTTCATGTTCTCTTGAGAAGAATGTGTATTCTGCTGCTGTCAGAATGTTTCATACATTCTGTTAGGTCCACTTGGTCTAAAGTATAGCTCAAGTCCAATGTTACCTTTTTGATTTTCTGTCTGGATGATCTATCCATTGTTGAAAGTGGGGTACTGAAATCCTCTACTAATATAATAGTACTGGTCTATTCCATCCTTCAAATCTATTAGTATTTGTTTAATATATTTAGGATATCTAATGTTGGCTGCATATATATTTATGATTATTATCTCCTCCTGATGAATTGATTCTTCTATCTTATGTGATATATATGTAAATTCTATGTATGTATATATATATATACATGTTTATATACATATACATGAATGTGTATATATATACACACACAAGGGATTTTCTTTATTTTATGCTGCAACTTTGTATTAAAGTCAATTTTGTATAATGTAGATATAGTTATCCCTGTTCTCTCTCTTTTTAAAAAAATGTTTTAATGTTTATTTATTTCTGAGAGAGAAAGAAAGACAGAGAGAGAAAGCATGAGCATGGAAGGGGCAGAGAGAGCAGGAAACAGAATCTGGAGCAGGCTCCAGGCTCTGAGCTGTCAGCATAGAACTCAGCGTGGGGCTCAAACTCACGAACCTAAAGATCTTAAGATCATGACCTGAGCTGAAGTTGAATGCTTAACCAGCTGACTGAGACACCCCTGTTCTCTTTTGGTTTGTGCTTCTTAGAATATGTCTTTCCATCCCTTCACATGGAGCAAGTGTGTGTCTTTAAAGCTGAACTGAGTCTCTTGTAGGCTGCATATAGTTGAGCCTTGCTATTTTATGCATTTAGCTACAGGCCCTTTGATTGAAGAATTAACCCACTTATATTTAAAGTAATTATTGATAGTTAAGGACTAACTAGTGCTATCTTATTAATTTTTTTTCTGGAGTTTTGTATTTCTTTTGTTCCTTTCTTCCTCTCTTGCTATCCTCCTTTGTGAATTGATGACCTCCCATGGTGACATGTTTTGATTTCCCTTTTTTTTATCTTTTGTGCATCTACTGTACATTTTTGCATTGGGCAGACCATGAGGCTAACATAAAACATGGTGAAGATATAATAATTTATTTTATCCTGATAAGAACTTTAATCTCATACAAAAACGTTACCCTTTTTCTCCCTTCTTTTCATATTTTTGATGTCACAATTTACTTCTTTATATTGTGTATTCATTAACAAATTATTGTAGTTATAGTTATTTGTGATATTCTTGTCCTTTAACATATTACTCGAATTAAGTGGTTAATATATACCGAAGTACAGAATTAGAGCATACTGAATTTGATTATATACTTACCTTTATCAGTACCTTGTATATTTTTATGTTTCATGTGATAAATTAGCATCTTTACATTTCACCTTGAAGAACTCCTTTCAGCATTTCCCATAAAGCAGGCTTAGTGATACTGAAGACTTTCAGTTTTTGTTTGTTTGGAAAATTCTTTATCACTTCATTGTTTCTGAAGGACAATTTTTCTGGGTAATGTATTCTTGGTTGGCAGGGTTTTTTTTTTTTTTTTTTTTTTTTTTTCCCTTTTTTTTTTTTTTNTTTTTTTTTGCCGTTGTTGCTGTTTTCCCAGCACTTTGAATAAATCATTCCACTATCTCCAGGCCTATAATGTTTCTGCTGAGAACTGAAGTACTTCTTTATATAGATGGATAGGAATGTGCAGTCAAGCCCAGATTGTTGACAGCAACACCTATGTGAACAAACACCATCATGTTGGCTTTTCCATATTCTCTGTCTCACTCAACTTCCCTTTCCCCCCATATCCTGCGTCCTGGTGTCGCTTCCCAGATAAATACTATACCCAGGTCATTATCTGTTGCTCTGAAATTTGGGGAACCCAAGCTAAGGCAAGAGTATTTGCTTACTTACTTACTTACTGTATGTACATATGTAGGTATGTATTTTTGTGATGGTAAATTTGCTGGGTTTTTTTATTTTGAAATAATTCCAAACTTACAAAAATGTTACACCAAACAATAATATAAAATAATTCCCATATTCTCTTTGCCCAGAGGCTCTATCAAGTTTTGCTTTAAAATTCCTCAATCAAACTTTGCCTTTAAATCACTTCCACCAGAAGGAGGGGCTTTCAACAATGAGAAGGTATAATCACAGTCGCTGCCTGCCTTCAGCTGCACCCATTTGATCAGAAGCAGCAGGCACTGATCAGAGCACAGATCTCCAGTATCTGAAGGACAAGTTTCTTTTTGCTTCTGGCTCTCATAAGCTATGTGCAGGCTGCTCCAGGGACACACGGGCAGCTGCCTGCCATTGGGCTGGGGAGTGATAGATAGCTGCTAACTTGCTAAGAGTTGAAATTGACTGAAGTGAATACATACAACTTACCTTCAAATATCTACTTTATTGGCCAAGCTTTTCCCTGGTCCTTGCAAGTCTTCAGTAGACTTCAGATTTCCAAAATAATTACACCTGACCGATTCTGTCGGTGCAATTATTGTCTGGGAGGGAAGACAGATTTCTTTCTTCCTTTCTTCCTTTCTTTCTTCCTTCCTTCCTTCTTTCCTTCCTTTCTTTCTTTCTTTCTTTCTTTCTTTCTTTCTTTCTTTCTTTCTTTCTTTCTTTCTTTCTTCTCTCTCTCTTTCCTTTCCTTTCCTTTCCTTTCCTTTCAAGTTTATATGTTTTAAGAGAGAGAAAACCAGAGGGGGAAGGGCAGAGAGAGAAGGGGACAGAAGAAGAAGATCCAAAGTGGGCTCTGTGCTGACAGCAGAGAGCCTGATGTGGGGCTTGAACTCACAAACCCCAAGATCATGACCTGAGCTGAAGTCAGATGCTTTACCAACTGAGCCACCCAGGCACCCCAAGGGAAAACAGAATTCTATTGTTTCCTTCTCCATGATTCTCTCAGAATCCAGGAGTAATTATTTTTGTTTTTATAAATGGATTCATTGATTCTTTGTCAGGTGATGGGCTATGAAAGGAAAGGTCTATCATATAAACAGATGATTATCAAATGATGTGTAAACATCATGATAGTTCTGTGCATGAAGGACTAGAAGTGTGCTGAAGAGACCCTGAACCAGCCTCCTGCCTGCATCACTAATTGATCCAAGCTCTCTTTCACACAAATGGCTTTGGGAATCATTTCCAGTATGATACTGGAGCTGTCCACTACCAAATACACAAAAGTTTTCATTCTACTCTGAAGTTTTTAAGTTAAACGTTCTAAAAGTTTTAAGTCCTTTGAAAGCACAAATTAACTTATGAGAGATGTTATTCTGTGTACTTTCTGCCCATGTAGGCTGAGCTTTCTTTCATTGTTTTGCTCCTCTGGGACTAGCTTTGAGGTGCCTGCAATTTTTAATGATAACTAGAAGATTCTTTAATTCTTGATTTAATATAATAATCCGCTCACTGCAGCTACTTCCTTGCTGGACTGTACCAACTTGCTGTTGAATAACATTTACTGGAAGAAGTAAAATTTCACTGGTCCTTTCCCCATGTAGTTAGAATGTGTTGTAGCTTGTTTGAATTATTGCTTTTAAAATCTGTTGTTCTCTATACCCAGTGGCAAATATTCTATGTTAACTTAATGTCATGCTGTGTTCCTGTAGCAATTATTTGTATGGTACAACCTGTTAATTTCACTATACTTTCCTTCAAGTGAGATAGGAAAGATTACACCACCATTTCATATTGTCCCTTTGATTCATCTCACTGACCTTTAAGAAATATTTCTTGCTGGAGGCCGAGCCGGCTCCAGCAGGTCCAGGGGTCCCTGAAGGATGGACGGTGTCAGCGAGAGAGAGAGTGAGAGAGCCCCGAGATTCTTTCTGATCACCAGGCAGGCATCTCTGTCCTGTCGGTTTTGGTGTCTTTATTTATAGGTTAAATGATAACATGACATCAGAAAAAGGAATTTTTACAATGGGTAACTCTTTGTGATAAGATGCTTTGGAAAGTGTACAGAAGCAGGTTTTACAGAAATATTCTTGCAGAACTATTGCAATTATAGTGAGGTTAAGTAAATCTTATAACTAGAGAATTAGGGTATTCTTAGTAAAAGACAGGATACATATTTGTTCTAAGTTAATAACGCTAAGGTTAGGTCATAGGTTAAGTGTATAGATGGGCTAAGAGTCATTCTGTCTGGCTCTCAAATGAATGTTTCTGAGTTGGTTAATAAGTTGTTTGTGGAAACCTATTTGATGCTGAATGTGTGAACACCATGGAGGCCCTAAAAGTGTCAGCCTTTTGTTTGTGGGTAATGCTTTAGCTACTCTTCTCTATCCTCATCCCAGCCACCTGTAAGGGAGGGTGTTTGCAGAAAGTAGGCCTTGGGGAAGGGACTGCCATACATCACCAATTAGGAGAAGGTGGAAGTATTAACTTAAGTTCTGCCCTTATCTGTACCTTAACTCTAAATTAGGCTCTGTCTCGGGGCCAGGCTCAGTTGTAATTCTTGTGTTCTTAACCCCCTAAGTCTTGGATCTGCAAGGCCCTTAGGAAGAGCCTTTTGACAGTCATCCATAGAGCTTTCATCTAAAATCTCTCTTGTAAAGGCAGGAATATGCTTTTCCTTATAAGGTATCTGTGTTTGGAATATTGGTCTGATATGGAATAATGTGAGGCCTGGTCAATACCAGCACAACACGAGCCAGTAGTAGCAGAAAGAGATACCAGTTTTCATTTCTCATGGCGATAGCTGTGCAAACACTGCCATTTCCTTGCTGTGACTGCCATCCATAGAGGCCAGTGCAGCTCCCGGAAATTTCTGGGAAAAGAAAACAATGAAGAAAATTGTTTCTCCTTTCAAAAGAAAAATCCTGTTTAAGGAAATGAAATGCTTCTTTATGAAAATGGATAGTAATATGCAGCTGTCTCACAGATGGTAACCTGTCCTGAGATTTGAAGGTGTCCGTTTTCAAGACAAATGGGACATATAAACAGGAGGTGTGAAAGCCACTGCTACTGTTAAGAAAAGGTAGAGCAAAGGTTTGGCATTTGAAGTTTTCTTACATCTTACACTAATTTCAGTGGCTGGACACTCATTCTGTAGCCAGAGAGACTTGAATGGTAGTTGAGGGCTACTTGCCAGTATAGCTATTTAGAGGAGGGACGGACATTTGGGGGAATTCCTATTAAATGCCAGGAGTTTACTGACTTTATTTCTCTCTGTCCTTCTGATAATCTTACCCAAAGATGCAATTTTTCCAGGCAGGGAACCTGAGGCTCACAAAGATTGAGCCATTGTTTCAACTTCTGACAGTTAAATAAGAAGTTTTGCTGGAATTGAAAGTTAGGTCTGCATCATAGGTATATGTTGCTTCAGTTAAGATATTTTGCATGAACCCTGCAATTTCTGATGGATACCCATTCCCAAATGATTACTCCAGGCTAATCTTGGATTAACCTAGCACACACCCCCATCATTGGTTCCCTGTTAATTCTCATAGCCTAAATGTAAATTGCAATATCAAGTACCTGGACCCCTTTCCCCACTTCCTACAATATATCCATCCCAGATGAGGCTGGGCTTTAGTGGCATCTGATATCTTAAAGAGATTGTGGGGATAGGAAGGAGTCTGCCCCTTAATTCTCTTAAACCAGCTTGGGAAAGAAGAAGGTCAGATGTCAGGATCGTACTCTCCAGTCTCTCCCAGTATTTCCCATGACTTACTTGCTGCAGTGGCTACTGCTGTCTTTCCCATCCAGAAAACAGAAGGTCCAAATGTCTGTATGGAAAAATCCAAGGTATCAGGATGTGCTGGGAGTCTGAGGCAAGAATAAGACATCCTAAATAAAGAGGCAGTAGGACAAGACTCCTGAGAATAGTGGAAAATCCAATTTTCACTCTGGCTGCCTTCAAGTCAAAGTCATTGTGTTCCACATCTCTCCCAGGCATTCTTAAGGTCCCAAACACAGGGGCACATGTGGCATGAATCATCTGTGTGATTACTAAGTATTTCCTTTATCTAGGATAGGGCAAAGAAGGACTTTATATAAATGAAGGCCGAAGGGAAGTGCTGACACATCTAAGAAATGGCGCCTGAGTGACTTTCTGATGACTGACCAAGGTCTCCCTAAGTCTCACTTCTAAAAAGCATGTTATTGTGATCAGTCCCTTGGTTTAATGTTCAATCAGTAAACAAAAAACAAAATAAAAAAGATGACAAGCAGCTGGCTAGTACCATCTAGTGGTAACAGAGAAACAATAACTTTTTTTTAAATGACCTTTTCAAAAAGGCGGAAAGAGAGACTGAAACGTTCCCCTCCTTTCTGGGCACAGTGATGGTTTATTATTAAGGAACTGAGCTTGAACCTTTTGTCCAGGGAGATGGCTCAATACCCAGGGTGGTTCTCAGAGAGAACAGAGTGATGAGATTAAGATGCACTTCAAGATAAACTCATTTCAATGCTTTGGAATAAGGGCACAGAGATTTACACAAATGGCTCATTTTCAGTTTGGCTATCTCTTGTGGCCAGGGATCTCTGTGGGCGGGGGGTTGGGGGTTTCTTGAAAACCAGCTGCTTTGCTTATGAGCCTTGTCATCTCAAATCCAAATGTCAGATTAAATTCTGGCCACGGCGATTGGTTTTAAGGCCTTTGTTGTTTGAGCCACTTGCTCCTTTGTCTCACAGGCAGAATTTCAGAGCAGGGAATGCTCACAGCACACTTCTTCAAAGGTTTTTAGTCAATGTAGCTGCATTCCACTCAGCCAAAATCATAGTTATTACAGTTTACTCAATACCTACTGAGTGCTAGGTGTGACAGTAAGCATGTTAGCTGCATTGGCTAATTGAATTATTAAAACTAGTTTGAGGCAAGTAATTCTTGCTCTCATTTACATATGAAGAATAAGGCTCAAAAAAAAAAAATCTCATGTCTTGCCCAAGTGGCAGAGTTGACAGAGAAGAGAGGAGGTATTTGCAGCCCAGTTTGTACTCCCTGCCACTGGAGTAGATTTATACACAGCGTACGGCGTGGCTCTTATCCTTAGGGGGTTTACTATATTTTTAGTAAGACAGCATAGCAAAATGGAAATATACCATGAGGGCCTCTGCAAAGTGGGTATGTTTCTGGAGATTGCTGACTGATGGATAAGGGTAGACAGGCTGAGACCCTGGTTCCCTCTACTCCATGAAAATGTCCTTCTCTGTTAGCCAGAAGGCTCAGAAACACTCTTACCTTCCTCTCTCTATTCAGTGGCCCTCATTTAAATGCACCCTGATTTGTTGCCAATGAGTTGGCCCCAGTGCAGAATAAGGATGTGTGGCATTTAGGGAGATTAATCTGGTGCCATGGGCAAGATGGACTTAGGGAAAGATGTGGGGTCAGGGAGATCAGTGAGGAGGGTGTTGTGATCATAAGAGTGTCAGAAGATGGGTCTGGACTGAATGGATGGCTATGAGCATGGAGAGGAAGACATTGTAGAAGAACCATAAAGGGTAACTGGGACTATATTGTTTATGAGGGATGAAGAAGAACAATGACTGGTGACAGGAAGAAAAGATTGTGTGCATGTGTGTGTGTCGGAGAGGAAGTCTATGTAAAGAATATTGCACACGGTCCCAAAGTTGGTTATAGGAATGGGAAAATCGCTTATTCTCTCTAACCAACTCCTATGGGTTGATCAAATCAGGTTTTCTAAACAAGAGGTGTTTAAATAAAATAAAAACAAAAAGGGACTTCTTTTTTCCAAGTCCATTATCAATTCATTCTCTCATAATGATGTTTTTAGATAATTGGTTTAAAAAAGTATGTTGAGTATTTTTTTCTCCTGAATTAAGAATTAAAAAATTTTTTTTAATGTTTATTCATTTTGAGAGAGAGAGAGAGTGCATGGGCAGGGGAAAGGCAGAGAGAGAAGGAGACACAGAATCTGAAGCAGACTCCAGGTTCTGAGCTGTCAGCACAGAGCCCAATGAGGGTCTCGAACTTCCTAACTGTGAGAGCATGACCTGAGCTGAAGTTGGGTGCTTAACCAACTGAGCCACCCAGGTGCCCCAACTTAAGAATTTATTTTTCTTCATTTTCTTTGTCTCATTTTGATATCCTGACCTTAAAATACCTTCTAGCACTTTTAAAAAGCATTATAGGCATCTAACACATCCACGTATGCAGTTCTAAAGATGGAGGGGGGGGGAGTTTTATGTTTATATATAGCACGAAGAGTCTATGTCTTTGCTTTCATTTAAATGTGGTAGACAGAATAAAAAATGACTCCCCTGACCTGTTTACCCTATTGTTTCTCTCTGATTCCAAGATGGGATTGACTTAACTGAGGATATTCTTCTTGTGGACAGAAGGTACTGATGGTGGACTGATGGAGGGGCAGAGCTATAGCTGAAGAGGGAGGAGATACGCCAACCGTAAGGGTTCTTTCTCGTGGGAATTGGGTTGAATCTTTGTCTGATGAGTACAGACATGTACATAGCAACCCAAGATATATACCCTTGCAAACATACTCATGCACAAACACACAAAGGTACACACATCCCCACAACTATACATTTATAAACACACATGGCAGTGCTACTCAGGGGTGTTAAAACAGCAGAAGGACATATTTAATTCTCACTTATAACGTGGTCAGAAAAACAAGTATGCAATTATTATTAGCTCAGCTTTCAAAATCTTGCTGTGGGGCACAAAATTTAGGGACAAAAGGGAATGAAACTATTTTATGGCCAGTTCTTTCTGATCACTACAAAGCAATTAATTTACTCAGAGCCATATACTCTAAGTCAAATGTATTAAGTGTAACTTTTATTTTCTCTTTCCCAAGGTGAGGTGATACAAAGACATCCTTTAGAAAAGTCTCTACACAAGGAGTTTTAGGTGATAGTGGAACATCCTAGAGTTTGAAGTGATATTCAGGGGCGCCTGGGTGGCTTAGTTGGTTAAGTGTCCGACTTTCGCTTCGGTCATGATCTCACGGTTCGTGGGTTCGAGCCCCGCGTCGGGCTCTGTGCTGACTGCCAGCTCAGAGACTGGAGCCCGTTTCAGTCTGTGACTCCCTCTCTCTCTGACCCTCCCCTGCTCATGCTGTCTCTCTCTCTCCTAGAAATAAATAAAAATATTTTTAAAAAAAAACTACATTTATGAAGTGATATTCAAGGAGTCAATTGGAGTGAAGCGTGGATGAAAATCAGAGCTCGAAATATAAACATGGAAGTGAACAGCATAGAAGAACATTTTTATTAGGCACTGAAAGAACTACTCAANCTACATTTATGAAGTGATATTCAAGGAGTCGATTGGAGTGAGCGTGGATGAAAATCAGGGCTCGAAATATAAACATGGAAGTGAACAGCATAGAAGAACATTTTTATTAGGCACTGAAAGAACTACTCAAAGGTACTTCAGGAAAACATCAGCTCAGGGAATGTCAGATCATGTTATTAAGTAAATATCACTCAAAGAATGTCAACTTTTAATGAAGACCCCTGAATGTAATTTTATTTGATTTTTAAATTATATGCTCCAGGGCCTCTAAGTTTGTTGATCTCAGGTTGGTTTTTAGTCACACGGAAATGGATTCTCCCTCATTCACGAGCCATTCCCTTAGAGAAAGGCTATGTTGACGTGAACCCAAAATATCAAATCACAATTCATTTGGGGTTTGCAGCAGCTCAACCAGTGGTATCAGTTGCTCTGGAATTGAATTATGAATAGGAATTAAATATAGGCAAGCAAGGAGAGGGGAAAATTGAGGCAGGAAGAAGAGAAATTTATGATTACTTTATGACTGATTTCTTCATGCTATGAAGGTATAACTACTTTGGAATTAATAGTTAATTAATGAGTCCTTTTTTGAGTCTTGGGTTCTAGAGGCAGGGTTTTGGGACCAGCATCAATAGTTACCATTTATATTTGACTACATGGTGAGTTTTTCTTTTACCTTAAATCCTTATCACTCAGGGAGAAGGGGAGTTTCACATTACAAGGTACTGCCTCAATTACTTTATTTTGAATAATAAAGACATTTGGGACTCATATGCTTGAAAATACCTTAAGGCATGCTAATTTTGAAAACGTTTTGAGCTCAGCTGACAGAACTGATGGGGAAAAAAGGTAAAGTTTTGACACAGCTTTGTTATATCCTTGTTTGTATGACCAAGTAATTTCAAGTTTTGAATGTAAGGAAGACTTAAAGTTTTAAAGGTTATTTTGGGAGCAATACAGCAGATATTTTCAAATAAATGTCTATGGCACAAATAAAGAAGATGTATTCTTGAAAAACATATGATGAGTACTTGTGGCTTGGGATGAAATTTTCACTGATGGCATCTACACAAATTAAAAATAACTATCCCTCAGCCAATTTAGATTGTAAAACAGATGATAGGCTCTGGAAATCTGTTAGAATCTGAAGAGTAAATCAAATGAGGGTGAGAAGGTGCCTTAAGTGTCTCAGTCAGTTAAGCCTCGACTCTTGATTTTGGCTCAATTCATGATGTCACGATTCATGAGATTGAGCCTCACATTAAGGCTCCGTGCTAACAGTGCAGAGCCTGCTTGGGATTCTCTTTCTCCCCTTCTCTCAGCCCCTCCCTCCCTCCCTCTCTCTCTCTCAAGATAAATAAATAAATGTTTTTTAAAAATGAGGGTAAGGGCAGCACAGACAGGTGTATGTGAGACATTTGAATAAAATTGTTTGAAGTATTACAAGACTAGACAAATACAATATTGCTAAACATATTGTAAATATGTTTTTATATATGTGTGTAAAGCTAAATGAATAAATCAGATATTTGTCTATGTATATCAATAATGTTTATATTTCAGTTGGCCCAAGTCCTTTTCTGGGGTGTGGGGTGGAGAGGAAATATGGAGAAAAGCTTGTTTTTTGGCATTTCTCCAGGCCAAAAAATTGGGATAGCCACATATCTCTGAGTAATCTTTCCAACTGACCAGGTACCTTGTGTGTATTTGGAAGCCTGGTATTCAGGAGGATGTACTACAGGGAGAGATTTGCCATGCACATGGGCTCTAATTTCTCTCATCACTGATTCATTGTGATTCTTGTTTTAGAAATTTGTCTGTAAGCCTAGGTCTTTCTAGATGGTATGAACATACAGTGTTTCTCACCCTGGCAAAGGAGCATGTAGGCCAGTGTCTAGGGATAATGGTATGTCTCAGATTTTGTCTTAAAAACGTATGTGCCGGGAGCCGCACCGGCCTCTCTGGATGGCAGTCACAGCAAGGAGNATTTGTTTATTTTGAGACGGTGAAAAGGAGGGACAGAGAGAGAATCCCAAGCAGGCTCCACACTGTCAGTACAGAGCCTGACATGGGGCTTAATCTCATGTACTATGAAATCGTGGCCTGAGCAGAAATCAAGAGTTGGACACTTAACCGACAAAGCCACCCAGGGGCCCCTTATGTAACTTTTAAATACACTGTAAAATAGATTTATTCTTTTAAAAAATTATGTCATGTTTACCTTAATTCTTCCTCTATGTCATGGTGAAGCATCTTGTGTACCCCAGTGGTGACCATACCCCAAATTGAGAAGTATGACACAGGCCTGGACTTAGGAGTCAAGAAGATATTGTGACCTTGTTGCCTACAACAGTTTGACCATGAGTTAGTCATCTAAACACTCTGAGATTTTGTTTTCTGACTCACCCAATGAAGACTTTAATGCACATCTTGTAGAGCTGTGGTTGAGGATTAAATGGAATGCCAGATCTAAGAAGCATAATAAATATTTGCTCCTTCTATTACACTAAGGTACCCTCAGAGAGCCACTTAGAGAGACTTATCCAAGGATTTAGGCTTGCACACTCTCTGGCTTGAGGTAGGTTAGATTTTAAGGTCACACTGGTTCTTATAGAGATTTAGCACCAAGATTAACCATCACACACCTGGATTGGGCCCAGTGTGATCTAGACCTCACTTCTTGGATTGGGTCCCTGGAACGTGGGGGTAAAGCAACCTGAGAGAACGACTTACTTTCTGGAAAGAATGAGGCAGTGACTACCAGGAACAAGCTTATATTTGTCTTTGTTGAATTTTCCCTCCCTCTTCCCATGCTGTTTCCAAGTCTCCTCAGTACTTTTATTAATACTCTACTTCATAGAAACTTCTTGAAGACAACACAGGGTTGTTAACTGTCCAATCCCATCATTTCTTCTTAATCCTCATCCTGTCTTATCTTTTTATCAGGCTAGGAAGTGTAGACTTATTCAGCTTTGAAATGTTTCTCCATTGATTCCTGCAGAATTTCTCTAATAGGCTGTCTTCTGCCTCTCTCCTACCTTTTCAATAGCTTCCTCCATTTAGCTTTTAGATACCCTTGTTTTGTCTTCAACCTTTTATGTTCTGATTCTTTATGCTCTTCTTTGTGTACTTGTGAGGGGTTGTCAATTCTCTAAATCTGACTGATTCCTTAGTTTCTTTTCTCCAATCCATGCTCTACACTGTATAGAGTAGATTTCATTTTACACTGAATCATGTAGATTTTATTTTAAAAGTAGTTTATTTTATACTGTATAGTGTAGATTTTATTTTAAAAGTAGTTTACTGGTGCTGGTGGAATATCATGTGTATTAGGGAATGACTGGGGGTATGGCTTGAGAAGTAAGCAGGGATGAAATCACAAGGCCCCTGTACCATTGTTAATGGATCAATGTTAACAGGATCATTAGGCTGGGTTAAAAAAAAAAAATCCCACAGTCTTGTTGGCTTAATATAGCAAGAACTTATTCATACCAAGCATCCTTCACAGGTAAGCTGAGTTCTGCGTCACTTCATCTTCACTCTGGAACCCAGGTTGCTGAAGTGGCCTTCATCTGGAGCACTGTTGCTAAAGCAGTGAAAGAAGAAGGACAGAATTGCATATTAGCTCTTAAAACTTTTGGCTAGAAATAACCTGTAGCACTTCTGACAAAACTTCATTGACTAACACAAGTCAAATGCCACATTTAGTTTCAAGAGGGCAAAGCACTGCTCTCCAACCATGTGCCTGAGAAGAGCTGAAACTATCTGGTGGATAGCCCTGATGTCTACCTAATTCTACCACACAACACGCAGTGAGTTCAATTGCCTTCTGACATGCAAAAGTATTTACCCCTCCTTAAGGGATTATCGCTCAAAAGTTTAACCAAGCAGGGGCGCCTGGGTGGCTTAGTCGGTTAAGCGTCCGACTTTCGCTTAGGTCATGATCTCGCGGTTCGTGGGTTCGAGCCCCGCGTCGGGCTCTGTGCTGACTGCCAGCTCAGAGCCTGGAGCCTGTTTCAGAGTCTGTGACTCCCTCTCTCTCTGACCCTCTCCTGCTCACGCTGTCTCTCTCTCTCTCTCCTAGAAATAAATTTAAAAAAAAAAACATTAAAAAAAAAGTTTAACCAAGCAACAGCATCCCACACATAGTCTAGCGTCTATGAGTGAGGCCTTTGGTTACTTTGGTCCTGGCATATCTCCTCTTATTGCACAATTCTATAAACTAAATAAGTAAGTTGTATCTCTCCCACATACCCTATATACAACAGTATAACATGTTGTAACATGCAACACTGCAACACTGAAATCCCCCTGGGCAAATGTTCCAACAACTCTCAACCTTGGGAATAGAGAATATTGTGTATGATTAGGGCCTGTATGCTATTCATCAGTCTATTGTTTTCTTTAGCTCTTGGATCTTCCCTTCTGTGAGACTTTCTACTCCGTTATCATTCTAGAGTAGTGCTACAGAATGCTTTCTTTGGGTGCGGCAGCATTTTCTCAGCCCACTCCCTTCCCATTGATTTTTGAAGGCCTAAGGATCATTTTTAGTTTCAAAAATCAGTCTTTTTTAGTCTAGCCTATATGATTCTTTTGCTATATGATTCTCTCAAAATCTTAGGTTCTCACCTGTTCAATTCCAGGCAGTTCTATAAACCAAGAGTCACACAAGTCCTCATGACTTGAATCTTAGTTTTCAAATCGGCTGTAGATATATATAGGTTAATTTTTTAACCTCATGAGCTGCTACTTCAACCTCTCCTTGAGTGCAATATAGCTACCTGACACTGTCAGGCACAGGTGGAAAAACTCTAGGTTCTTTTCCCTGAACCATCTTAACCAATTGGAAAGACTTACTGGATACCACATCAGGGCAAATTTGATATTTGCCCTGAATTACTTTAATTTATCTAGAGATCTTCAAAATAGATCTGATGACAAATCCTAAATTTGATTCCAGTACAAGGTTCAGTTTTAATGAGCCATCTTTTCTCATTTTTTTTCTTGTTTGTGTTTAAGAAGTAATACCAAAATTCTCTGAGTTTTTAGACCTCTCCATTTTCAAAAAATATTATGCTTGCATTGGGGAGAAAGAAATTTCCTATACCTTCAAGTTCCTTCTAGCTGAATTAAGAATTGAATTGACATGAGACAGAGTAACAGACAAAAATAAAATTTAGTTTAATTTGATGAGGAATCCAAACACACATGAAATCAGAAAGATAGGAAAAATGAGGTACCTGTATCATTCTGAACTAAGGAGAAGGGTGCACAAATCCAGGACTTCAAAGGAAGAAGTGCAATCCATAGGAAGATGAAAAAGAGTAAATGTTTGGTAGACAAATGCTTGCTGGCCACACAGACACAATGATCCATAGAGAGGAATTTTTTTCTTAAATAGTTTATTGTCAAGTTGGTTTACATATAACATCCAGTGCTCATCCCAGCAAGTGCCCTCCTCCATACCCATCACGCCCCTTCCCTCTCCCCCACCCCCATCAGCCTCAGTTTGTTCTCAGCATTCGAGAGTCTCTCATGGTTTGCATCCCTCCCTCTCACCAACTATTTTCCCCCTTCTACTCCCCCATGGTTCTCTGTTATGTTCCTCCTAATTCACCTATAAGTGCAAACATATGGTATTTGTCCTTCTCTGTCTGACCTATTTCACTTAGCATGACACCTTCAAGTTCCATCCATGTTGCTACAAATGGCCAGGTTTCATTCTTTCTCATTCCTGTATAGTATTCCATTGTAGAGATAAACCACATCTTCTTGATCCACTCATCAGCTGATGGACACTTAGGTTCTTTCCATGTTTTGGCTATTGTTGAGAGTGTCGCCATTAACATTGGGGTACATGTGCTCCTATGCATCAGCATTTCTGTAGCCCTTGGGTAAATTCCTAGCAGTGCTATTGCTGGGCCATAGGGGAGTTCTATTGTTAATTTCCTGAGGAACCTCCACACTGTTTTCCAGAGGGGCTGTACCAGTTTACATTCCCACCAACAGTGTAGGAGGGTGCCCGTTTCTCCACATCCTCGCCAGCATCTAGAGTTCTCTGATTTGCTCATTTTAGCCACTCTGACTGGCGTGAGGTGGTATCTCAGTGTGGTTTTGATTTGTATTTCCCTGATGAGGAGGGATGCTGAGCATCGTTTCATGTGTCTGTTGGCCATCTGGATGTCCTCTTTGGAGAAGTGTCTGTTCATATCTTCTGCCCATTTCTTCACTGGGTTGTTTGTTTTTTGGGCGTGGAGTTTGGTGAGTTCCTTATAGATTCTGGATATTAACCCTTTATCTGATATGTCATTTGCAACTATCTTTTCCCATTCCGTTGGTTGCCTATTAATTTTCTGGGTTGTTTCCTTGGCTGTGCAGAAGCTTTTAATCTTGATGAGGTCCCAATCGTTTATTTTTGCTCTTGATTCCCTTGCTTTTGGGGATGTGTCAAGTAATAGGAAATTGCTGTGGTTAAGGTCAAGGAGGTTTCCTGCTTTCTCCTCTAGGGTTTTAATGGTTTCCTGTCTCATATTCAGGTCCTTAATCCATTTTGAGTTTATTTTTGTGTATAGTGTGAGAAAATGATCTAGTTTCATTCTTCTGCATGTTGCTGTCCAGTTCTCCCAACACCATCTGTTAAAGAGGCTGTTTTTTTCCCATTGGATACTTTTTACTGCTTTGTTAAAGATTAGTTGGCCATACATTTGTGGGTCCAGTTCTGAGTTCTCTATTCTATTCCATTGGTCTATGTGTCTGTTTTTGTGCCAATACCATACTGTCTTGATGATGACAGCTTTGTAGTAGAGGCTAAAGTCTGGGATGGTGATGCCTCCCATTTCGGTTTTCTTCTTTAGTATTACTTTGGCTATTTGGGATCTTTTGTGGTTCCATACAAATTTTAGGATAGTTTGTTCTAGCTTTGAGAAGAATGCTGGTGCAATTTTTATTGGGATTGCATTGAATGTGTAGATTGCTTTGGGTAGTAATGACATTTTAACAACATTTATTCTTCCGATCCATGAGCATGAAATGTTTTTCCATTTCTTTGTGTCTTCTTCAACTTCCTTTATAAATTTTCTATACTTTTCATCATACAGATCCATAGAGAGGAATTTTTAACAAACAGACTTTGCTAAATTCCTCTGTTTACCACCCCTAGTTTATATTATAATGTAGTTATCTTTGGTGATCACATTCTTCCTGGAGCAAATTCTCTATCTAAATTGTTTTTAGGCAGTTGAGGGGAAGGCAAAGATCTTTCCTGAATCTTGTGTTTTGATTGCTTTTACCTCAAAATGATGTTCAAGCCAAAGTGGCTTATTTTGGAGCAATCTGACCCTGGCCTCTTGCAAATTTGTATTCCTATTTTCAGCTTATTTATTTCTCAGAGTACCATGTCAAGCACAGTCAACACTGCAGCCAACACTCTCTACTGACTTTATGTTTCAGTCTCTTCTCATATTACTACAACTTAATTATGTTCATGGTGTCCCTAAAAAGTTAGTTTTGGCTAGAAATTCCTAACTGCTTTTAATATGGGTTACCATCTTTGTAGCTTCTGGTATCCGTTAACTCACCACAACCATCCAAGCCCTCCACTAATGCCACATCTTTTCATTTTCTTTGTTATGGAATCATGCATTTCTGGCAATAATATATGTATCTATAAAAATAGGCAAGGTATTCTGAGGTAAGAACCAAACACCTGATGGTGTAACATGACAGCAGTTTCTGGCACAACCCAAAGTCCACTAGAGATCTGGACAAGGCTCTAGGACAGCTGTTCTCTGGGCAATGGCTCTGTGATCCAAATGGCTTTATTATTCCTATTTAGGCTTTTGCAGTCAATGAGACAAGAGCAGAGTGAGGAAGAAAGCTGAGTATGGGAAATAAATACTTCCATACAGGCATGTCATGTTAGTTTTACTCATATTTAATTGGCTAAATCAAGTCAGATAGTCATGTTTAATTTTAAAGAGATGGGGAGGTATAGTCTTCCCATGTGCTAAGAAGTGAATAAGAACTGTATATGGTGAACAGTGGTAATGCCTACCACAATGGTTTGCATTACTTTTGTGTGTGTGTGTGCATGTATGTATGTATATTTCTCCACAGAGTGAATAAATGCTTTAAAGGCAAAATTGTCTATATCTGTGTCTTCAGTTTTAAAATTGGTAATTGGCATACATATTCAATAGTTATATTTCATACTAACGTGCAAACAGTTCCCAAATGTATTATTATTTTAAAATCTTTTCCCTTTTCTTGAATCTCTTAACTTTCCCTAACCCTCAGCAGATAAACTACTACTCTTCTTGAATTTATCTCACATGTCATCTCTTCTAGACAAAGTAATAATTATAACTCATATTTACTGAGTATTTATTATATACTAAGTAGTTATAATGTATTATTTAAGGTATTCTATACAATAACTCCACAATGTAGGTCTTATTATAACCATTTTATGAATGAGAAAAATAAAACCCTCATTTAAGCCACTGGCCCAGGGTTATAAAGTTAACATGCAAGTCAGTCAAGATTCAAAGACTGTGGTCTTAACCACAATGTGGGCTCCTTACGATGTGATTTAGGTGTCCTGAATATGATTCTTATTCACATTCATTGTAGTGCACTGTGTTTGGCTATTTTCTGCCGATTTCACCTTCCATCTGTAATCTCCTCCATTGGAGGCACTATGTATTTAATGCTAGCATGGAGCATGGTTTTTGTAGACATTCAGCAAATATTTGTTGAATGAATGGATTAAAGAGTGAATAAGTTACTGAATTAAATTAAATTCTGTGACAAATTTTTACATTAGTTTCTCTGTTAGTTTTCTGTTGCTGTGAAAAGAATTATCACACATTCAGTGGCTTAAAATAGCTTATTTTTTTTATCTCAAAGTTCCTGTGGGTCTGGAGTCTGGGCACAGCTTAGCCAGGTCTTTGCTCAGTGTCACAAGGCTATGATCAGAAAGTCAGCCAAACAGCATTCTTTTCTGAGCTTGAAGTCCTCTCCTCAGCTCTTGTGGTTGTTGGTAGATTTCAGTTCCTTGTGGTTGTAGAACTGAGGACCTAATTTCTTGCTGTCTGTCAACAGAGGGTCACTTTCAGGTTCTAGAGGCCTCCACACTTCTTGCCACATGGTCCTTTTATAAGACCTCTTACAACATGGCAGCTGATACCCTCATAGCTAGCAAGAGAAGCTCTTGCCCTGGTCTTCTGAGAAAGACTCTGATATAAGCTAAAAA